>NW_006294876.1:5460023-5489062 GCF_000327345.1 Myotis davidii | reverse complement strand
AACAACCCAAGACCAGTCGCTATGACGTGCACTGACCACCAGGGGGCAGACAGTCAACTGGTTGACCAGTCGCTATGACGTGCACTGACCACCAGGGGCAGACAGTCAACTGGTCGACCAGTCGCTATGACGTGCACTGACCACCAGGGGGCAGACAGTCAACTGGTTGACCAGTTGCTTTGAAGTACACTGACCACCAGGGGGCAGATGCTCTGATGGGTAGGTTAGCTTGCTGCTGGGGTATGACCAATTGGGACTGAACGAGATGGGCTAGACATGCCCTGGAGCCCTCCCGCAGTCTCTCCCTGGCCCAATTGTGCACCAGTAGTGTCCCTCAGCCTGGCCTGTGCCCTCCCGTCCTCTCACCATCTAGGACCCCTTGGGGAATGTCGGAGAGCCGGTTTCAGCCAGATCCTGCAGGCCACTCCCCTTAGGAGGGCACCAGACGCAGGACTGATTGGTGTGAGCCCGCAGCAGGCACAATGGGGCCAGGATAAGTGTGAGCGGCCGGTAGAAGCTGCAGGCAGTGTTGGACTGCAGGTTTCAGCCCAATCCCTGCAGGCCATCCAGAGGGACCCCACCCGTGCATGAATTCGTGTACCGGGCCTCTAGTTAAATTATATAAACTTACAATGAAATGAATGATAGTGAAAATAAAGGTAATAAATATTCAGAACCCATCACAACCTAATTATTTCACTGCATTTTACTATTACCTATGTTCTTGAAGTTATTTATATCTATTTTATCTGTATCCTGCAAAGAGAATATGTCTGTTACTGACCATCACTTCTCACTGAATTAATGACATCATATTGGTAGCTTGAAAACTTGGTGTGTGCACTAACAGCACAGAAATTGGCAAATGTTATAAACCAATAATATTTTTTCTCTGAGTCAGTTGTTAAACATTTACTAGTATAACACTGGTCATAAACCTAACCAGATCTTCACAAAAACTGTCAGATGGCATTCTTACCCCCAATTTCCTAACAGGGGAAGAGAGACCCAGAAGTTACCTAGCTTACCCAAACAAGGCTTCTGGGTCCAACCACCATATTTCCACCATTTTACACGTATGTCACATCTATGGTAATTGAATTGCTTCTCTGCCTTTTGACTAAGATCAAGTAGTAGTACAATAATTGAGACTAATCAAGTAATGAATTTTTGAATTGTTTTTCACTTTTTCTATAAAGCATTACTCCTTAGAAAAGTAATGGCAGAAATATAGGTTAAATGAAAGGTTGCCAGGAAAAATACAGGATGCCCAATTAAATTTGAATTTCAGAAAACAAAAATTTCTATGTGAAAAGTTTCCAAATATTGCATGGGACATACTTATGTTTCAAAAATATTGGCTGTTTCACTGAAATTGAATTTTAACTGAATGTCTTGCATTTTTATTTGCTGAGTCTGGCAACCTCAAGGAAACATTATGTTTGCATATTAACAATTAGGAAGAGTTCTTGCTTTAGCACTATTAGTTAAAAAATATCTCTCTCTTTACCACTTTACTGTATTCAGCTCTCTCAACTTTTACTAGGGTCAAAATTAATAGCATAAAATTGCTTATGATCACCTAGTAACTGGGCTAGCGACTTTGAACTCCCAATGAAATTCTACCTAAAAGAGACTTCCAGTCTCCTTTCTGATTTTTTAGACACCTCTAAAAACAGTGTAAAACAAAACAGAACCATTTAAAAATACAGTTTTCTTTGTCCATTTATGTCCTTTTCATGACACAGTTTAGCAGCCATTTCCTGCTAGGTCCTAACAGCACACTCGATGCCACGAACACACTCTGGCCCCAGGTCTGTTCTTGCCAACATTTTTTTTTAAGTTTAAAAATTGAGAAGGTAAGTAAAGCTGCCCTTTAGAATCTTAGGTCTTGAGTGAACAGAGTATCTGGTTGGGATATTTCCCTAATGGAGCTCATCAATGTGCCTGGACCAGTAGGGCAATTGTTGAAGAACCCACTACAGCACCTGGCCTTGGACACCTGGCGATTGGAAGCCGGAGCGATTGCTACAAATGCTTGGATGCTCTTTATATTCAACAGGCCCCAGTGACCAATGACAAGGAGTTTCTCAGAAGGTGTGGGGCTGGGAGTTATGGGAACTGAGAAGGCAGTACTTATGCAATTCTATTTCTTCTACCTGTAGCTCTGATGCCAGAGGCCCCTGACTGAATTAGCTCATCCCAGCCTGGCACAATGCTCTCAGATCACCGACAGCAGAGATGTCCTGGTCTTCAAGGGGTTGCAAATGTAAGGCATGCAGGGACTCAAAATCATAAAAGGAACAGGAAGTTCTTGCCAGGAGGACTTTTTAACACATGCATGGATTCCCTCTGCACAAATCAAACCAGGGAATGTGTCCTATTGTTACTTTTGGAAAAGTTAAACCAACTATTCGGTAATTGACAGTAACGTCTATACCACAATCTCTACCTCAATGAACTTTACTATTTCATTCTATGACAAGGACGAAGTGGAAACATTGTGTTTGATGCTACATATTTATCTCTCTCTGTAGGGACTGAAGCATTCCTGGGAGGGAATCCAGAAATGTAGAGTCCTAGAGTAAACAACCCAACAGGTCCAGCATGTAGGCAATTTGTAGAACAATTCATATGGAAATTTGTCTACTGCTATATTCTGGAAATTAGCTTTTCAATCACAAAAACAGGCAGGAACAAAAGAATCTTTTGGTTGTTTTTAAATTTGGAAGAAGAAACTGTGATTTTAGACTCTGAGCTGAATTAAACTAGAGTGAAGGGGAGCAAGTTTTAAAGGAAGATGGCAGCCAATTTCTTTTGTTATTTAATTTTTTATTTTTTTTTCCAAGAACAGTTAACATTTACTAGGCACCTATTGGCCTCAGTCACTTGCATCTAAAGAGCAAAGCTAATTTACCCACAGCCCGTGTTCTTTTAAATGGTTAGCCTTATTTCTTAGCTCTGTTAACCACTATTCTAACATTTGCTTCAAGTTCACTTTTAATAATCTAATCCATCATTGTCTACTGCTCCCTGTGACATGAACAAAAAGAGTCTGGGGAGGAATAAGGCGAGCAGTTTACATTTTCTGTGGATACTTCAAGTAATTGGCCCCCACATGAAATTATTGAGTTGGCCATGGTTTAGCATGTTCTAAGGGCATAAAACATGGAGAGAAATGGACCTGTAGAAAGAGTTGGCATTGGAGAATGTGTGAATGTGTGAAAATCCTATAACTTCACTTCAACTGGCCTAATGTCCTGAGTCACTAGATGGTCAGAAGAATAGAGAGAGTACGAAAGGAACAAACTGATGTACATTTATATTGAAAACCAGGAACAGTTTGTACAAGATGAACAGCAAATGAAATCGCTTCTGTCAAAATAAAACCTCACACAGGTCATTTTTTTTTGTACATACATGGACATACACACACCCCACACACGCACAGACACACGAGCAAGAATGTGTATTTTGTAAGATAGGTCCTTGGAAATAGACATTCTTAGCAAATATGGATGACAGATCAATTGTAATTTATTTTCTTTTAACACTGTATCATCATAAAGAAAACTGGTATAAATGAAAAAATCTATTTCAAATATCTACATCTAAAATTTTAGGCAGTGAAAAAGCACTTTGTTGACAAGGAGTGTGGAATGATGTGTGTTAATTGTCAGAAACTGCTGAATGCCTTGCTTAGTTGCCACAAACAAGTTCACATATCAGAACGAACAATACTGCTAAATATTCCTTTTTCTCCATTTTTTTTTCTTGGTTAAAACATACCGAGAGAAAGAAAAGAAAGGAAAACTGGAAATCCATACATCTTTCAAACGTTTGAGATTGAAGCAATATTTAGAACCATAGATGAGGAAACACTGCGGCATCGGTGTAATATACACAACGCGCTTCTCTTCTTTAATCTGTAATGTACATCAAATACTTTACAACAATGCATTAACAAAAGGCAAGAAACTTCTTGCTGTACAGAGGGACCCAATGCAACCGGAAGCCTAGAATCACAACGGATGGAGAGAGGAAACAAAGCATGAGAAGCCGTCCTTCGAGAGTGTGTGACCCGTGCTGCCTGCCTCTGTGCTTATAACCTTCGCGCCCCACCGCCCCGACGGGACCGCCTCCTGTGCTGTCTCCAGCCACGTTCAATACCCTCCATACCCTACAGCTCAAACTAGAAAGGTGTCGCTCAAGGTCGTCACCTTTAGGATCGCTTTAGCTTTCTACTGACGTCCACGTTAACTTTCGATTCGTTTAGCTTTCTAAAATAGCTCTTCGTATGTCCTTACTGGTTATCACAGCCTTCCTACGGAACAGGCTTTAGCAAACTAAACTTGCAGGGGGGAAATTAAAAGAAGCAATGTCTCGTGGTATGCATGCACATGCACTGTTCCCGGAGCGCCTCGTGCCGCCCGCCTCACACCCAGGAGTCGGGGGAGGCGGGGTAGTGGCTCGTTTCATAGTTCAGTTCACTGTAGGGACGGGCAGCCGAGTAGAAGTCGACATAGTTGCCGGTGGACTTGAGTCCCAGGTGCATGGTGTACTCGCTGGCCGGAGGGCGATGGTGGACCTGGTCCTCGAAGAAGGACTCGTCGTAGTTTCGCGTGGAATTCTGAAACGGCTGGTAGGTCTCGTAATCTTTCCTGCTGGGCTCCTGTGGGACTGGCTGTGCAGAAACCTGCCCGGAAAACAAGACCCACCTGGGTTAGTTCGTTTCCCCTGGATCCAACCTCCTCCTGGATCAAGGCACTCCATGCTCCTTCAAGGTCAAGGCTGGGAACGTCAGTCACCCAGGCAGTAACCAGCATGGCACGTCCCCTAATACTGCCAACTACTGATTGCCTTTCTTTAAAAATATTGGTTACAGGGTCCACATGCTACCATTCTAGAGCTTCAGCTTGAAAAATTATCATTGTGGTGAAATATACATAACGCAAAATTGGCCATTTTAACAATTTTTAAGTGTATACTTCAGTGGTCTTAAGTACATTCACAATGTTGTGCAACCATCGCCACCTTCCATTTCTCGGACTTTCATCATCCCAAACAGGAACTCTGTCCCCATTAAGCATAACTCCCCACTCCCCACTCCCCCAACCCGTGGCAACCACCATTCTGCTTTCTGTCTCTAGGAATTTGAACATCCTAGGTGTCTCATAAAAGTGGAGTCATGTAATATTTGTCTTTGTGTCTGGCTTCTTTCACTTAGCATGATATCCTTAAAGTTCATCCATGCTGCAGCATGTGAAGAGACTTCCATTTTTTAAAGGCTAAGTGATATACCAGGTATGGAGATACCACCTTTGTTTATCCCTTCATCTGTTGATGGTTGCTTGGGTTGTTTCCATCTTTAGACTATTATCAAAATGCTGCAATGAACATGTGTACCAGAAGCTGTCGGAGTCCTTTCTTTCAAGGGTTTTTGGTACCTAGAAGTGGAATTGCTGGATCTTGTAGTGATTCTGCTTAATTTTTTGAGGAATCACCAAACTTCCACAGCTACACTATTTTCCTAGATAAGCTTGATAAATTACAGAGGTATACATGAGATGCTATAGAACACAGTAGTTGATCTGGATCCTCCCTGCATTTCTCTATTATTCCTAGGAGTTGCAATCCCAGACAGAGTCAGTACAAGATCTCATGATACTCAGGCATCTTTCTGCCAGGGCAGAGGGCTGGGATCAATACTTCTCTGCAGGAATAAGCTTCCTCATAGTAGGGCCATTCCATCACACCTGCCTAAGTGACCTGTACCACAGCTTTAAAAAGAAACACAGAGAAGCACATAATGAAAAGAAAGAATCCATTCTAAATATATTATACTCTGCAGGACCAAAATGTTTCTAACTTGGTTCAATTAAGACCTGATAGAACTCGAGAAAGCTGTGGAATTATGAAGCCTTTGGTTAGTGGGGAGGAATCTTCAGAATTGCCAGTTCAATGCTCCCCATTTGCACTCTTGTCCTCTGAGGTTACTGTCTGATTTAGGGGATCTTTAAGGTTAAAGGGATCACAGGAGACTTTGAGATACGTGAAGTCAAGAATTAGTTCCCTCTGCTTGGCACGTTCATAGGTTGATAATCAGCATTTGTATGTGAGGGGCCTAGCTACTTCCTTCCTTGCTGGGGTCCCTTTCTAAGACCATGCCCTTGAAGTAAGCAGGGTGTGGGGTGAGGGCCAGACCCACAACCAGGCCACACAGGCATGCACAAAGCTCTGCTCACGTGCAATAATCGGGGAGGAGGTCTGCTGTGAATGATAAAATACTGTTAAAGAAACAGTTTGATCATTTTCGAGCCAATTCAGTAATTTCCTATTCATTTAACTAAGGTTTAGCATGGAAACATCCTCTAGAAATTGGTCTTAGTTAATAGATAATGATTTGCAATTAGCACGTTGTGTGTAAATGAATGCTTCTAATGGCCTGCACATAATTCTTCTCTCAAGTACACAAAACTCCCCCTTCTATGTAATTGATTTATTCTAGTAATCAACCTGTTCTTCAAAGGGGTGAACTTCATCACAGCTGCCATCCAGTGCCTGCCACTTCCAGTGAGGGGTGGTTGAATGAGATTTCTGTCCACCTGTGAAAGTCCACAAGGCGTAGACGTTTGTGAATCTAAGAGTCTGGCCATGAGAGGACATTGGGAACGAATCTGCAGGATATGTTTAATCATAAATATATATGATTAAATGCTGCTAAGACCAGGTCTACCAAATGACTTGGACAAGCTCTTCTTTGAAGATCTGTGATCTTGAGCTTCTCCACTCCAATACTGTGATACTGTGCTGCTACCCAACCATAGAGCATTCAAAGGGTTAGAGTTGGGAGGGAACTAGAATTTACTGTGTTGCTTGTTGCTATTTCAGTGCGCACTATATTCAATATATAACAGAATCTTCTTTGTTTAATCTTCAAGTAGTCATAAACATGTATGTATATATATATGTGTATGTTTATGTCTTTCTATATCTAGCTCCTCCCCTCCTCCCTTCTTCTCTCTCTAGCTCTCTCTCAATTTTCCTCCATTTTTTGAGTTTGAGCTCCCATCAGGGCACCTATGAGAAGCAACTGATCAATGTTTCTCTCTCACACTGATGTTTTTCTCTCTTTCTCTCTCTCTCTCTCTCCCTCCCTCCCTCCCTCCTTCCCTCCTTTTCTTCCTTCATCTGTGTCTAACAGGCTCACATTAGAGCACCATTGGCACAGAGCAGGGAAAATGGAATAAGAAGGCAGGAGAACTATGTTGGTGTCTTTACCTCTTCCTAGACGGGTGACCAAAGGCAAACCTTACCCACCTGGAATGTCAATTTCCTCATTTCTGGGGACAACATTTTTTGTCCTTCCCACCTGGCAGCAAGACTGGGGAAACCAACTAGGAACTCAAGAGACTGTTTTGTTGTCATCAGTAATAATTTGAATCAAAACACCAAATCCCTTGGTTTCTAGTTTATGAACAAAAATTCTGTTGCTATTTGGATATAGCAGTTAAGTCTGCTAGTTTTCTTTATAAGGATGGAATGGACTGCTAAAAGCGCAGTAGAATTTTTGAAGTGTTTCAGTAGTTAACTCTTAAAATTATGTCCATAACCTGTTGACTCCAAACATAAAAACCAAGGATCACAAACCTTATTTCACATCAATAGGTATTTCTTTAGGAGCATGGAATTCCCTGAGAATGAGACTGGAGTCCTAGGTAGTCACAGGGGGAGTCTCATAGCTAATAGCAGCCTGGCTCCTTTTCCTCTGAGTCAGGAGAGAAAGGTTCAGAGTTGTTGCCCAGGCCGTGACTTCACCGGGCCATGCATTGCTGTTGCCTCATTCTCATTGTTTTTTGCTTTGTTTTAGAGATGCACCTTAAACCAGTTTCCACTAGGGCAGTGGTCGGCAAACTGTGGCCCCTTGAGTGTGGCTCTTCCACAAAATACCATGTGCGGGCGCGCACATACAGTGTGATTGAAATTTCGTGGCCACACTCAAAGGGCCAAAGAGCTGCATGTGTCTCGCGAGCCGCAGTTTGCTGACCACCGCACTAGGGAATCATTTCTTCTGTGAGATGAGTCACTGCCCAGCCACCTCTGAAGCTCATGAGGTCTAGCTGGTGCCTACGACACCCAGGAGACTAGAATGCTCAGCAGTTTGACACTGAAACTGAATGAACCCAGACTGTCTCTCCTGCTTAAATGGTTCAAGCTGGCTTTTTACCAGCTGAAAGGTTGTGAAGTCACTTTTGGTTCGGGGAACTTCCTCAAATGAAAGCAACCCATCTGGAGTGGCCAGCGATGCTCACGTGGCCAGAGAAACCACATCATGGATAATGTCTACAGGTGGTCTCTAGACCCACCCAACTGGAAGAGAACCAGGTTGTCTCCTCTTTCAAATGGTTACGATGGTCAACTTAATTTAGTTCCCAAGTGGGAACTGCAGGTACAGCCAAAGTTTATTTCCTTAGCAGTCTGAAAGAAATAAAACACTTTATTCTTTTCTCAAGTTTTTCATTGGCGTGTCGCAATGATTTCCTTGAAAAATTTTAAGGAAAAAAAAGCAACTTTCTTTGACATTTTGTTTCTTGATATTAGAATGGTGTTAACAGTCTGGTTGCCTATTTCCCTTTGCTGAACCTGCTCAGGGAATGATGATGGCACTAAACTATGGCCATGGGACTCAGCTCTGCTGGTGGCCTGCTGACAACATCTCCTCTGGGCTGACAAGTGATACAGGACTTGGTATCCATCCCTGCTGGGTTTCAGCAGCATTCACCTGAGCTGTTGTGGCTTTGACATTCACACTGAGGCTGAGTTGAGTACCTTCTGGGGCACCCTGGGGAAACGGCTACAGTAGGCTGTGCTCTCTCTTGTAGTAGAAATACCAATTTAGCACATTAATTGTAATTTGCTTAAGTGCTCAGAAGAGGCTTAGGTGAAGAACATGCCCCTAGAATCGTTATGAACTGTCCTCTAAAGGTAGATTGCAAGCAGTCCTTTGGAGCCTCCTGCAGCCACACTGAAAGATGCTAAGGATCTCTGGGCCACAGGAGGGTGTTTCTTCATTGCCAACAACAGCAGAATTCCACAAGAAAATGGCTGGTGTAGAATAAGTGGATTCTGGTGACCAGCTTCTCCTGATCTACCTAAAGTAAAAACTAACCTTCCACTCTTGGATGCAAATAAGGGTCCTATCACATCCTACACGCATCTTTCAAATCTGAGGACAGTTTGCTCACTGTACCTGATATTTGCTAAAAGAAAAAGGGTTGATTTCCATAAACAGAATTGGCATTTCCAATTATTTTGTTTCTATTTTCCTCTATGTTTGGGCAGGCATCTTGACATGTAAATAGTTGGAGGAAGCCCCTGGTGACCTCTCCTCTAGAGCTCATACCCTGACTTATTTATTCAGTTTATTCATTGGCTTTTTTTGCTTTTAGCAAAGGCTAGAACTGAGGGAGTTCGAGTCGATATTAGCCATGTGTCAGGCAGGCTGGAGGGTCCAGGCATTCACTGGGGGGCTGCAAACAACACCAGATGTTTCAGGAGTGGCTGTGCATGAACTGGAAAATTGAGGGCAAGAGGATAACACCTCTACCCACTCTCATTTCTCCTGTTGATGGTTGATTAGAGCAAAAAATAATTTCAGGTCTAGGAGATACTTTTCATGTCCTCCTTCTTCTTCCTTGGAAATGGTCCTGCAGAGGAGATTCTACCTGCTAGAAGGGGCCCCTTCCCCTTTCAGAGATGCTGCCCTGCTGGGTGTTGAGAAATGTCCACAAACAACCCATTGGCATTCCATGTTGGCTTTCATCTGGATATTGTGATCAAGGAAACAGGTTTCAGGTTTATCCTTTCAGCCCAACTTTCCTGATGCCTGAGAGGAATCCAGCGCATCAACAAGAAGCCAGTTCTCACAACAGATATTAGTATCCAACAGTTATAAGCATGCCATTCATTCTATAATGACCACAGAAAGGGGAGAAAAGTATGAAGTTGTCCATCAATGAAGGACCACAGGCTGTGCCTTGTGGCTTTTATAGTCCCCATAGAACCACGGAGAAAAGGGGCCTTGATGAATGTTTGTAGAATAAAACACATACATACATACTTAGATCAGTTCTTTAAGTACTGACCATCCCAGAGCTCCTTAAACCTGAACGGACACAAAATCACCTGGACATCTGGATGGAATGTGAGTCTGATGCAGACAAACCCTTGATTGGGGTAAGGGTCAGAGAAGAATATCCTCTGCATTTCTCACAAGCCCCCAGTGATGTTGGGTCTGCTGTTTCTTCAACTGGACTTGGAGTTGCAAGGCACATTAAAATGCATCCTATTTAGTTGTTCCTATTGAAGTTGATGTGTCTATCTCATTAGTAACTATCACTCATAATGAATGCTTTCTTCTGAATGAGAGTTGGCTGGGTTATAGGAGTTACTTAATTCCTGTCTAGTAGTTAGACAATTTGTCTAGAAACCAGCATCTTATGCTCCTATAATTGGGGCTTGCCTTATTTCTTTTAAGTTTTGCATCATAGTAGGAAACTTGCTTTCTGCCATGAAATAAAGTGTGTGGTTGTGGTGAAATCTAAGACTCTTTCCAAATGTGCGGCTGTTCTAATGACTGCCACCACCCGCATAGAGGCTGGGTGACGCCAGAGGGAAGAGCAGCAGGGGGCAGTACTTCCTTTTCATTGCTGTTCTTTGTGCCTGGGAGAAAGAAGTTAATGTATTTTTACAATTCCAGGACAGCTGACATAAGTCGAAGGGGAAAATGAATACTACAAACGTTCTGTATCTCCTTTACCTGGTTATGTTTGATGTCTTCAGTGGGCGCACCATATGAATTCCTATACAAAGTTGAAATTCCAGTATTTTGAGCTGAAAGCAAAGGGAAACAAATGTATTAGCAAAGAGAGCAAGATTTCAAATGGAGGACTAATGGTTATCGAGGCAAGTTCTTGCCCTAACATGCTTGGTTTCTTCTGAACCATTCCAAGTGGAAGAAATTCTTTGGCCTCGAACACCTCACTTTGCATACAGAAATTAAGAAAGAAGCACAGCTCTTCTATAAAATCCCCACAGCATGCCAGCCTCCTGCAGGAATGTTCAGATAGTAGACAGGGTCAGGGCAGGTGTGACAGACAGATGGTCATTTGGAAAGTTTTATGGCCTTCCTTCCTGGTGAACACGGGCGGGTAATAAAAGCTTGTCACTTGCACTGAAGCATGCCGGAATCGGTACCAGCAGCTTAGTTTTTAGCAGGAGAATGACCAGAATGAAATTTCTAATTTGAGTTCACAGAAATGCTTGGGCATCGTTCAGACTGTTCGTTTCTCAAAGGCCGGAAGGACAGGAGGAAAGCATCACCTGCAGGTGCCCTGCCTGTCTGGGTGGGGGTGGCTCTGGAATCCTGTTAGGCACATACAGGAGCCCCACTCTGTCTTGTGAGCAGCCCAAGGTCAAATTGAAAGAAAGGAAAGTCTCTTCTTGTTATTGGCAGCTTCCAAAGGCCTGGGTAGGGTGCTCATTTGCCCACTTCTTCACCTGGAACCCTTGAGGCTCCTGCCACAAGCCCAGAGGAAAGGCCCCAGGCACCGCTCCCTTCATAGCAACTATAAAGTCATGATTAAAGAAAGATTTCAAAAAGCTTTTTTTCTTTCTAGAGCGTCATTGAGTATAAAACACTCTAGAAATAAGGAAGGGCTTATCTTTTGCTTCCAGTATCTATGGGATAATGAGATAAGATGACACACCATCTTTTCTGTCATAGAGACAGGCCACTCTAGACACAAAGTCAGTGTAAGCTACTATTTCATCCCTGATTATTACTACAAGCATATAATAGCTGTGCAATAAAACTCCTCTTCTGAAATTTTACTGGAGGAGTGAGGGCTAAGAGCCTATTTTCAATGTGAAACACCACTCAGATTCTGTTTGAATACACATCACTCCGATCTCCGTATTGCTGTGATAACCACCATCCCTCGGCTGGACCATGGCTACAGAATCCTCCCTGAAGACTCAGTTTCCACTCTGCCCAAACCTGCTCCTCCATCCATCCTGTTCCCAAGCTGAGCAATCATCTTGTTAGACAAACTGGATTATGGTAAAAGCCAAGCTCCTTTTTATGGCTTATGAGGCTTTGAATGATCTGGCCTCTGCCTATCTTTCGAAATGTCCCCCTCTCTTCTTGCCTTATGTGGTGAGCCCTAGCTATGCTGGTCCAACCTGCCAAGTTTGTTTTGCTGCAGGGATGTTGTACTTGCTGATCCTCCACCATAGATGTTGCTTGCACACTCTGGACTGCCTCATCTTGTTGCTGGTTAGGTTTGGGCACAAGTGTCTCCTCCCTGACCTTGTCAGTTAAAGTAATCCTCTATCTCATTACCCTGTTTATTTTCACCATCATGCTCAACAACCGTGTGCCATTACCTTGTTGGTGAGCTTGCTCTATTGTTTACCTTGTGTATTACCTGCCTTCCCTTATGGGAGCAGGCGCTCCATGAGCTGACACCTTTGCAGGTATCCCCAGCATCTGAGACAGCGCCTGGCCTTGGTGATGCTCACAGAATGAGTGCTTTATTTGCTGAATGAATGAATGAGTGAATGAATGCGTAAACCAAAGAAAACCTGCTTTCTGAGGCATAATTTGCTGATAGAACTTATCACTCCATGAATAAGGTGAAAACATGTTTCCTATTAGAATTAAATGTAATTTTATTTGGTAGACAATGCCCTATGATAGCCTTGGCCGCCCTCCCTGTCGTGTTTGTGGCTTCTGAGCTAAAGCTGTTCTTTCCTCTTGCTCTTTGGCCCCTTCATCTATTTAGAAGAGTGTGTGTAGCTGGGATTGAACTTGAGGCCTTTGTAGACACATGAAACAGATGTTTTCGTGAATGCTTCTCCCCTGTATCTGGAGCTCAGAGTGGACTCATCGGTAAATGCCTTTCCTTTTCTTTTTAAGCCTCAATTTCTAACTGAGTCAACATAATAAAGATTAGAATGGCTGCAAAAGGCATACGAGAGACACTGACAAAAACAGGATAGACCATTTGATGTAAAGGCATTTGGGAAGCTTAGAAGGAAGGGCAAAATCCCCTGTTGAAGATTCAGGTCAGGCTGTCTAGCTGCCAGGATCGCACAGCCCTCCTGTGATGCGAGCTTCTGAACACGTAATGTTCCCAGGGATCATGACCACCAGGAAAAGCTATCAGTCCTAGAAGCCTGAATGAACAGCTGACTTTGGCCTTCTGAAGGCTCCTCAGTGGCAAAGAAACACTAAAGACAGATACATTTTAAGAGACTCCATCTAAGGTGGAAAATGAATCCAGAAAAGGTGGGTGGAGGGAAGCCTGGGATAAAATCCTAAGTGGATCTGTATTTCTAAGACCTAATAGATGAGATTATAACCCATGTGGGAAACAGTTTATTGTCTTCACTATCTGATAAGTATAGACAGAGAACCCCCCAAGGCTGGGTGCCTTTGAAGTCCTAGCAGAGGTTGGAGCTAGGCTCCACCTCTGTTTGTCCAGACAGTGGTAGCTGAAACTACTCCCCCATTTATTATTATGTAAATCCTTGCTGATGGGCTAGTCTGCCTGTTGCAGGGGGTCGCCTGCCTAAGGGCTATGCTATGGGTGCATCCCAGATCAATAAAAGCTTGGTGAGGCCTGAGCATGGGAGGAAGTCCTTCCCCTTGAGTTGGACTTGCCCACCTGGTCCCCCAATATTCCCAAATTATCTCTTGTCTTTTCATATTCATTTGTGTGCGGCTCTGCTTCCAGTTCCTGAACCCTGACCCACGCAGGATGTGGGAAGGAAACAGTCAACAACCCAGGCAAGAAATTGCTTTTACTTTTTCATTTTTCCCAGGTTGCATTTTGAGGGTGAAATTTCTCTTGGTTTACCACAACAGAGGGATTATTTCATTTGGGGGGAATGGTAGGACATCCTCTGATGCCTTAGAAACAAAGAAGGGGCAGTTTCAATGCTCTGAGCTTTACGTGTCCCTGGATTTATTGGTGAATGAGAAAAAGTACTGCTCTTGACGCAGAGGTCGCTAGACACCTGATCTGTCGATAAATGCTGGAACGATGGGCACTTGCTGAAGTGTTGCCAAGTGGAGGTTGGCAATTCATTCTTTCCGTTCCTGTATGATTTATTGTCTCTCACCTGGCTTGGCTGGGGACTTATTCATACCACTATAGAAAGTGGCAGTGCCACCACCAGTCTCAGCACACTATTATCTCTATCATCCTCATTACCAATACCCCATCTATCACCATTTCCTCCATCACAACCACCATCATCACCATCACTGCACACCACCATCATCATCATCACTACTAGTATCACCATCACCCCTTCCTCCATCACCACCACCATCACTGCACACCACCACCATCACAACTATCAATGCATTTAAGGATCACCATCACCACCACCATTACCACCATCACCACCACCATCACTGCTATCATCACTGCACACCACCATCACCATCACCATTATAACCACTACCACTACCACCATTACCACCACCACCACCATCACCATCACCACCACCACCATCACTGCACACTACCATTACCACCATTGCCATCAACATCATCACCACTACCATCAACAACTGTCTTTCACATAGTAGTTGTTGGCTTAAAGGGAACCTTCCAGTATAAACACACTATTCAATGTAGATCTCAATGTTCTTCTAGGCTTGCTACATGACTGACAGTGTAGTATTGATTTGTGTTTTTAATAAATTAGAGCAACACTGTTTAAGCCTCTATATGAGTTTGAAAATTTATACATATCTCAATCCTGGAGTTGTCAAGATCCCTGCCATTTTCTAGGAAGACTAAAGATCAGAAGCACATTAGATTTTATTTTATTTCATTATGTGTGCATGGCATGATCATGTGCCATTGGAATTATTTCAACACAAACATCCACATTTAAAAGCCTTTGAATGATTACACTGGGCAAGAAAGTTAAAGAGAAAAGTTACACTTAAATAACAATGCAGTCAATTTCACAATTTTTCTTGTAATTATAATCTCAATTTATCATCCCAGACTGCCAGTGAGGTGGCTAATCACAAAATGAATGGGTCAGGTGGATTTGGTGTCACTATTACTCTGGAGTAATCAGGACAAATTAGATTCTTTGCTGAATGTGTTGACTCTAGGGACTCGGCATCTAAATTCGCAACTTCCTTTGTTTATGCTCATCTATAACCAGGGTGACATTGATGGGGGGAAAGCCAGTGACTAAGAATAATACAGTACGTCCTATGTAATGAGCTCAGTCCTCTCATTCGGGAGATGTTTCAAGAGTGAGGGTAGACATTCCCTTATAGGGTCTGTGTGTGGAGGCAGAGTGTTGACCTAGGAGTGGGGATCATGGGCAACTGTTTACTATGCTTTTCTCTATGCAGTTGTGCAGAATTACCACGGAAACACTGCCTCTGGGGTAAATACATTTACCATCAGAAAAATTTTCTTAGATATGCTGGTCTGGAAGAAATCTTCATAAATCATCCAATTTGTCTGTTCTGCTTCCCTGCAGGCCAGACCTAAATAATATTAGAGAAATGCAACCCATGGTTTTAAGATTTTTCTATAAGAGAGTTTCACTGTGTGTTTAGGACTGAGCTCTTCACACCCCAGTTTAATGACTGGCCCAGTCTGGCCCTGTTCTTCATGGCCAATTTTCAGGAGGGACCCATCTGTATATCCATGTGGCAAAGAAGGGTGGGACTCCTTAGTTAGAGATTCTGACGACTCTGGCAGCTCTGTGTCTAATACATAACCCTCTCTACATCAATGCCTCCAAGTCCTTGAAGGAGGGGCAAATAGGGGCAGAGGGTAGGTGTGTGGAGAGCCTGGAGGGGATGATGAATGTTAAAGGCACACCCTGCCCCAAAGAGAGTTGTACAGAATAATAGGAGAGTTACGTCAAGTCTGATTGTTAAACAGGTTGTGCAGGGCACCCTGGAGGGCTGGTGAAGGGCACCAAGTTTGGCCTCCACAGAGTCCTAGCTGATGAGAAAGGAAAGACAATGGGTATGATTGGGGTAGTGAAAGATGAGGAGCATAAAAGATCAATTCGTCCTTAGGGAAATTGTGGTCATTGTTCGAATGAATCTCTTTGGGAGTTTGGTTTGAAGGTAAGAGGAGAAAATGGCTTAACAAAAGTTCTGTGGGTTTTCCTTAAATCCTCTTCCTTTTCAGCCATCCCAGTCCTTCTCCCTCTCCCTCTTCTCCTCTTCTTTTCTTATTCTCCTTTTCCTCCCTCCATTCCTAATGGCAAAACTTGATATGCCAACTAAGGAGAAACCTATGATGATTTCTCTTTCTAATGCAAGAGAAGTGAGCTGGGCAAGTGAGAGGGAAAGGGCAGGCAAAGAAGGACTGAGGAAAATGTGTGTAGAGGACATTTTCTCTTAGCTCTTTTCAGGAGTACGATGCTAAGTTTTTATACTTCTGGCTTAATCTCCTCATCCCTAGTTCCTGGGGGTCTTCACTGTCAAACTCTCCAGTGACCTGCTAGCTGCTGAGTCCTGCTGAGCTGCCAAGCGTGGCTTGAAGCCTGACGCCCCAGTCCTCTGCTCCACCCCAGATCGAGTCGCCAGCTCCAAGGGGGAAACACACAAAGCTGAGCTCACCTGTCATGGTGTCTTTCCTGGAAGTGTGTTCTCCTTTAGTCCCGTGGTAAGTGGCATTGCTGCCAGTGGACTCATAGTCTGTTTTTCTTTCTTTGAGGCTGATCATTTCCCGAGGTGAAGCTGGGGCACTTGCTACATAAAGAAATCAAAAGGATGACTTTGTGAGTCTCATTCCATAGCACAGACAGCGTTTCACACAAACAGTTAAGGTCAAAACACACCTGGCGCAACATATGTCAACATGCTGTGCGTGGGCGTGTCGATTTTCTTGTTCTGTGGCTCTTGTCGTTACCCATTCCCTTACCCTGTGTCGCCTGGTGCTTTATAGTTGAGGGGACACATGGCTTGAAGGCAAGTAATTAAGAACTATAGACTGGGGCCATCTTTCTTAGAGAGACATCCTGGCGGGGACATGACCTGCCCAAGGTGTATGGGACAGTTTTAAGAATGAGATGAATCTTAGTTTATTTCTCTTTCCTTTTTGTTCCCTCCCTCTTTTCCTTCCTCTCTTCTACCTTCCTCCCCCTTTTTAAAATTAGATGTGTTTCAGAGGAGCTATTACTAGTATTGAAGAATCTCTGATGAAAATAAACACAGTTTTACTTAACTACCAAGTCACCCAGCAACTCCCTAAAGGAAGGCAAAGGAAGCAGCTCTCCCCACAGGATGATCTGTGGGGCAAACATAACCCGACCCACAAAGAGCAGCCTGCTGGGGTGGGCTGGGGCAGGGTGTGAGGACAGCTCCCCCTTCCTGCTGCAGCTCTTTGGATAAATGCCCCCAACAATCCTGCACCCACACCTTACACCTTGGACTCTCGTTGCCTATTGGACCCCAGGGAGTGAGCCCCGTCTTCCTCTGTGTTTCCATTTCATTTTTTTTTAAAAAATATATCTTATTGATTTTTTACAGAGAGGAAGGGAGAGGGAGAGAGAGTTAGAAACATCGATCAGCTGCCTCCTGCACACCCCCCACTGGGGATGTGCCCGCAACCCGCAACCCAGGTACATGCCCTTGACTGGAATCGAACCTGGGACCTTTCAGTCCGCAGGTCGACGCTCTATCCACTGAGCCAAACCGGTTAGGGCTGTGTCTCCATTTCTATAACGATGGGTTGTAACTAGAAGAGTCCCCATGATTCTTTAACAAACTGGTCCCAGAACACAGAAAAGGCCGAACTTGGAGGTCAAGAAGCAAACAAAAAGAAGTTTAGTTTTCTTGAAAGATGGGATGACCTGGGTGGAACTAAACAGCCCTGTCCATGCAGAGACACAATGGAGGATGTAAAGTAATACCTGTGCGTGCTGGCAATGAGGCAGCTGGTGTGCAGCCCACCTGTGGTTGTCCTCATATTGGTCTCCATGCTCCATAAGACACTACTCATATCCGGAGCTTAGTCAATTGCATCTACTCAGTGTGAGCTCAGCAAAGTACTGTTCTGCCTCAAAGCCTCGCCCAGCCTCCTGTGCTCTGGGCAGTGCTTCAGAAACGTGCCTAACCTTGAGACTCACCTGAGGACCTAGGGATGCCAGGATCCAGCCCTGGACCTTCTGCATTGGAGTTTTCAGGAGATGGTTCGAGGAATCCATATTTAACAAGCAGACTTGGTGCTTATTAAGGCTTGGGGAAGCCTGGGAACTTTGATTTTTTTGGATGAAATCCTCTTTCCTTGGCTAGTGCCCAAGCTCCTCCCCAAGCAGGCCTCAGTTTACCCTGTAGCTTATCCTTCACACCCTTTGCAGGATCCCTCAGCTCCAGCCCACTGGGTAAGCTTGGTCCCTGAACGTACCCTTCTTTTCACTGTCTGAACCTTTGCGTCATTTCATCAAATTTAGTGTCCTCTAGGTGAAAACCCCTGTGCCAGACGCTGGGAGACAGAAAGATGAATGCGTCACACCTTCTGAACCAGAGGAGCTCAGTCAGGTGAGGAAATGGACGTGCAAATAAAGCAGAATGAGAGGCCGGGTGCTCTGTGGGCGTCACAGCCAAACGCTAGGAAGGTAAACAAAGGGGCCTTCCCATCGCTTCCTGTCTCCCACTTCCCAAACCTATCAAATAAAACTGAGGCTCACTGCTCAGTTCCTGGAACTGCCAGAGGCTGCCAGACCTGGCTGCCCATTAGAATGAGTTACTTGGAATACTTTAAAAAGTACAGTTGCTTGAGTCCCACACAAAACCAGTTGGACCAGAACCTCTGGGTGTAAATCCAATGGGAAGATACCTTCCCTCCAGGGAGAGACCCTTTCCTGCCCTTGCCCCTTTGCTTCTAGGCCTTTCTACATCAAAGGGAGCCTTTTGTTAGTCAGTGGCAGGCAATCACAAAGAGACAATATTTTGGAGCCTCTTGACCAAAGCTTCTAAAATTAGAATCTAATATTGCACAGATGGTGAGCCTTATTAAACTATGTCAAGTGTGTAATTATCTCCTGAGACCTCACGCACAGTGGTCTCCATAAACCTACCTGATATCTGCAAAGATCATATCATGCAAATGAGTGTTTATGAGGTGTCTCTGATGTGCCTCTTGTAGGAAACACCTTAACTAAGCTGAATGGCTGGGATGTTGACATCCTGATAGGGTGTTGCTGCTCCTTCCAGCACCTTCCAAGGCATTATGTCATTTCATGATCCTAAGGCTGAGCAATTAGAGCTTTTACAAAGACACTTCCCTCACTGCTCTTTATCTTTCTAAGAATAATGGAAAGAATGCAGAACAGGCCTTTTCCATGCTTCTGAGACAGGCGGGAATTTCTCCCGTCACACGGGGTGGGGTCCTGACTCATCTAGTGTGGGACTAAACGTTACAAGCAGTAAGACCACACTAAGAAATATAAGCGTTTATGGAGCCAGGAGAGGGTCATTTATTTCAGGCACACATTTCCCATTCATTTCTGATTTTCCTCGTCATCCTGACAGTTCCGTGTGGTGCAGGTTTATGACAGACGTTCTCAAGGTCAGAGGGGGTTCTGCGGTGTGTGCTCTCTGTCATGCCCACTGAGCTGCAGTCTCAGGAAATATTATTTCCTCAGCAGTGAGAGGGCAGCGAGGAGCAGGAGACACTTTCTTAAATAGAAGCCTATGCAGGTGTGTGTGTGTGTGTGCATGTGTGTGTGTGTGTGTGAGAATGTGTGCATGAGCATGTGTGAGCATGTATATGTACATATAATTCTTTATCCATCCTTCTCACCACAAAAAACAAAATGCAGAAATAAAAACAAAAGTTTTAAAAACTTATACTTTGAGTAAAACCACAATAAAATCTATGCCATGTATATACTAAACATTGTGCTCATATTTTGCCTTTAATTTCTTTCTCTCATCTTTGGCATTATATGACATCATTGAAAAAGGGTGTAAAAGTAAAGTAATGAGCAGGTGACAAAATTAGCAAAACATAAATGACTTAAAAGTTATGGTTGGTAGTGATAAGAATTTATCAATGATTCACTCATTGGTTGAAAGGTAATAAAAAGCTAATCAGATATGGAATAGTAATGAAATCCTCAATGATGTGGTTCAGATATATGTCATTCTGAATGAAGAAATAGCATGTCCTCTCTGCCCCTACTCTGTATCCCAATTACAATTAATAAAATGCAACTCAAACTATTTTAAGTTGGAAAAACATCCCTGGAAAACGCTGGCAGTTTTCTTTATCTTTGCTCCTCACTGAATGTAGGCCTGTGGACATGCATTTCATGACACACCGCCTGTCAGAGATTTTTAGAAATCTGTTAGAGATTAGTTCTGAGTCTGAGTAACCCAAAGTTGCCACTGCAATAAAAAGATAGCAATCATTTGATATTTCCAGCAAACGTCCGGAAGGGGATGGCTCTCCTCCCTGTGGGGGTCAGCTTGGGGCTGGGAAGGAGGGGACTCAGGCCGGGCTGGTTCTGGGCATCTCTTACCTGAGCGGTTGTTGGGAGACACACGCACAGGGGAGATGGAGGGCGTGCGGGAGGAGGAGTAGGGCCTTTGCCGATCCCTCTCGATGGTTGAAGATGAGGCTACAAAGTGATACTGTGACCATCCGTCCTGCGAAGACAGCATGCTCTTATTAAGTGGGGAAGGCAGAGTGGTTCTTCCCTTCCTGACATTCCCAAGTTCCAAGCGTCTGAATTAGCAAACCATTTCTGTGATCATCAAGGTGAAAACAGACGAATGTGAATTGAGACCCACCTCCTGTTCCCTCCAGACAGGCTGACAGGGCAGGGCCTGCTTTCAGGGCTTGCTTTCCCTCCCAAATGCAGGATAAACGGTCTCTTGGCAAACCTGCTCTGGCCAGCTTCCATTTAAATGGAAATATTCTGTTCAGAATGTGAAATGGCCCTGAAGCTGTCTGTTCTTTGCCTACCTGGTTCCAACTCTCTCTGGCCCTCTTTTCAACCACCTTCTAAAAGTGTTTACACTTGTTCACAGGGGACAGGTGCCAAGCAGCATCCCCCCTTCTGGCTTACCTCCCTTACATTGCTTTGCACTTCCTTCTCTGCCACAAATGCCCAATCCCCACCTGCTCAAGGCCTTCAGCATATATTCACACAGAGTGTTCTCGCCTTCCACTGAGTATTCAGGCCTAGACTTATATGTTCTCTGCTTTGCCACAGAAATTGTATTTTTCAATTTAGAGCATATGCAGAATGCATCCTACCACATTAATCCTCCATGAAGCTTTCAAATATCTAGTTAATACATGAAAAGCATATATACAATTTTTCATTATAAAAACCATATAAATATGTTATGGAGGGTGTTATGAATTTAGAAAGCATAAAGAAGAAACAAATAAAAATAGCTAACAATTCCTGCGACCTTCCCTGAGATGTCCTGAAAGAATGTTATGGTAGTTCCTCCGGCCTCTCTATTTTTTTAAGTCAGGTTTACTTCTAGCAGAGTAATCTGTCACATAGCGCTGGCGGTATAACAAAGAAAAGCAGACACCCACCCAACCCCCAATTCCTGCTTCACAGAGGCAACCATTATTTTCAGTCTTTTAGTTTTTTCTTTTCTCTGAAGATATTTAGACGTTTAAGGAAGTCAATGGGATATATAAGTAGTAGCTCAGGAAATTGCTTTAGTCAAAAGTTTGGCTTCTTTGGTCATGGATAAGTAATAATATTGCATATGTCATTAAAAGTGAGCCAGCAATGTACTTTATGAAACAAAAATCAGCTAATATTTGATATGTTCTAAGACCAAAGGGACAACTGGATATAAGTATGGCACAACCCCAGGCTCGGTTTTATTGGCAATATCAATGGATTACTCAGCACTGCTGTCC
Source organism: Myotis davidii (assembly GCF_000327345.1). Classification (NCBI taxonomy): domain Eukaryota; kingdom Metazoa; phylum Chordata; class Mammalia; order Chiroptera; family Vespertilionidae; genus Myotis; species Myotis davidii. The sequence continues at coordinate 5,467,103 of NW_006294876.1, read as the reverse complement.
TATGTGGGTTTTTGGAGATAGGTTTTGCTCAGCAGTTCAGATTTCATATGCTTAGATTACTATGGGACCATGTAAGTACTTACATCTCTGGAAATGACAAGTCTGGATGTAATAATAAAACAATATGAAGAAAGGAACTGTTATGAGGATACAACCCCAAAGCTTCCCAATACTTCAAAAGACCCAATTCTGAGAACGCTGACGCATGACAGAAATGTCATCTAGCTGGTTACTTGTCCATGGGTGATGGGATTGGCAGAGCCCAGAGGATGATGAGTGTGTCAGAGGCACCAAGACTGCCATCCTGAGTTAGATCCCTCTGCACATGGCCAGCAATGATACGCGTGTGGCACAGAAGCTCTGAATAGGGTTGGGAGAGGAAGAGCTTAGAGAACAGGGCAGAGTGGTTAACCCAGTGGTCGGCAAACTCGTTAGTCCACTGAGCCAAATATCAACAGTACAATGATTGAAATTTCTTTTGAGAGCCAAATTTTTTAAACTTAAACTATATAGGTAGGTACATTGTTATTAACCTAATTAGGGTACTCCTAAGGCTTAGAAGAGCCACACTCAAGGGGCCAAACAGCTGCATGTGGCTCACGAGCCGCAGTTTGCGGACCACGGGGTTAACCCAACCAAGGCTCTTGATTAGTTTCAAGTCACAGCTTGGGAGCTCCTAGAGGTGCAAGAAGAGGAGCTCTGGTTACTTCTCCATGTTCCTCTCATTCACAGATGCAGTGAAAGGTGCGATGCAATGACTGAAACAAAGAACTCTAACATCACTACAGCCAACAATGCCTAGAAGGGACCTCACAGTTTTAATTGTGATGGTGGTATATACTTCCAAATGTCATGGAAAACAGTGTAACGCCGGATGCTGAAGACCTGGGTACAGATCAATCAACACACGTTTTAGTTATACTGAATATTCAGTTACCTTGAGGATACGTGTCCTGCCCTTCCACATTTTTTTTTTTACTGCAAGAAATGTTTCATCATTCAGTTGAAAAAAAAATGTCTTGCTTTCTAAAGAAGGAAGAGTTATTGCTAAACTAACACTCCTTTTAACCAAATAGCCATGTAATATTTGTTACCTAGACAGCTTGCAATCGATTTGTTACTCATTTACTTCCCACTGCCATTCAAAAAGCTTAAAAGTGGTCTACGTAAACACATACAATTGGGCATGTAGCTTTAAAATCCTTATTTATCTCTTTGATTGCTACCTTTTCTTCTTAAAGTTTTAACTCACTGTAGACCTCAGAGGCTTTTTCCTGAATTCTATTTTATTGGGTGCTTAACCATAGTTCCCTTTTGCATCAACCCTTTGGCTTCTAGGGGTTAAATAAAATAGCCCAGGGAAGAAAAATAGATGAAGAATAGTCACAGTGACTAGGGAAGGGCCTTAATCCTTACTATTGATGATAAGAAACTCTTTTAATGTCTATTGGTCACCTCCAGCAGAACGACCCAGAAGTTGTGCCCTTCAGCTCAAGACCCAGCCAAACTGTCAGACTGTGATATGATATCGGTGCCTCAAATTGGTTTTTATTTTTAATGCATTAAACTTAAAACTGGAGGTTGTTAAATTCCAAGTATATAGAGATAGAAATCCAAAAGAGAAGAGTTCAAAGTCACTGAACTTTAAATTGCCACGAGGAATAATCTGATTTTCTTTATCTTTCCCTTTTCTTGTCCTTCCACCAGTTTCAGCTTCTCTGCTAAAATTCCTGATGTGTTTCTTTATGGCACTGTATTAGTCCCCAAAGCTACTATCATCCATATTGTGCTTTCAATGGTCCAGAATGCAAGAGCATAAAGGTGATGTTCTTCACAGCCTCACAACCATCGGTCTTCATGGTATGTCCACATGGTGGCCACTCTATTTAATTTCTATAGTCTTCCCCTTAAGCATTTCAGATCCCTGAATTTATAACAATCTCCATTTTTATATATTTTTTTATCATCCTGTAATAAGGTCTAAGTAAGTGGCTTTCAGACTGGTCTATGTGAGGTTAGGATAACCTGCCGTGGCCCCATAGCTGCTTATTATGGAAACTGTGTAGGATCTTCAATGAAGATCAGCACACACATTAGCTAGGTTGTGTGCAAAGATGAACTAGCGCTGTTTGTCAAGTCAAGGCTCAAAACTGTTCACCTTGGGTCTCTCTGTCGATAGAGGTAAAACTAGAAAGCTGTCAGGAGTTAGCGCTTCTCTCCAGTTTACACTAGTATCATAATTACTGGTAAGCTCTGTGTCAGTTGCTTTTCCATAAATAAAGGTCAAAATGACTCAAATCAGCTTGGGGAGTTTTAAAAATAGTAATGCCTGGGCCACCGGCCCTGAGATCCTATTTACATTGTTCTGAGCTGGGCCTGGTCACCAGGATTTCTCAAAGCCCCCAGGTGATGTTAATGAACACATGGTGAGAACCACTGGCTTGGAGTTTCTATGCAGAGGTGGCAGTGACTAATAGGGATACCAAACGCATTCTTGAAGTGCTAAATCCTAGGAGGTCACGGACTTCATTTGGGGACGTCAGATAACGCATTCTCCAGGTTGACCTACACAGGAATAAAAAGAGGTCCCAACCTCAGGGCAGAGAGGTGCCACACACACACTGAGCCCCAATCACACCTGATGACCTGGTGTCCACTGGCTGTGTGATTCCATTTCACACGTCTACATCTCAGATCGGTCAGCCCCACGGCCTGACACAGCACCTTCCCTTTTCATACCTGTCCAGTCTAACTTCAGCTGCCCAGTTCTGTGCTAGGGGAACAGGAGGCAGGCAATACATGTTTAGTGAACCACTGTCGCTAAATGAAGTATGCCCCTGAGCTTCGAAGGAGCTATGTGAGCAAGGCTACTTAGCATCATTTCTTCTCCTGCTGTGAGCAAAGTGCTGTGGCATCACAGTACAGAAAGCCTTGCTGAATTCTGGAGCCCTGGTCCCTAGCAGAGGTGCCTAATGTATGCCAGTAGCATCCAGTGATTTCAGATGACTGCATTAATTACTGTAAAATAAAATGCTGACCCGTGTCATGGGCTTTACTGCTAGTCTCTAAGTTCTTATACTTTATTGTTCTATAACAAATGAAGGTCATCAGAGCTTTGTGATTTTTTTTTTTTTTAAAAAAGTTAGCCTAGAGCTAACTTCATCAGTATTATCTTCTGCTGTTGGGATGTGTCTTTTAGGATATACTTGCAGCTACGCTGAAGGCAGTGTAAGTTTAGGTAAAATGGTACAAAAGACAAAAAAAGGCCAATGGCTGCCTGCTCCATTTAAAATAATTTCTCAGCTGCCCGTGTTTCCATGGGAGGTATATAAAGCTGCCTCCCCTTTAACCTATCTTGAAAATAATTCTGAAGCATCATTATGCCTGGGCACAGCTGGTCCTGGCTTGCTGCTGAGTCCTTCCATTGCTCGCAGAGCACAGCTTTGCCCGCCACCCCAGCCCCACCTCTACTGCTCCCTGCATCTGGCAGTTCAGATGTTCATGCACCTGTCCATGGAGGATACACTAAGTCCTCCCCAAACACAAACCTTAGGAGAGCCAGGAGAAAGAAGAAGGGTGAGTGCATTGATTTCTCATTAGCTATGCTCCAATGTTTTTCAGGGCTGGGCACTGGAGCACATACCTACTTCTGGAATGTGCCCACAGGACGGAAGGGGCTGGTTTCTGAAAGGGTCACTTGAGGGAAGGTTACTGGGCAGGGAACAGTGGTGTTGGGGGCAGGACAGTGCGTGCCAGCAGGCGAGCAGAGCATCTGGTGTGATGGAAGGAAAGTGAGCCCTGTGGGGGTAATTACAGACTTTCTCCTCCTCTGACTGCCCAGAGCATCCTATCACCACCTGCTGAGCACTGGGGCACACCACTACCCCCACCAATGCGGAATCAGGGCAAGATGAGGGACAGTGCCAGCTGGGGGAGGAAGGAGAGGATTAGGGAGAGAGAAGGTAACCAGGAAGAGAAATCTCAAGGGCTGATTGGAGGATCTGGTGATGAGGGAGAAAGAAGAGGGTTAAATACCAAATCCTCATTACTGCGCTTCAGGAGATGAGAGGAACAGGAACTGGAATTTCACATCATTTCTGTTGTGACCCCTGACCTCTGGAAGAAAGCCCATTTTAGAGAACTGCCAGCCATTGGGTGGAGGCGGGCAGCGTGAGTGAATACCAACAGCTCTGACAGTAAGTCAGATGGCGATGCTCCCTTTTACAGGTGGTTCCAAAGCATGTTTTCTAAGATGCACTTAAAATGTAGATTTAACAAATCTTTTCTAATGACAAGTGGCAATTCTGACTCACACAAAAGCTTTACTAGAGAATTAACCCTGAAAATGGAGACTAGTTTATTTCCATGGGCATATCAGTTAGAACTCAACATATATTCTAACACACAGTTAGTAGTCTATAGTCAATGGTGTTTTTTTCCCTCCCTTTTACAAACAGCTCTGAACCTGATAAGATTTATTTGGTCTCTAAACAAAGATTTCTCAGTAGGCACACAGGGACTATTTGGTTCTGAAGTAACAAATACAAGTTTTTGCTTTAGCTGTCCTTGAAAGCTCACAGCCCATAAAGCTTGTCAATTCTAATTTGCTGTGAGTGACTTGAGATATAAGGCAAGTGTGGTGAGAGTCCTTTGGGCTTTTAGCAACCTAAGTTCATCTACTCATTCAACTCAGAACACTTATAGCTTGTTATTTGCATTCACTACCAGGACTTCCTTACCAGGAACCTACTTTTCACTTTGAAGTCAAGACATGAATTGTTGCCATCCACTAAAAATGGTACCCAGTTAAGATATTACTGCTCATTTATGAAAAATTTGATAGCTCAAAATTGTGCCAGTTTTCCAGTCATTTTTTAAGTGGAATAAACACATTAATGTAATGACATGAAGCAGAGAAAGAAAAGATTGCAAGGTAGTGGTAGTTTTACATACATCCTCCTTATTTCAGTAAAAGGTATTTTACTGTGGATGTAAAAGTTAGCTCAGTAATAAATAAGACAAGGTCAGTGACCAAAAGTATGCACACAGGGTGATTTGATCATAAATTCCTACCTGGGCATCTCATGGTAGGTAGTGATGTTCAGGCCTGTAACTTTCCTAGTAAAAGGTCTATTTTGCCTTAAGCAAGCCTAGATACATTGTTCTTGTATATCTAGGTTAACATACCTTTGAAATGCCAGAATATTTCTCTTGTTCAGACCCCTTCAGAGGCATAACCACCCTCAAGGGAGCACATGGGCTTGTTGCCCTTATACTATTCCTATTTATTGTGAATGCTAAATGTTAACTGCCTTGTAATCCAATCACAGAGATTTCCCCACTTGCTTTCTCTGTCTCTAATCGACAACCAGTGGATTTCATATCATCTTCCCTACATTCCTCTGATTCCAAAGGTATAAAAGAACTGTGAGATTGCCATTCTCAGGAGCATTTTCTTAGTCTGTTGAGATCCTGCTTCTGGGCACGTCCTGAGTTTGGCTCAAATGAACTCTTACACAATTTTCTATAGGTTTGGATGCTCTTACATCAATAATATAGAGACAACGGACATAGAATATTCATAGTCTGCGTGGTTGAAGACCAAGCCAGATTTTGCATGTCAATGAACCCTCAGCTCCTCTTTGCTGTTATAAAACAAGCTTCCATCTATTTTTAAGGCAAATTGTTTGTTAAAGAGTCATTAAAACTAATTCCATCAACAATTCCAAAAGCTATTAGAGTTAAATATTTAAACTACATTGTAAGTGCCAAAAGGGAGTATTGGCAGTTTGATGCAGAAATAAATGCCACCTGACATACCAGTTGCTTCATTAGTTTGTTTCAGTTTTGGTGCTCCTAATAAAATTTAATTAAATTAGTTTGGATACTTAAAGTTATAGTATATCCTATATAAGAAAAGCCTAATATGCAAATTGTCCCCTGGGATGGTCTTTTGACTGGGAGTTCAACTGCTTGCTATGATGTGTGCTGACCACCAGCGGGTGACGCGGCGCTGGCAGCTGGTGGCAGTGGAAGTGCTGCCAGCCCTAATGGGCCCTGAGGACAGCAGCAGGATGGTGGAGCAGGTGAGTGGGTGGTGCCAGGTCAAGGTGGGTGTGAGGGGGGGCCCGATCGCCCCACTGATCACCCTGCAGACGGCGACCAGCAGCTGGGGCAGAGGGCAGGGCCGCTGTCTGGCTCCCAGGCACTGAAGGAGCTAGGTGGGGGACCTGGCCCCAATTGATTGCCCCGCAGGTGCAGGTGGGATGGTGGAGCAGGTGAGGGGGTAGTGCCAGGCCAAGGCGGGGTGCCAGGTGGGATTGTGGGGCTGTGAGGCTGGGGGTGAAAGCTGGGGCCTGATCTCCGCAGGCCACCCCAAGGGACCCTGCCTCCCCACCGTACACGAATTCATGCACCAGGCCTCTAGTATAAGGATAAGACTCTCCAGCAGTACCATATTTTGAAAGCAAATACTGAGTAAATCCACTTTAGAAGTTTAATTTACTTCATTGGTCTAATTCTAAACAACCAATATCAACAAGAAGATCTGACGAATTGGAAAGAAATTTTATATAATTTGGTTGAAGAAAATGTACCATTGTTAACTGCAAAGTAGTTAATTGGTACCGATGCAATGCAGAAAACCTGCTCCAAAAACTGAAATAGGACTAGATTAGTCCTCCTGTTTTCTGGGCCTCACCTTTGAGATCTTTAAACAAAGGTCTGACATAATGGACTTTATCAATGGCCTTTGTATTCCAAGTGGGGCTGCAAAGTGAAATTCAGGGTGAAACTAAGTGAAGTTCAGTCTTCAGGTTTGTTGATGCAAATGGCTGGCTTTTAGCCTAAAAGTCATTTCAATATTAGAAAAGTCAGGTGTTTTACATATATACTCAACAGCAGCCAATAAGTTCAAAGCTCATCCTGGATCCTAACCTCAAGGTCTTCACAATCCACCCCATTTTTACACGCTTCAGATCATGGGAATGGAAGCAGAGTCAATGAAGCTAAAATGCCGGTGTGGCTACACCGATGCAGTTATTTAGTAAGCATTAATAAGTAGCTCGCACTGTACTAGAC
>NW_006294876.1:5450689-5459966 GCF_000327345.1 Myotis davidii | reverse complement strand
CCTGAGCAGCAGATGGACATTTAAAAATGACCCCCTCACATCACATCTGGTAGTAAGAGCCATGGAGGAAAAGTACAGGCTACTCTGAGATGGTTACTGGCCTCGGAGAGTTGGCGGGAGTCAGGGAGGTTTCCTTGAGGAAGTGACAGTTATACTGAGCTGGGAGCAGCCAGGCCTGGTGGCAGGAGAGGGAAGGCAAGGAAGGGCAAGGCGGGTCGAGGAGGCCAGTGCTGCCGAGACAAAGTGATAGACGGGGAGGCCACAGGGAGGTGAGCTTGGAGGGATGGGTAGGACTTTATCATAAGAGAACTGGAAGCTGCTGAAGAGTTTTAATCAGGGGACTGACAAGGTTAGATTTTGATTTATAAAAATGTGTTCTGAATGCTAGATTGAAGGTGATAAGTCCCAACTGATGTGTTTTATTTCATATTTTGATGCTACATATTTTACTAGTGAGCAGAACATGGCTGGCTCTCCATGGAGTGTGTGGGCACTGTGAGGTCCCCAGACTTCACATGGGGACGGCTGACAGCCTGGCACGGGCACTGTGCTATGACAGGGCAAGGAGCAACAGCAGGCAGCACCGAGCTGTGTCCATAGCCTAGGCCGTCCGCGCTTCTTCCCCGAGGTGCTGTAACGGTCTTGATGTTGCTGGAGCTACAAAAAGAGAGTCTGGAAATTTATAGTCTGTCCTCTTTTCCCACTGAGCTGGCCTTTCTGCATGAGACTAAGGGGTCTGGGACGCAGGGCACTTTTCAAAATTGAAGCCAACTGGTAATTACTGCAGAAGCATCTTCAATTCGTGGAAGTACTGTGGGCTCTCAAGAAAGTGATTCTTGTAAAAAACGGGCAGAGGTTTCAGTTGGGCACAAGCATCTCGGTAGCCTTTTGTTCATTTTTCCACTTCGTGGTGGAAACTCTGCCTTTCAGTTTGGCCCATTTCTCAGCCTCCCTTGCAGGGGTATTTGGCCACGTCACTAAGATCTGGAAGTATTTCCAAAGGCATGCTCCTAAAATGAAAAAAGCACATCCTCCCTGCCCCTGTCTCTGTCCCTTCCAAATGCCTGGAATGTGGATGGACTGAGGGTCAGTGAGGAAATGCAGATGGGGGCGACACTCCAGAGCACTGAGTGAGACGGAGCCGAGATCATGGTTGGAGGTTTGATATCAGACTGGGACCACTGTCTGAAGAAGTCCTTGTCCTACTCCCCAGAACCTGTGAAAATGTTCCTTCATGGCAAAAGGACTCTGCAGGTGTGATTAAGCTAGAGATGCTGAGATGGGGAGATAATTGAGAAGTTCTGAGTGGGTCCAATGTAATCACAAGGGTTCGTATAAGAGAGATGAAGGAGGGTCTCGAGAAGGTGATGTGGAAGCAGAGAAAGATATTCAAAGATGCTGGGGTGCTGGCTCAGACTGTGGAGGGAGAGTTGCAGCTTCTAGAAGCTGCAAAAGGCAAGGGAAGGGATTCTCTGGGACCTTCAGAGGGAGCCCGTCCACACCAGCACGCTTTAGCGAAGAGTGTTGAAACCCATCGGACTTTTGATTTGTAGAACCGTAAGATCATGAATTTGTGTTTTTTTAAGCCACTGAGTTTATCGTAATGTATTCACGCAGCAACAGAAAACTAACACAGAGAACAACACATTTCTAACTTCTTAAAAGCCATGCTGACTAGATACAACTTGGACTACTTGCTGTGGACAACTTGCTTTAGTGAAATACCTGTGATAAGGCACTGCAACAGGTTGCTCATGTGACTTTCCTCTGTTGTCTCCATTTGGCCAAGGAATAAGGCAGGAATAACAGATGCCCCATTGGTCGCTACACATTCTCTAAGGAAAGTACCGATCATCCCTCCATAGTTGTGAAGGTGTAGGACAAAAGAGAATGCTCGAGTATTAGCACGTGACCCAGCTCCAGTGTCTATAGATTAGGCTGACACTTGCCTAGAGGGTGGAAGGGCTGGTGGTGAGAGTGTCCTTGGAGGTGGGGGCTAGGCATTCCCGCCGCCCGCTCCAGGGCCCAGGACGCGAACCACTTACTCAGCTCGACCCCGGGTTCTCTCGAGTTGGGGCTTGCTGGGGCTGTATCTTGAGTGACATTAGCAGGCTGATTCATAGACTTGGTGCCGGGGACATGCTGACCCTGGAGCTCAGGAAGCTTAAGTTTTACGTCCCCTCCGAGGTCTGTGCCAAGTTTTATATTCCTAAAGTGTACTCTTCTCAAACAGGACTTTCCAAATGATCTAGGCTGCAGGACACACTCTGATCCGCTTTGGTCCATGTGCCATGGAGCAGCAGAAACTGAGGTGATGGAGAGCTCAGAGGAGTTACCGGAGGAGGCCAGGTCCTGCCAGCGGTCCTCAATTAGGGGCTATAACAGTGAGCAAACACACCAATGTCCCACGAGAGAAGTTGCTAGAACGTGGGCATCACCCACAGACAAATGGACCTATGCCAGGCTGCACAGCACTGGCCAGGCTCTCCTCTCCTCCCCCTTCCCTGCTAGAGCCTGGTGGGTGAGGGGCCCTGAGACACGGGAAGGAACAGCTTGTGAGAGGGGGAAGAGATGGAGATGGAAAGAGAAGGAACAGACCAGGCTTTTCCTGCCAAGTGGATTAGACTCTCACAGACGGAACATCATCCGTCTACTGAGAAAGGAGGGCTAAGCTGGAGTGAAGTAACAAGAATAGTGATGAACTGGCATTAAACTGAGGGAGCTTTCTAGTTTCTGATCCCACCCCTTCCCCCTGCTTTCGTCTCTGAGGTATTTTTGTAGGTTTTCTATTTAAAATGTGATGTGTAAAGCCTCGTGAAGGACTGAGGCACAGAGGAAATGTTTAATTTGGGCTCTGCTAGGGACTTGGGGATCTATCCCACCGACAGCTATAACTTAGTCACTTCTTGTTTAGCAGCTGCCATGTGCATCGATTTCCACTTCCGCACAATTGATTTTTGCTTCTGTTCCCATTTGCGCCTGCTTTTGGACAGATATCATATGATGAGTGTCTGAGAATTGTCTCAGAGAGGTCAGGGGACCTCATGAAGGAAGCCCTTACTTGTCAATACAAACATCCACGAACCAACGCCGAGGATTGTGGAGGAGACAGTATCATAGCTGAGTTAACCTCCGCCTTTTCCTTTCCCCACACAACCTGGCATCAAGTGGTTTAGAAAAGAAAGAACCTGAGAAGCTGAAACTGTAAGTCTTGAGGACACTAGACTTGTTTTAGAATCTGGCTAAATGTCCTTCTTTCCTTCCAGTCATTTCTTTGGGAAGAATTTTCTGGCACAGTAATAAGGTTAACAAATTCCTGAGAAGTAATTTCCTCGATACGATGACAGTTCTGCATTCAATAGTTTCATTTTTTTCTGTAGAGGATTTACTGCTTTTCTATCATCATCTTAGATATTGCAAAGTAAAAAATCTATTAATTTTCAAAATGGTAACATGTTAATGTAAGTATTAAGGTATTTCTTGCCCTTCTTACTGTAAGACTTAAAGATAAAAAATTTAAAATGTTGACTGTGTTGTGCTTTCTTTTCTTCACAGCATTTCAAACTATCTTTCCAGCTCTCACTGGAGTCCTGTGTTGATTGCTGACCGTCCTGCGGGTGAGGGTGACGAAGGGCTGGCAAGCATGAGCCCAGGACTTCAATTTGCAGGACTCTGGGCTCATCACCGGTCAGTGGCCAGCATCCTGGAAGCAGCGAAGGGCAAGGCGAGGGCTGTGTTCATTCTCTCACCCACTATGGCTTGGACATCTGAGGAAGTCTGCAGGCCTCCCTCTCCCATCCATAATTACTTATTGATTTCTTGTTTTGTGAGTGCAGTGGTGGCCAGAGCCAATGCAATGAAGACAACAGCAGGAAGAAGAGAGAGAGAGCCCTGTGTGAGGCAAACGAGAAGGGCCCGACTCCTCCCCATCTTTGCTCATTATTCACTGGTGGAATGGTATGTGCAACCTGAGAGTCTATTTCCTGACAACAAAAGGAAGGACATTTAAAGATTAGTTTTATGTTTTGTTTCTCTCATCCAAATGACAATAGTGAATGCAGTACCTCTACCTAGAGGAACATGACCTAATTCAGTTTCAAGCACAGGTGGTCTGGCATTCTGTAAGACACCAGCTCATTGTTGCAAGAGACTGATATTTCACGGAGCGGGTGGGAGGGTGAATGTACTACCGGGACACAACTGAAAAAAACGCTGGCCATGAATAGTGGTGCGGGAGAATGAGTCTGATTCCTAACCTTGCTGCCTATCAAGAGGAGTTTGGCTCTGACATTTGCTCCGTCTTTGATTTGATCCCTGCATTTATGAACTAAGGCTTTTAATTACTCACGGAGAAGCTGAGTAGATGGCTTTCTCTCTGAAGCCCTTTGAAATACTTAGAGCAAAATAATGAGCCTCAGACCCATAAGCTAAACACTGGGAAATCCTCTCCTCCTACTTGACAATAGGGACTGGCCTGTCCATTTCCATGGTAACTTCACAGGGTCTGCTTTAAGGGCCTGGGTGTTTGCTAGACAAGCAGCCCAGGGAGAAGCGAGGGAATGGGAGGACAGAGGTGGATTTCCCTCAGTTCTCAGGGCCTTCTTTCAGTGCCCATTGCTCGGGGACATTTTCATCATGGTGTCCTAGGCTTCCTGCTCCTCTTCTACTCCATGTGGGGACGTGGCTGTGCCTAAGAGGACAGAGCAGGTTCAGGGGATGTGGAGCTCCGTGATTTCCTATAGATCAATTACCTTGGGAATTGCTATAGATCAACTGCCATGATCTTAGGGCATCACACGGAATGGGCTGGGATGGCTCCAGGTTGCTTTTCTAGGAAACCTCAATGGTAGCCTGGAGTTTTCTGGGGGCTTTGCTGGGCAGGTGGAAGTCGGGGAATCATGAGGAGCTGGTGTGTTTCCTGCAGGAATCTAGAAATGAGTCCTACACAAGGCTGATGTCACGGGAGCTGAAAGGGAGTCTCCTGCTGGCGCCGTGGCCTGGGGGCCAAGCACACAACGGCAGGAATACTCACTGGCAGGAGAAACAGTCAGGCATGCTGGTGGTAATCCTTTAATAAGAAGTTATTGGGCCCCAGCTTGAGAGGAGACATGAAGATCTTGTTTGCATTATTAATGATTAAACATTAACACCGGACTATGTAACTATAACTGAAGAAAGATTTTGATCCATAGCCTAAAAACTACGTGTTCAATCTTGGTTGCTTCTGAGTGCAATTGATAAACAAGCTAACACTTTAAGTGACTGCTATGTAAACAGCACTTGGAAGCAAAATAGGCCACATACATTTTACAACCAAGGCCTGTTACTGAGTTTGTGTTCAGGAAGCTCCACTGAATTGGTCTGGGACTTAATGCATCATGAAGACCAATAAAACAGTGGTCTGTACTGGCTGGGAAGTGGATACACTTCCATTTTCTTAGTCATTAAGCTGAGGGTTACATCAGAAGCTTCACAGACACTGGTGGGCAAAAGTGGAATTTAGGACTTTGGGAAGCAGAAATCAAGCAGTTTAAGTAAACTGAGAACTGCAATTTTTAAAAAGTTAAACCATCTACTTTATTTTTACCAAAGATATAGAGATGATTTAGTTCCTTTATCTCTTCACTTTATTCTTATTTTCTAGGTTAGAGTAATGCAGCCTCTTTCAAGCAGCATTTGTATATTTTATGACACACATTTACGGTGGCCCTTAATTCAGAGTTCTGTTCGTTAGGAGTTGATATTAATTGGACTCCAGTTGGAGGCAAGTTTCCCTGTAATTTCTCTGACAGAATGACTTTTAATGTAAGTTCCTAATGGAAATCCTCCCACAATTAATATTTGAACCAAGAAAGAAAGTGGTTTTCTATAAAAGTACAAATAAATCTTATCTAGATATTAAATATTATAGCACCTAATGCTGCAATACTTTAAGCAGTAGGCCCAAGCTATTTGTGTGTCTTAAAAGTCATTCTTTAAAAGTTTGAATTAAAAATTTTTTATTCATTCAAATTGATTTACCCTACAATTATTTCAGATTAGTAAGAAATGACCTTAATTCAGACTTAAGAGATTAGAGATGTGTCTCAGGAAAGGTGATATAAAAAACTTGAGGGATATGAGAAAGATTTAGATGGGCAAGGAGTGGAGAGGATGGAGCACAGACTTGTGGAAAGGTGGAGGGGAAGGGATGGTGCGTGAGCTGGGAACACAGGAGTTAGGTACATCTGGTGGCCAAGGGCGGGCGGAGAGCAGGCATGAGCTAGGGAGCTAAGCTGTTTGGACTCTGCCCTGAGGGCAATGGGAGCCGCAGATGTTGCTCCGAGGACTAATTTAATCAGATTTGTTTTTTAGAAAGCTCACCCTTACCACCCTCTGGAGGAGAATGGACTGGAGAGAAGGAATCATGAAGGTGGGGCTGAGTGAGGAGTCCGTGACAATAATCTGGCAGATGAAGACGGCGGTCTGTGGCCATGATTGTAGAAAGAAGTGAATGGAGAGCATTATGCTAAGTAAAATAAGCCAGTCAGAGAAAGATAAATATCACACGATCTCACTCATTTGTGGAATATAATGAACAACATAAACTGATGAACAGAAATAGAAGCAACAGACTGTCCAACCTGTGAGGGAAGGCAGGGGGTGAGGGGATAAGAGATAAACCAAAGGACTTGTAGGGGGGTGAGGGCATATGCTGGGAGGTAGGCATGGCCAGGGAGAGGTCAATGGGGAAAAAAGGAGACTTATGTAATACTTTAAAAAATAAATAATTAAAAAAATAACAACAAAAAAAGAAGTGAATGGAGGTGGAAGTCTGGGCTTTCTGGTGGTTGGATGTAGACATGTGAAGAAGAAGAAGAGCCAGAAGAAGGAGAAGAAAGAGCCAGATGGCTCCTGGCAGGGCCCTGGGTGATGGGTGGAGGGCTGTGCTAATCAGTGATCAGAGGTGCAGGGAGAGGGGTGGAGTCCAGGAGAAGTAGGTCTGTTTGAGGTCTGATTTGTTAGAGGTACTGTGGGCATCTGAGTAGGTTATTGAGTATGGGGTTAGATGTAGGAAGAGAGATTAGGCTGGAGAAACATTCAAGAGACCACTACTGTGGATGGTGACTGAACCCAGGGAGCATTAGGGACACCCAGGAAGAGGCCACGTGTGAGGTGAGAAAGATCTAAACACAGAATCCTGGGGACAGCAACATTGACAGAATGGAGAGGAAGAGGAGCCAATTAAGGAAGGAGAGTAGCACCCAGAGAACCTGAGGAAGCTCAGGGATGGTGATGTCATGGGGGTCAGGAGAAGATGATTGCTGTGGGTCATGCTATTTTACCACATTTTCAACCTAGAAATGAACAGGATCATGGCACAGCCTTTTCTCGGGGAAATATGGCATGCATGCTATTTAATGAGCCAGGGCTGGAACTCATATCTTCATATCCCAACCCCAGACTTCCCCATGGTCCTCAAGCCAACATTAGTCTTCAACATACTTGACCTGCCATATCCATCACTAAAATGAAATAAAATCACTAACCACCTCTAAAACCCTGGTAGCTCTCACTGTCATTAATGGTCTTCCTACAAAACCTAATTTGTTTTAACTAAACCCCACTGTGCAAGACTCTTCCTTCTGGGACTGTTTCAATGCAAATATCCTAGGCAGACACAGCTGCTGAGGAAAATGACGGTGGGAGGGGGCACTGGGTTAGGCATCTAGGGGCTGGGAGGAGCCAGGTAGAGGGAACCAAGAAGAAAGCAATCTGTGAAAATGTAGGTTGAAGTGAATGACAATGATGGTGATGATGACAAAATGAAATTCTGGATCCACATGTCTAGCTGCCCGTGGACAGGATGGCAAGGAACATCTATCAGCCAAGCAGCATGGAGAAATGTTTTAGAATTAACAACAGTGGTCTTGTTGGTATATGCCTCTCCAGGTTATGGCGCTCTCTGCTGGCTGCTGTCACATTGGGGATAATCAGCAATCCTGGAAAGCCACTGTTATGCTGCTCACTTCATGGATGAGAAACCCAAGAGACTGCGGTTGGACTGACAGAGAGATGCCGCAATCTCCATGAAAGGATGCAAAGGTTCTATGATACAAGGGTTCAGGAAAGTTCAACTCTGGTGCACAAACCCCTACGGCCCTAAGGTCATGTCCAGCAGTCTGGAGAGAACATTGTGCCAGATAGGAGAACTGCCACAGACCATTTTAAGGGGGTATTTGGTCTCCCAGAGACCGGTAGGAAGGGATGCTCACAGGTTTGGATAACTGGAGAGAGAACAAGTCCAGTTGTGCTGACCGAGAGGCCTGGTGAACCAGAGGGCTCCTTGTGGCCTTTCAGCCAAAGTCAATTCTACGCTGATGGGCAAGGGGGCTCAAGAAAACTTGCCCAGCGTCACACTGCTGGTAGGTGGCAGGCGGTGCGGTTAACCTCTGGCCATTTGATTCTAAGTGCTTTGCTCTTTGTCCTTCACCAAATAGTGTAATGAGCCTCTCAGACACTATTCGCTCCCTAGCTTTGTTAGGAGTGGGAGTCTCAGCCTCAGGGAAGGATCAGCTCATCTCTTTCTTCTGCTTCAAAAAAAAAACTTGGAGGGTCCCACCCCCACATGGCTCAGTGGTTGAGCATCGACCTATGAACCAGGAGGTCATGGTCATGGTTCGATTCTTGGTCAGGGCACATGCCTGGCTTGCAGATTCGATCCCTAGTGTGAGGTGCGCAGCAGGCAGCCAATCAATGATTCTTTCTTATCACTGATGTTTCTATCTCCCTCTCCTTCTCCCTCTCCCTTCCTCTCTGAAATCAATAAAAATACATTAAAAAAAAAACCTTTGGAGGGACAGATTCATTTTGGGAGCTACATTGCAGAAGGGGTGCTGTTGAACTTGCATCCATGTGGGAAAAAGGGAACACAATGGTGAAGGCCATGGCTATGCCCGTGTATTAGAGCTGAGCATGTCGGGCCTGGGAAGGGCCGGCCTTGTGGGACGGGATGGCTATGTTACGGCGGGTAAAGCTTTCAGAAGGAAGAGAAATTTGACTTTTGCAGAATGGCGTTGAAGGGCAGAAGGGTCAGATAAAAATTTTTGCTTAATGCAAGTAAGAAGCTCTGAATAAGCACAGCCATTCTGAAATGGAATAATATGCCTCATTAGGTAGTAATTGCAATTGATATTAAAGGTATTTGAACAAAATGAAATGACGTCTAGAGCCAATACTGCCTTTTTGCCTCTGGTAACATAACTAACTTCCTCCTGCCACAAAGACCTCCAGGCCA
>NW_006294876.1:5442705-5443604 GCF_000327345.1 Myotis davidii | reverse complement strand
CATGATATTCTTACAAAAAACAATTCAATCAACAAACATTAACCCCTACCATGTAGCCAGCAGAGTGCTAACCACTGTGTATCTTAAAGTAGATGCTTTATTCTGCCTTCATAGCTCTGCTCTCCACATCCTTTCTAGACAGCTATTTGTGTATATGTTTTTCATTTTCCTTTTAAATCAGCACTTTGTGATCATAATAACACATCTTGGTGCTGTGTTAGGTAAGGAAGTTGAGACAGTTCCTTACATGACTCAACCCAGCTCATGATCCCAAAAGCTTCATTTATTTGCCACCCCACCCTCATTCTGACCACACTGCCTTGGCAGAACCACTAAGTACTGAAGATGACAATGATTAAGTCCAGTCTCCTAAATAAAAGAAACCTTATAGACCCGTTTTCTTACAGTAAGGAGAATCATGCTAGTCTCTATCTAAAGATGCCTGTGCAATTCTACAAAGTACACTCATGTATTAAATGTTCACTGGCCTAGGAAAAGAAAAGGAGGATCAAAAGTTTTGTTTATCTTTCTCTGACTGGCTTATGAAAGATAAATATCACACGATCTCACTCATTTGTGGAATATAATGAACAACATAAACTGATGAACAGAAATAGAAGCAACAGACTGTCCAACCTGTGAGGGAAGGCAGGGGGTGAGGGGATAAGAGATAAACCAAAGGACTTGTAGGGGGGTGAGGGCATATGCTGGGAGGTAGGCATGGCCAGGGAGAGGTCAATGGGGAAAAAAGGAGACTTATGTAATACTTTAAAAAATAAATAATTAAAAAAATAACAACAAAAAAAGAAGTGAATGGAGGTGGAAGTCTGGGCTTTCTGGTGGTTGGATGTAGACATGTGAAGAAGAAGAAAGAGCCAGATGACTCTTTCTGGCAGTGG
>NW_006294876.1:5433033-5441877 GCF_000327345.1 Myotis davidii | reverse complement strand
CTAAAGGAAAGTTCAACTCTGGTGCACAAACCCCTACGGCCCTAAGGTCATGTCCAGCAGTCTGGAGAGAACATTGTGCCAGATAGGAGAACTGCCACAGACCATTTTAAGGGGGTATTTGGTCTCCCAGAGACCGGTAGGAAGGGATGCTCACAGGTTTGGATAACTGGAGAGAGAACAAGTCCAGTTGTGCTGACCGAGAGGCCTGGTGAACCAGAGGGCTCCTTGTGGCCTTTCAGCCAAAGTCAATTCTACGCTGATGGGCAAGCCACAGACCATTTTAAGGGGGTATTTGGTCTCCCGGAGACCGGTAGGAAGGGATGCTCACAGGCTTGGATAACTGGAGAGAGAACAAGTACAGCGTGCTGACCGAGAGGGCTGGTGAACCAGAGGGCTCCTTGTGGCCTTTCAGCCAAAGTCAATTCTACGCTGATGGGCAAGGGGGCTCAAGAAAACTTGCCCAGCGTCACACTGCTGGTAGGTGGCAGGCGGTGCGGTTAACCTCTGGCCATTTGATTCTAAGTGCTTTGCTCTTTGTCCTTCACCAAATAGTGTAATGAGCCTCTCAGACACTATTCGCTCCCTAGCTTTGTTAGGAGTGGGAGTCTCAGCCTCAGGGAAGGATCAGCTCATCTCTTTCTTCTGCTTCAAAAAAAAAACTTGGAGGGTCCCACCCCCACATGGCTCAGTGGTTGAGCATCGACCTATGAACCAGGAGGTCATGGTCATGGTTCGATTCTCAGTCAGGGCATATGCCTGGCTTGTAGATTCGATCCCTAGTGTGAGGTGCGCAGCAGGCAGCCAATCAATGATTCTTTCTTATCATTGATGTTTCTATCTCCCTCTTCCTCTCCCTTCCTCTCTGAAATCAATAAAAATACATTAAAAAAAAAACCTTTGGAGGGACAGATTCATTTTGGGAGCTACATTGCAGAAGGGGTGCTGTTGAACTTGCATCCATGTGGGAAAAAGGGAACACAATGGTGAAGGCCATGGCTATGCCCGTGTATTAGAGCTGAGCATGTCGGGCCTGGGAAGGGCCGGCCTTGTGGGATGGGATGGCTATGTTACAGCGGGTAAAGCTTTCAGAAGGAAGAGAAATTTGACTTTTGCAGAATGGTGTTGAAGGGCAGAAGCGTCAGATAAAAATTTTTGCTTAATGCAAGTAAGAAGCTCTGAATAAGCACAGCCATTCTGAAATGGAATAATATGCCTCATTAGGTAGTAATTGCAATTGATATTAAAGGTATTTGAACAAAATGAAATGATGTCTGGAGCCAATACTGCCTTTTTGCCTCTGGTAACATAACTACCTTCCTCCTGCCACAAAGGCCTCGCTGCCACCTTGCCCGTCCTCCCTCCCAGCAGGACGTGTGGTATGACTGAGTTCTTGGTCCTGGATGTGAGCAGGAGTCTGACAACTTTTGTACCAGTTGCTTAAAAGGTCATCACCTGCCCTCTCTCCCCTCTCCCTTCCTATGGGCTGCAGTGAGAGGGGGAAGGGCTAGGGAGCTTTGCCCACACAGGCAAGGACAGCACCCCCATGCCAGGCAAAGCAACAGGGCAATCCCAGGATCACACACTGGTCCCAGGCCACCTGCCTAAGCAGGTATGGAAAGAGATACCTGTGTAGCTTGGGCTTCTGTATTTTTGAGTCCCTCTGCTAGAATGCTGTGTTCAGATGAGTATAACTATTTTTTAGACGTGTACAGATTATTAAGGTATTATATCAGGAATTGTAAGCAATGATTTCTGTAATTTTATAATTCTATGTCCATCCCCCCCAAAAGAAAGATTTATCTGCTTTCTTCCCAAACCCGCTGTCCCAACAGTACTCAACATAGTCAAACATAGGTACTCCAGTAGGTCAGTGGCCTCATTTTTTAAGGTACCAAGGTTCAAAGAAGTCAAGAACTTTTGATCTCCTGATTCTCTTTTATCCCCATGTCAGGCCTGTTCCTAAGGCTCATCTTCTTTTCCTTTAGAAAACATCTTCTGCAATGACACAGGTGATGAGGAAATGTTAAAGTTCTATTTGTGGTTATCTAAATGTGGGGATTGGCTTATTTATTTATTTTTCTAAAGCAATGCATTACTTAGACGGTGTGTGATAATATCCTCCTGTTCTTGTTTTCCCTTCGGGGAGAACCCAAAGTCCAGGCCTCCCTGAAGTTGAAGGTCTGGATAACACAAATATGTTTTTGCTCTAAGGAATTGAACATTATTTTGTATTGGTCAACACACTCGGCCAGAAGAATACTTTGATGTATTAAATACATCTCTAAGTAAAATGAAGGAGTTGAGCTCATGAAATGAGATGCCAGCCCCTTTGTCTGGGTCCCAGGAAGAAATAAGCCAGGGACAGATGGGCCTTTAATTCTGTCCCATAGATTTGCCATTTTTTAAAAATACATTTTATTGATTTTTTTTTATAGAGAAGAAGGGAGAGGGATAGAGAGTTAGGAACATCTATGAGGGAGAAACATCAATCAGCTGCCTCCTGCACACCCCCTACTGGGGATGTGCCCACAACCAAGGTACATGCCCTTGACCGGAATCGAACCTGGGACCCTTCAGTCCGAAGGCCGACACTCTATCCACTGAGCCAAACCGGTTAGGGCTGCCATTTTCATTTCAAATTTCTTGTATTCACTCATCTTTTTCCTCTTATCCTTAATGCCCTCACCTCTTTTCTCCCAATTTATACAAACTCCATGAATGTTTAAAGATTTTGCTCGACAATTTTCCTACTCTTAATTCATCCTTTAACGTCTGTGGTGTACAATTCCAAACTGAGTAAAGTTGCCAATAATTATTCCATATTTCATTTTCACCCAGGGTAGCTACTCTCCAGCTCTTGTGTTTTCTCTGAAACTCTGCCTGTTCTAAGTCTATATTAGGTGTTTAGCAAATAGATCTGATGCACAGATAAGTAGAAGATATGGATCATTTTTTTAATGATATGAAAATTGTCAAAGAAGAACAAGATAGAGGTCTATTCCCCCACTGAATAAAAACAATTCCCGAGGATGAATGAATTCGGTTTTCTCCCCAAATGGGAGTTTCCAAAAGAAATGCTTTTGTGAATGCTGAGCTTTGCTATTAGCAGCACTTAAGATACTGAGCACAGAGGTCCTCACTTCCTTTCACATCTGCGTAACTTGAGAATTATTAACATCAGCTCCTTCTCCATCCTTTTTCGTCACAGGTCAATTAAAAACATCACTGACAGTTTCTCCAGCTCATGCTTCTCAAATCTCCTCGCATGAAACACATTTTAAACCATCTTTCACTTTCAAGTTTTAGCTCCATTAAATTCCTGTCAACACATTCTTTTTTATTTTTTAACATGGAAACAGAAAAACAATGATACTTTTTGAACTCTACCACTGACATAGAAAAAGAAAGTAGTATTGAAAACTCATACTACTCAAGAACAAGTGACTTGTTGAGTCTCCCAAAGCAGTTTCCCTCCAATGCACATACCAGAAGGATTATTTCAACAAAAGATCAGAGGTAGAGTGGAGTTTATTTGAGGCACTAATATTTCTCGGAGCTTCTGGAACCACTGATTCAGAATGACCGGCCCCTTTCTAACTTATGGCAAGTCCTTCTAAGTCTCGCTGCCTGTTTACCTGAAGGATCCTGTCCTGCGAGAGAATTCACTCGGCTGCTGGAGGGGCTTGAGAAGGCAGTTACCAGAGATGCTGGGATATGAGCAAACCAAAATGGAACCCACAACATGTGAGATGAAGGGTTTACCAGTGGTTCTCAACCTTCTGGCCCTTTAAATACAGTCCCTCATGTTGTGACCAAACCATAAAATTATTTTCGTTGCTACTTCATAACTATAATGTTGCTACTGTTATGAATTATACTGTAAATATCTGATATGCAGGATGGTCTTCGGCGACCCCTGAGAAAGGGTCGTTCAACCGCCAAAGGGGTCGCGACCCACAGGTTGAGAACCGCTGGTTTACCCTAATATGCATACTCGGTAGGAGTGGATATAATTCATCTAGAATGCTTCTTTCACACTGCATTTTGCAATCTCTGTTTCAGCTTCCTCTCAGGGGATAAGAAAATCTTGAAAAGGAAATACATAGGCTAAACTTCATAAATTTAAAGTGCAAGTATGAACCCCTAAGGGAAATAGGAAGGCCTTGGGGAAATCTAGAAATAGACTATACGTAAGTAGAGCCAGTTATTAAGTATTTATATTTTCCCATCGGCTTAACAAAGGACAAATATTCCTTCTGGCAAGATGGGTTTTGTGTCCTCTGATGTGGGCTTCTTGCTGCTGAACATCACCCCCAGCCCAGAACTGGTAGGCTGGGGAGGCAGGCGAAGACATGGGGGCTCTCTCTCCTGCTCCTCAGCCATGCCGGCCACCAGGGGCTGCAAGGAGGCACGGGGGCAGTTGTCGATGGAAGCCCATTCCTCTCCTCCAGCCCAGGTTATGCTTTCTGAGTCCCCGCAGAAATCACTGATGTTTTCCTCCCCTATTTGTTAACTCAAACCTACTGTGCAATCACCAGTCATTTAAACTACCCATGTTTGCTGGCCTGGTTACAACAAAACAACAACTTCTGGGAAACCTTGTTAAAGAATTCTCCCCTCCTAAGCAAAAAAAAGAGAAGCTATGCATACCTTTTTAGTAGCATTTGGAAATGAGGTATAGAATCTAAGTTTTTAGATGCAACATTTTTCTCTTCAGGTTTTATTTGTAAACCATTTTGGGGATGAAGAATTCTTTGAAATGTATTTAAAAAATTTCCTGCCTGCCTTGAGAGAGGGCACTGAACACTCAGCTTCTTCCTCACGCTCCATGGCCGGCTGGCGGCAGGAACCTGGTGAGGGCTGGGCTGGGAACACGGGTCAGACTGTTGGGCCTTCCACCCAGTGTTCCTGGACTTCCTGACTTGCTTTTTCTATTTCTTTCTGTCTCCTCTCCACAAGTACTTGTTGATGCTTGCTGTTTGTCTGTTGTTTTTTTTTTTTTACATTTTTCAGATAACACCTGATTGATAAATACTAGTTGGTTAGAGAGACCCCCTAATATGCCATGAGTAAACAAGGTTGGGGGTTCGATCCCTGGTCAGGGCACTTATGAGAATCAGCCAATGAATGCATTAATAAGTGGAACAACAAGGTGAGGGCTGCGCTGGGAACACGGGTCAGACTGTTGGGCCTTCCACCCAGTGTTCCTGGACTTCCTGACTTGTTTTTTCTATTTCTTTCTGTCTCCTCTCCACAAGTACTTGTTGATGCTTGCTGTTTGTCTGTTGTTTTTTTTTTAAATTTCTTTTACAAAATCCCTTAGTTCATTAATTTTTAGTTGATCATAAAAATATGGAAGCTCAGGGGGAAAAAGCTTATTTTGTTTCTTGTCAGAAGAGCTAGGCTAAGGCCCTAGGAGTGCGGATCTGTCCAATCCAGAAAGTTCCTGGGTCTTGGTGTATGTCCAGGGGACACTTGGTGACTCGTTTCTTCTGGTTGGTCATCAATTCTTCCCTTTCAGTTGCTTCCATTACTCAGACTGTTGGGACAAGTAACTTCCATATCTAGGATGCATCGTGCTAGGACCAGCTATAGTGTCCTTTGGCTGAGGGCTGTGCATCGCTCATGAGCCCAGAGGGTCAAGCAAACCTTACCTTTTTGTAGAGACTCCTCAGGTCTCGGTACTGCCACATGCTGTTGAGGACCTGAGATGCGGCCTTGACCACTTTGGGAGAATGTCTGGTAAGAAAGACAGGACATGCAAGATGGTGAGTGGACACACGATTGTCAGGACGTGGCAAGAACAGACATCCTCCTGGCTTCCTGGCTGTTCCTCTCAGCCTGGGGAGCACAGCGAATAGTTCACCAGTCTCCAGCCTCATTCTCAACACACCCCTGAGGGCGGGAGACAGGAGCACACCACAGTTTGCCAAAGAATGTCCAAAATGCAAACAGAAGAGTCAGAAGGCACAAGGTTAGCATCTGACTATGAAACAGAAGAGAAAAATAGCGATTAGGAAGGGCCAGATTCGGGGGTTGTAACAGCACGTTGTGCAGCACCTGTGCAGTTAGATGAACACGATATTCATCTTCTCAGCGGAAGCGTGAGAGCATAGCCAGTGTTGGCTCTACATGCCTGCCCGGCTGCAGGGACTTGCTCTTCACCTGCTGCCGATGCCAAGAGCAAGAGATTGGCAGAGCCACAGACAGTGGGCACACGCTGCCGCGTGTGCTCTCACAGGTACACAGAGGAAGAGAAAGCATCTATAAGACAACCCTTCCTACGATTAACGTTCCATCCTTTGGGCCATAGTAAGAAAGTAAGGTCACATTAGACCTTTGGATTAGTGGTTCTTACCATTTTTTTTTTGAGTCATGGCTTTGAAATCCCTGTGAAATTATAACTAAATATTTTGCCTTTTGGTTCAGTGCCAGTCTGCATCTCAAAACAGACAGATCAATATGTCCATGTGGGTGTAATTCTATCAACTTCTTGGAAGTCACTTAGACTAGTGGTGAGGGAAAACTATTAGCTACCTGCGGATTCTTTGTTCTAACAGGCTGGTTCTACAACCCAAGTCTAACGGCTGCCACTGACCTCATGCCCACATCAGGGGCTGGCATACTTTTTCTATAAAGGATCAGATAACGAATATTCTCTGCTTTGGGGGCCATACGGTCTCAGTTGCAGCTACTCAATTCTGCCACTGTAGCAGGAGAGGAGTCATAAATAATACATAACGGAATGATGTGGCTGTGCCAATCAAGTGTAATTTACAAAAGCAGGTGGTAGGTGAGATCTGGCCCAAGAACCACATAGTTTGCCCATCCTGGTCTATCTGAAAGTTGACTCCTGGAGCTGCACAGGTTAGAACCAATGCAAAGTCCACTCCCAAAGCTGACCCATGAGGCAGTGGTCCATCGACACCCTGAGAGAGAATATCTGAATCGAGACCACAAATGCCTTTGAAATAGAATGTGAGCAGATGGTTAGATGGGACCAGGTTGAGGTTGGATTTGAGAGCTGGAGTAAAATGGATGTTGCGAGAACAAGCATTTTGTAAAGAAATTATGGGATGTTCATACATGGTCAATTAAATGTGTGCTGTTTTCCTGGATCTTCACATTAGCAATTTAGACCAACTAAGTCTAAGGTTTCTTCACTGGCAACAGTAACAATCACTCTTACTATTATTATTACTGAGATGGAATTCAGTATTGGCTGTTGATAAATCTATTAGTTATATCATGTACTTTTAAAAGAAAAAATATAGAGTTATTATAAATTCTAAATTATGTTCCTCTATGAGAGATGAATTATAGTTAAGTAACAGACATATTTTTGTTTTACTAAAATGGATGATTGCTAAATGAGTTCATAATTTATGCCAGTACCATGCTCTAAATGTAATATTAAATTCCTTTGACTTAAAGGCAGAGAATTTTAGATCTCTACATGGATATAGATATGGGTACATTTTAATCGCATACAATTAATGTTGAACAAAGATAAAATCCTATGTTTTGCTGTGTTTTATTATTGTTAGCTAGATATTTATCCATGACAATAATCAAACAACTCTAGAGAAACATTAATATTCAGGTAGTGATAATGTAGTTGAAACATATGTATTAATTATGCAAAAATTCCTCTGACACAGAGTAATTTTTTTGTTTCTACTTCTTGCTTAGTTACAAAATAAAGACCGTGCATGTGTAATGATAGCAGGTTTTAACCTTTCAATTAAAATGCCAATACAGCTCAGTGTTATAATAACATGCGAAGGTTAAAGAATCATTGCTTTCTTAAGGCCTTTAACACAAATCCATCCACTAGAGTGGTGCCATAGCAACTTCTACTTGAAAAACTATACCTATTGATTGAAGGACTTGAAAAATTGAGTGTTTTAAATGTGACAAGTGATTTTAACCTCAGCCACAATACACACTTCCTTACTGACAAGTAGCAGTTGAGTGTGTTAATGGCTTTTCTGTCTTATGACAAAATACAATGGCACATTCAACACTATTTCCTATATAACTGTTAAAATTAGAAAAACAAAACAAATGTACTTTTAAAACAGATGGATGTGACAGGATGTCCATAATGGGTGTTTAAAATGATGTGAACAGCATAATATATGTTATTGAGACTGCAAAGTGGCATGTATACAGCTCCTGTAAGAGTCATTAACAATTACACAATGTCTGATCTTCGCCAGAGGTGTCAAATTAGGGCGGCTGAAGATTTCAGTTGGTTCAGTTGATAGTGGGTGTTTGAAACAGCCATTCCAGCAGTAGGAACCCAGACCACCACTCCCAGGGTTGTGTTCACAAGACACAGTGTGTTGTGCAGCTCAAACAGATTGTGATTGGCACCTTGACAGTGTGACTCATTAATATCATCCATGTTTAAGTCTGTGGATATCCTATCTAATAAAAGACAAAAAGGGTAATTAACCATACCTCCGCTACGCTTCCCATGGGCTAATCAGCGAGATATGCAAATTAACTGCCAACAAAGATGGTGGCCGGCAGTCACGCAGCTGAAGCGAGCAGGAGGTTTGCTTGCTCCAGTGATGGAGGAAGCCAAGGTTCTCCGCCTGACGTGGCCTGGCTCTGAGCTCCAAAAGCAACAAAAGTTTCCATTATGGAAGCCAAACAAACTCCAGATACCTGCTTTCAGCCAGGCTGTGGCCTCAGAGCTGGAGCGGGTAGGAGCCAGCTATCAGCAGTGATGGCAACAAAGTTTCAATTATAGAAGGTAAATAATTCCCAGAATAAAAAGAAAAAAAGAAAAAAAGGAGAGGCTGGGAGCTTCAGTCGCCAGCCAGCCTGAAAACC
>NW_006294876.1:5429463-5432473 GCF_000327345.1 Myotis davidii | reverse complement strand
ACTGGTGGGGTCCCTCGGCCTGGCCTGCAGGGAATTGGGCTGAAACCAGCAGTTCGACATCCCCCGAGGGGTCCCGAATTGCAAGAGGGCACAGGCCTGGCCAAGAGACCCCACTGGTGCACAAATCCATGAACCAGGCCTCTACTTTAAAAATAAAACTTATAGATACATAACATGGAAAACCATAGGTAGGTCCATTTTTTTATTTGTGTTTTCTCATATTAAATTTAAAAACCAGGTTTGAATTAAATTTATTTCTATAAATGCTTTTTAAAGGACAATATAAGGCAGACAGATTTGCAAGCATTTTATTAATTAACTATAGTAAATTGATATTCCTCCCTTTTCCAATTATAAAATCATCCCCAATTCCCAAACTTTTATTTTAAATAAAGAATTTCTATTTTATTAAAGCCTGTCTAGAAGGACATGGATGTCTCTCTCTGACTACTGTTGTAACAGCTGAATGATGAATGGTGAGTTTAGTGCTAAGATTCAGACCAATGCTTCTGTATTCATTTTAAGAGTGGTGAGAGGTAATAACCAAATAAATGTGAGAGAGGAGGACATCTGTAGCTATAAAAACTTGTTTTAAACCCCAAATTAGCCACTATATAAACAGGAGATAAATTACATGAAAGAATGGATGAAACTGACTATAACTTGGACGATGCTTGACTCAACTCAGTGCAACACTTCTTATTAAACATGTAAATCCAGATTGTTAACATTGTGGGGAAAAAAAAGATAAAGAAACAATGAGATGCAACAAGTGACTATTCCATAAAGAAATTTCATTCAAATAAAGAACATTTCTGGGATAATCTATAGTGAAAGAACCTCCCAATACCACAGTAGTCAACCGAGTCATAAGTTATTAATCAAATTGAAATTACCAGTGAGACTCTGGGGTGGGAAGACTGGAAACCATTTGCTTTTTTCTTCTTCTCTTGATTAGCAGAGCCAAATGCTTTCCAGTGACATTCGATAGTATTACCCATTACCAGGGACTGTCGGGCACACTTAGAACCCATTCTACCAATACCATCTGACTTACTTATCTCCTTTGCTTTTGGAGATGCCAACCAACTTCTCGATGCCACCTGCATCCCGTAAGGCCTTGGCGTTCTCCATGTTCTTGGTGATCACTTCATGTAGGGTGCAGCAGACGGCTGTCACCGTGTCGTCCGACATGGCCTTACTTGCTGCATTGTTGCTGTTGTTCCCACCTGGAAGCCTGTGGACCAGGTCTCGCATGGCATATTTGCCTTTAAGAAAAAATAAAGGGAAGAGTTGAAATGAGGGTAAAATGGGGGGAAAGGACAGAGGGAGAGGTGGGAACAGGGGAGAAAAAGAAACACAAGAGATAAGATTAATGCAATCTTGTCTGTTTCCTGTTACTGAATTAGTCTCCATTGGGTAACTGTGAACACATACAGAGAACACAGTATTTCCTCATGGTGAATGCATGGTCTTAGATTGAACCTTTGGGCAAGTTATTTCATTGCCTCTAAACCTCAGCTTTTCACATCTGTAAAGCAAGAACAATGGTGGGATAGATCTCACAAGATTTTTGTTAAGATTAAGTTAGTAAATATGTGGAAAGCATTTAACACACAAGGGTTACTGAGCACCTAGGCATGGATAGATGTTAACAATCAGTAGTTTACTACTTGGCATTCACAGAAGTCAAGAAAACACAGTAAATTCTAACGTAACCACAAAAATGCTTTGATGGGAGCTATGTTGGGACCTGTATTATTTTACAAGAGTCACACCGCAAATATGTGAAGAGCATGATCAATATATTACTTCTGTGTTCTGGCCCCTATGAAGCAAAGAGAAACATATAAGGTGAGGGAGAGAAGTTTTACAAATAATATATAACTAGGTGTCTTTTGAACCAGAGTAACTGGATAATCTGCTTGTCTCAATGATAGGATTTCCTGGTATGGTTCTACCATATAACATTTCCTAATTTGACATGTTTTTCTTCATGTGAAAATAAAATAAAATCCAACTTGCATCCTTAATTTGTTTTATCATTATTAATTTTGCCACTCCCAATGACAAAGGTACTTATAATGACATCTTTATAAAGTACTTCTAGTTTACAAGGCACTTTAGGCATTACCAATAACCCCGCAAGACAATTAATTCATCCCACCTGCAGCTTCCAATTCTGTTCCATTAATTTACCCCTGGAACTAAGTAAATGAGTGCCTGCAGCAAAGTTGGCTGTTCTTGAATTTTTCATTTAGAATTGGCACATGTCCAAAGTTAAAACCCTTCCTTACCTCCCATCCCTTATTAGACATGTTTAGCTAACAGCTAGAAACTATTTGAAATATTTTCCCTCCATACATGCCTGTAAGGGATAGCCTCTTTTTAGCTGTCTAATTCTCTTGTGCTTAGTGCCTGGGGGTAGGAAAAGGAACCTCTTGGGAGGAAGCAACAATATCTTAATTCCAGGCAGTAAAAATAAAACATAAGCCCTTGTAATTTTGGTATCTTCTCTTGTCCTATCTATGTATAGGTGACTTATTTTAGCTGGGACCAAAAAATGCTGATGTCGAAATTACTGAAATAGGAAAATGTCTTCATTCACTTTATGATAGCTGAGAAATGTGTGACAAAATGGTTTGCCTGAAAACCCCTAAAATGTAGCACATTTACTTTCTTTTAATATATATATATATATATTGTGGTTGTTGTTTTGAGAGAGAGAGGAAGGGAGAGATAGAAACATCGATGAGAAAGAGACATCTATTGGCTGCCTCCTGCACACACCCTCCTGGGGATTGAGCCTACAACATGGGCATGTGCCCTGACCAGGAATCGAACCAGTGACCTCTGAACCACTGGGACATGCTCAACCAACTAAGCCACACCGGCCAGGGCGCCCAGATTTTTGAACATCCATCACCTTGGAATTTCTTCCCACTATTGACAACTGCCAATGTTGCACTCAGGCCTCAGCTCAAATGTTTCCTTCTCAGAGATATTTCTC
>NW_006294876.1:5423772-5428985 GCF_000327345.1 Myotis davidii | reverse complement strand
GACCGCTGGGAAGAACCTGTTAATTCTTTTAAGGGCACACAATTGTGTTAGCCTTTGATTATGCTGCTAGAAAAGCCACCTTCTCATACTGGAATCATATCTTCACATGAAATTTGGGTAGCAAGAATAGCTTTTTAGCTTTTCCTTGTGCATAGGAACTTTGAAGCTTATTGGTGGGAGTGGGGGGTGGGGAGAAAATAAGGACCATAGAATAATTTCAGCTACAAGTGACCTTGAGTGGCATGCTAATAACAGGCGTTTAGAGAAAGTAGATTGGACTGGGTTGTCATGGCAGGTTTGCTATGGCAAGTGGGCATCTAGAATTTGTTCCATAGATCAGGGGGACAACAAAATATTTTACAAATAAGATTCTTGTGCATCAAGGCAGAAGGTTTCAGAATAATGATACTGAAGGTTGAAGGAACAGATATTGCTAGTCTTTTTCTTGACAATAAAGCTCTCTCTTGAAATTTCTATTGCAATTATAAGCATTACCTTGTGTTATAATTGTTCTATGTTCCCTATTTTCTTTGTCCCTAAGTTTCTAAACAGCAGAAAGAGTGAGAAAGCTACTCTTGTTACGTAGTAAAAGGAATCTTGTCCCACCTCCACCGCTACACCTCTGTCAGGTTTTTGGTGTGAGATTTGAGGTCTGAGATTTCTTTGGATGTGAAAGTAGTTAACTAACTTTTGGAGTCAATTCTTTTCCTTTGCCACAGTGGTGATAAGGAAAAGTTGTAAGGCTGGTGAGCCAAACTTGAATTTTCAGAGCTTAACACCATCAAGGCGATCCAATTGTTATTGTTTTGATTTGGTTTCAGACAGAGAAAGGGATGGAGATACATTTCATCTTGGGGTTCACCCCCAGGATGCTATCACTTTAGGAACCTCGAAGAGAAACAAGTTGAGGTTCTGCACTGTCCCAGAACGTCATGGGCATCTGAAGCTCAGCAGTGCCCAGTGGTGAGCACAGGCCTCACCCTGTGGCTGAGGCTGGCATGAGGCAGAGGAGCTTCCTGTCTTAGAATAAACTGTGAGGTCCACAAAAGGGGCAGTGGTGCCAGCAACCAGGGAAGACTGACTACCACTCCCCCTTCCTCTGAATTTAATTTGGTTTATAAATAAGTAAATTATATGACACAGACCAAAAGTGAGGGAGTGATTCATGCCGATGATATGACTGAGCAGGTGACTGTAATATTTCAGGACAAAAACAAGGACTTGTAACTACAAAGAGTTGGCCATAGGGGGAAGGGGCGGGATCGAATCCACACCTTGGCATATCAAGATGATGCTCTAATCAACTGAGCTACCTGGCCAGAGGTGTAGGTGTGTGTGTGTGTGTGTGTGTGTGTATTATATCAGTTTCAGGTGTACAACTTAGTGATTCAACATTTATGTATTTTATGAAGTGATCACCATGGTAACTCTGTCACAATACAAAGTTATTACAATATCATTAGCTACAATATTATTAACTACATTAACATTACATCCCCATGATATTTGTTTTTATAAATGGAAGTTTGTAGCTCTTGTTCACTTTCACTTTTTGCATTGAAGCATTATTTATAATACCCAAGATATAAGAGCAACCTAGGTGTCCACTAATAGATGAATGGCTAAAGAAGATTTGGTATATCACTTAGCAATAATAAAGAATGAAATCTTCCCATCTGTGACAACATGGCTGGACCCAAGTGTATTATGCTAAGTGATATTCTAAGAGAAAGATAAATACTGTATGATTTAACCTATATGTGAAACATAAAGAAAACACAAACTGTAACAGAAACAACATATAAATACAGAGAATAATCTATTTATACTTAAAATATTTATTAATAAGGAGAAACTTGCGTTATCTTGCTATTTGTTATCTTATATCTTGTATTTTTTTAGTCCCTCATCTACTGCCTCTTTTGTGTTTATTTGACTTTTTGCAGTGAAATGTTTTAATTCCCTACTCATTTCCTATGGTGTATATCCTATAGCTATTTTCTTTGTGGTTACCATGGCAATTCCAGTTAATATCCTAAAGTTATCACACTCAGTTTAAATGTATCCCAATTTAACTTCAACAACATACAAAAACTCTGCTTGTTATAGCTCCATCCCTGCTCCTTTTACTTATGGATGTCCCAAAATTACATCCCTGTATGTTGTATGTGTGAACACATAAAGTAATTGTTTTTGTAAAAGTATCGGTCTCTTAACTTATGTAGAAAACAAAATGTGGAGTTACAAACCAAAGTTACAATAATACAAGCTTTTAGAGTAATACTTTTTTAAAAAATGCATTCATTATTCTCTTAAATCATGGTGAAACAAAAAGTGGAGTTACAAACTGTTCTTACAATAACACTAGCTTTTATAATGACCCATGTATTTACTTTTACTGAGATAAATATTTCTTTATTTGTCTTCTACTTTCTGTCCTTTATTTCAAACTACAAAATCCCCTTTACTTGCATGACAGGTCTAGCGATAACAAATGCCCTCCGCCTTTGTTTACTTGGGAATTTCTCTAGGCATGAAGGACTTATATTTTGTGTCCCACAATAACTCTATTTGAAATTGCCTTCCCCAAATCTACACTCTATAGTTAAACTATCAAAACTTAAAAAGTGTCTTTTACATTAAACCATCTTCGGGGGTTCCAAGACTGCAGCTAGGTAACATCAAAGAGTTTTCTTCTGCACTTTATGAAATAAGGATGCTAGCACTAACTAGGTATGCTTGGCATCCTGCGGGCTTTACTTGGTTTAATACTATTGTGAGAGCTGTCCTGTTTATCAAGCCTCTGATATAAAAAGACTTGGCAAATGAAAAAAGAGAAGTTCAACCTCCAGTTAATTATGACAAGTTATACGATTATGCTTCCTCAGTTATGAGCCTTTTCATTTGGTTAGAAGCATGCTCCTTTTCATATTAAAGAATGGTAACATAATGGTCAAGATTTTAAAAGAAAGATTGCATTTCTAGATTTAAAGGAGACTTTTTACTTAGTAGTAATCCTAACACACTCTTTATGGAGCAAATTAGGAGGTCCTCAAGATCTCCCAATGCCCTCATTGTCCATACTATGTACTTACCTTCATGGTGACTAACTCCTTCTAAAGCTAAACTTGTCTCTTGTCTCAGTTTTGCTATTATTGGTTGAGATGAGTAAGTTCTCAGAACTATTCAGCCTTATCATCAATAGGTGGTTTCTAATTTCCACTCAGGCTCACCTTGAGACCCCTGCCAGCACAGATAGTAATTGGGGTCTGTTAGAAGAAACATCAAAATAGCTGATTAAAGAACTCCAACAGGTACTCAACATTTGACACTATAGAAAATAGGTTATTGGTTACGGGCACTCCTGTAAAGCTGATAGCCTCACCACAAATGAACATCTCAGATGACCAAGGGGTCGAACCCAATTTCCAGAAGTCATTCACTTTGAGAATCTGGACTGCTAACCAATCCAATATAAACAGAGCAAGGATTAATTACCTGGACTAAATAAAACAAATTTAATTGTGGTTAACCTTCTACTTTGAATTGAGTATACTATAAAAACCTTGTTCCTTCTATGTCCTCTTTCTTTAATGCTTGATTCAATAGGTTATGTTTATAAAAACTAGAATAAAACAACTTTAAATGGACTCTTATTCTAATTGATCCTTTATAATTCATAAGAAGGAAATCCTTTGAACATTCTTAAAATAGATAAGATGATAAATTATTGGGAAAGGTTAATAATAATAATAAACCTGTAAATATAACAACAAATGTTGATTGGTCTTATCTAGACACTTAAAAGAGGAGTTATTTAAATCATATAAAAATGTTTTGGCTAATTTGCTTACTTTATTTGCCACAGGTTTAAGAGACTGAACTAGAATTTGTCCTCCTTTCAAACAGAGCAATGAAAAAAATCAAATCTTTATCTATGCCATGGATGCCACATTTAAAGAGAAAATAATTTAATTAGGCCTGACAAGCCTATTAGAAAACCAGTGCATTTCCTATGTGGAACAAGGCTGCAAATCCTCTCAGGACACTGAGGTGGTTTGTGCTGTGTGACTCAGGGAAGCTCAGCCCTACAGGCACCGTGGCCACTAATACTGAAAAGCTGGACTCAGAGGGACAGAATAATCTCTGGATTATAGGTAATGGAAGTGAAGCCTGAGTCTTGGGTCACTGATCCCAGAAGATGTAAAAGGGAACAAAATACTTCTGCTACATAAAGACACCAAAACTGCAATCCTAGGAGCTGTACCAATAAAGCAAAAGTTAACTCTCAGCATTTATTATCATACCAGAGGCATGGCCTGTGGGGATTAGGCTGAAATCAACAGTCCAATGCCTCCTGCTGCTCCTGCCTGCCGCTCCTGCTCATCCTGGCCCACCTGCGCCTGCTGCGGCTGCTGCTGCTCGGTAGGCTCGCTGCTGCTCCACTGCAGTCTCTGGGCTGCAGCGGCCAGCTGTGAGCCCTGCGTCTGCGTCTGGCACCCATTGGTTAGCTAAGCGGCGCTCCCGCTATGGGAGCGCACTGACCACCAAGGGGCACCTCCTACGTTGAATGTCTGCACCCTGTTCGTCAGTGTACATCATAGTGACCGACCATTTGGTCGCTTAGGCTTTTTTAAATTTTTATTTATTTTTATTTTTTTAGTTTTTAAAACCCCACGAAAGCTCAGAGGTGCGGAGAGGTGACCGGGAAACCTTTCTGTAAAGGTCACATTTGACTTTCAAATCCCCGAGAAATGCATTCTGTCCCGGACACCGGCTCGTAACGGAAAAGATAAAATGACATAAAGCCAACCAATTATGAGGACGGTGGGAAGCTATCTCCTTGCAAACTCCGGCTCAACTCACAGGTTCTGATTGACGCAAACAAGCGGCCCATTTTACCTCTGGGTTCCGGCCCTCGTTTTCAGACGCCGGGTGAAATGTTTTTAACGTTTCGGAGGGTGGAGGAAACCCAATTCCTTTTCCATGAGGACGAGAGATTTCTGTCTTTGTCCAACATCGAGGCAACGTTTGGGGGGTTGGAGGGTCGGGTGGGGAATTGTGCAAATCCCTGTGAGCGGTTTCCTTCGAGGTGTGAGAAGAGCCGCGGGCGGGGAGGACACGGCCGTACATTTTAATGCAAATTTCTCAGTCGGTCAGGACAGCTGTCCGTGCTCCGTGGAGGGGACACGCCACAGAAGGGACCTGGCATA
>NW_006294876.1:5403148-5421466 GCF_000327345.1 Myotis davidii | reverse complement strand
TTCCCTTCCTTCTGCTACACTGGGCTTTTCTTGTTGCTCTCTTTTTAACTCTTTGAGTTGTAGGGTTAGGTAATTTATTATCATTGTTTCTTGTTTTTTACAGTATGCTTGTAGAGTTATGAACTTCCCTCTCGAGACTGCTTTTGCTGTGTCCCATAGGCTTTGAATTGTTTTTTCTTCATTGTCGTTTGTTGCCATGTTGTTTTTTATTTCTTCTTTGATCTCTCTGGTAACTCAGTCATTGTATAATAACATGCTATTTAGTCTCCATGTGCTTGATTTTTTTGGATTGTTTTTGTTGTAGTTGATTTCCAGTTTTATGCTTTTGTGATCTGAGAAGATGCTTGATATGATTTAAATTTTCTTGAATTTGAAGAGACTTTGTGTGCTTAGGCTTTTATATATATAGACTAGAGGCTCAATGCACGGAATTCATGCAAGATTAGGCCTTCGCAGCCCAGGCGCCTTCTGGCTGTCTTGATCCCTTGCAGCCAGGCGGCTGCAGCCCCAGCTGCGTCCGGAAGGTCATCTGGAAAGTTGTCCAGATGGTTGTATGGCTGTTTGGCCGTCTGGTTTATTTGTATATTATGCTTTTATTATTATAGCTCTAGTTTTAATAACCATGAAAAGAGGTCTTTTAGATGAATCCACACTGCTTACTACACTTATCTATGTCTATACAACTGGTCAAATAAGTTAATAGCCACAAATAAGAAAACTGCTAAACAAACATTTGTGGTTAAATCTGCATCATTGGAGCAGAACATCAGCATTGGGCAGGGAGGGGCCAGGAAGGATAACTGGTACCCTGTTTTGCCTCCATCATGACCATGTGTGTATCACGTGCTTGACACAGCCCAGAGTCAGGAAAGCAGAAAAAAGAAATGGATCAGCCCAGGAAAACAAATCAAAGAGGGAAAAAAGAAAAAGAAACACAGGATTGCCCTTTAGCTCTAGTGCCAAATGAGGAATCACTGGGTCATTTCCTAGCAGTTGCTGACTCCCGAATCAACTTTATCTCTGACATTTGCAATCCCGAGAGGTGAGGGACAGTATGATTATTTTGTGAAAGAAACTGCTGTTTGCCAATTTCTTAAGTATGGATCCCTTGCAACAATTTAGAAGTGAAAAATCCCTTTCTGTTGATGCTTTCGTCTGCATGTCTTCCTTTCACAGATTGGAAAATGGTTGTGGTGACACCAACCATCTGGTCCAGTCATGCCTGTTCCTTGTTCCCAACCTGGGACCCGTTCGTCTCCATATCCCTTTGCTCCTGCTGGAGTGGAATAAATATCTAATGAGATGAACTGATTTTAAAAAACAATGAATCTTCTTTTGTGTATCTGACATTGTCTTTAATTAATTAAAGATGTATCTAAATAGAGAAAGAGAAGGAGAGGGGGAAAAAGGCATAGTAAGACAGGATCCATGGGAGCCCAGGAATCTGGTAGCTGTCCATGGGGGTTAGGACAAATTCTAGAAAAAACATGAAAGTTCCTTATGCTTTTTTTTCTAGTAACTATGATGTAAAAACCAAATAAAGAATAGCAACAAAAAACACGTACAGCCTTATAACACATAGAGGATCCTATTTCACATGCCAGAATTGGTAAGCATTTGGTCTGAGACAATGATTCAAATAGTAACTCAGCCCTCCAAATAGAAATCATAGAAAGCAGAATCTTACAGGTTTACAAAATATGGTAGGCGATTCCTTCAAGAGTTATTACCTCCAAATAAATAACCTATTCCATCTGTTTGGCAGACAGAAGGAATTGTGTTTTTGGCACCATGAGACTTTATCCAGAGGATTTCACAGAATTAGATTCAGAGAAACTCTCATATTGTCAAGGTGTCAAGAACTAAGGTGATGAATAGAAATACGGGCAAGAAGGTGGCTAAAATACGCATACTTAATTTGTATGAGAATCAATCTAAAAATGGAAATGGCAGTTAATTAACAGGTTTGCGGAGTACCTTTTTGAAATAGGAATAAATTGATTTCCGAGAAATAATGAAAATGAGACAAGCGACTGATATGATACATTTTAAAAGTCTTTAAATAATTTGATTAAATACTAAGCATGATAGCAAAAAAACTTATCTCAATTCATTGCCTAATTTTAGTAGAAAGGAAGAAAAGGTAAAAACTTAAACACTGACTCTAGTTTCAGGGAGGAAACCTAGGAAGGTTTTTTATTTTTAGGTCAAGACTGTTATCCAACAAAGACCCAAGACCTCTCCTAGGACAAAAATTATAGGAGAAAATAGTCTGTTAGAGACAAGATGAGATGGGTATGTTGGAAAGAAAAGTTTGTTTTCAGGAATAGAACCTGAAGTTTGTCTTCTGACATGATGTTAGCACATTGGAATAACAGTGATACATCGAGCAATGCAAATAGTCTAACGATGAATTACAACATTGCATTCCCCAGGTCTTGCTTTCCCACATGGATCTACCTCTCTGTCAAAACAAAAGTGAGTCTCAGTAAAGGGCACAAAGAGAGGGAATCAGTTATAGGTATTCTTCATGTGTCTCTACTCACAGATTACGTTACAGAGTGGTTTAACTCTTTCAAGGAAAGTCACATCTATTGTTTCAGTTGCTGCTGTGAATCTAGGGGTGGAAAAAAGGCAGGTACAGTTTCCCATTTACTACACAACGACAAGTAAATGAGAGTAAACGAAGTACGGAAGGTCACAGAGCTCACTGTCTCTTGGATTTGGTACATTTCTGTGAGTCTCTGGGCCAGAAAATCCTCTCTCCAACTCAGCCCTTTTCACTCCCCCTCCGAGCTCTTTCACAGGTATAATCTTTACCACCTATATGACACCTACCTTGTAAGCCATTTTTTTCAGTCCTTCTTAGACACTCATTGAAGTTGTGTCCAGATAGTTTCTGTATATAATGATCTTTCTAACAATAATATAAACTGAGAACAGGATGACATCTGATACCCTTATGTTTACTGATAAATCAATAAGCAATTTCCATGGGCTCTTTGACTACACAATGTAAGAAGATGCAACAATAGCCCTTCCATGAGAACTGCATCCACATCATTTTGCTGCTATTGTTACCCACCTCTGGGATACTCCTACAGGATGCTGTATTCTAACAAGAGGTTCAGTGTAGCCTAAGCGTGGGAAACGCTGCACTTGGCACTCAGAGATTTACAATGCATATTAGCGAAGTAAAGTCTGTTCACAGTCCCGCAGTTGGATAAAATAAAACCACTCAGAGAACTTAGTTTAACCTAGAGTTTCCCAAATTCATCTGCAGAGAGAAACCTTTCTGAGCATGACACCCAAGCCCTTCCCACAGAACTGGGGTTCTGAGGGACTCCCTCTGGGTGGCCCTGATGAATAAGGGCAGCTATGTTCTATTCCTGTTACTATGCTTACACATCACCCAGTACCCACAGATCTTTCCTACCAAAGAAATCTTAATTTATTAACAGCTTGATTTAATATTGATAAAAATCAGCACCAAAAGAAGTACTCCAATTTTGCAAAACTGATGGCTGGAGAGAGTGTGTGGTACTATATTTTAAGCATTGACTGACAGGAACGGCTTGCTCTAAATACACCGTATTCCTAAATGCATCTGTCTCGCTCTGATTTCTTGCCTCCGCTCCCATGCTCTGCTCACAGAGGACTTCATAAACCAGAGAGATAAATCTCACAGAAGGATGTACAGTTATTTGCCTGCAATTCCACCTTCCTTGTTAACCAGTCAGCTGCTTATGGAGGAAGTCCCACTACAGGTTCTCACAGAGAAGTTCATTGATGGAAATTCACTCAATTTTGTTTCCCAAGTTGATTCTTTCTACTATCTACCAGCCAAGCCAAGCATTGTTTTTCACTAGGCAATTCTCATTCTAATTTAAATGACTGACCTGAGCTCAGAATACCAATGGATCTTGCCTGGCTTTGGATGACTGGTTTCTCAGAGTCGGACTTTGCTTATACAAAACCTGGGTGTGGAGGATGTATCTTCACAGCTGAAATAAACCTCAGAGAGCAGGTAACTGCAGGCATCCTGGGTCAGCCTGGACCATCTACCAATCTACCCTTCTAACACACATCATGGGGCCCTAAATTATACGCCAGGGGCCTGATCAGATTCCACATTTTGCAATATCCATCTCTACCTTATGCTTTGGGGAAAATTTTCTTCCCCAAACACAAGAGAATTTAGAGAAGGCCTTACTAATAAAATTAATAATATCTTCTCTTTAAAAAGTACATGTTTTCGCATTTGTTCTTACTTTGAAATTAATTTTTAGTAGTATTATAAATTAGTTTAGAAAACTTGATATTTAGGTCAGAGCTTAGTTTCTGCCGATGGATGTCTTGATTTTTTTTCTTCAGAATAAAGAAATGCAGTGTTTCTTCATTTCTTTTGTATTTTTACAGTACACAGAATTCCACAGACTCAAGAGATGACAAATTATTTTAATAAAAATTGGTTTGTGTTTTAGATATTTCTCCAAATTCCCTAGGCAGTGAAAACATCCCTGCTATAAACCGTGAAAATATCTGGGGCTGGATAATATTGCCTGTTTCTTTATTAATTAACCACAGTGGACATTTCATATGAAATTGTTGGCATTATTAACAAATCCATTGTTTATTCCAGTGTTTATATTGTAGGCTTATGCTTTTACACTGACACTGATAGGGTCTATCCTTAATGATTTGAAACTTTGGTGAATGTGTTTACGCTATACTAAAAAGAAATCAATAACTGTTATTATTACAGTACTGTTATATGAGCAGCAGCACAACAGGTTTGTTTATACCAGCATCACCACAAACATGAGAAGAATGTTACTAGGCAATAGGAATTTTTTAGCTCCCTTATACTCTAATGGGACCAACCATCATATATGTGGTCTGCATTGACTGAAATGTTATACAGACTATTGACTATTGACTATTCACAGGGTAATAAATAGAAAAAAAGATAAGGCATGAAGAATAAAAAAAAAAAGGAAGAGCAAGAGATATAAAAGCAGAAGTAAAAAATGAGTCTAGAAGACCAAAAAACAGACCAAAGTTGATTTCTGCTAATCCCACTCAGTCAAAATGATGAAATATTAGCTCTGAGCCCAAATGATGATCTATTTAATATGAGCAACATTTAATATAACTGTAAAAATCTAGGAAAAGAAAAAAAAGCTAGACAGTCCTTTGGCCATTTCTTTATTGTAGTGGGATTTTACTTGTAGCAGAGGAGAAAGATACAATAAGTGGGTGAGATGGCATGGAAGATTAAAAAGCAGGAAGGTATAGACACCAAGTTTCTGTTGATCAGTTGCCCTAAATCCCAATAAAGTATTTGGTGTTCGAGTGTTCTTATCAGTCGCAGTTTTTGAAAACTTGAAGCATTTATTCACCTCTCCCACTGTGGAACCCAGGCAGGCGAGCAGCAGTCACCCACGTTGGCCTAAGAGTAGTCACCCTGGGTGCAGGCACCAGCCCAGCGTGGTCTCCCAGGTTGCACGGAGGTGACAGCAGCCTCTGCCTGCAGGACTCTGTGTTTCCTGGCTGTCTGCTCTCGTTGCAGTGAGGTCTGGTGATGGGCCGCCCGTTCCCTGGGTAAGGATGACTTCCTAGCAGTGTCACCTTCTAAAATGGGGATATCAAGCATGCGCTTCAGGCTCTGTCCTGGGTCTCTGTCAAGGCCGGTTCACTGTGATTTAAGAGGATCACCCAAAAGCCTACACACTGGTCTGCTAACAGCTTAGTTATCATTATGTGATGACTGGTCTGTCAGCACCATCAGATGAAACCAAAACAACCCAAATCACGTGGACCCAAACCCAGCACCAAGCAAAACCAAGTAGGAATCTTCATAGCTGAGGAATGCTTTCTACATACCTCTCATAACCCAGTACGAGCTGTCCCTGCTACCTTATTTTCAAAGTTGACAGAATCTCTGGGCATGCTTCCGGGAATGTGTGGGCTTGTTTGGCAGCATGAAGATTCAGTGGAGTTTGTTTGGCTTGACACGATTCCCTTAGCCACACAGAGGTCTCCAGAAACTACTTTCCTCCCAGTGACAAATGGCAAAGGTCAAGTGCAGGAGCTGAGAGGTGGGCAGGCACTGGGATAGACAGCCGTGTTCAAGGAGGGGAATGAGGCTTGGGAAAGGGCCCAGATCGTCTAGTCATTCTGTTCTTCCTCAAGGGAGTCAGGCCAGGGTGGAGCTGGGGAGGGAATGAGGACTGCATGGCAGTGCCCCTTGGCCACCCTTGGTGACACTCATGTTTCTGCAATGGTGCTGCTTCCTTTCCTCCTGCATTCGTTTCCTGTGACTGTTGTAGAAATTGCCACAAACTGGGGGGGCTTTAAAAATTAAAAATTTATTTTCTCACAGTTCTTGAGGCCAAAGGTCTGAAACCAAGGTGTCAGCAGGGCTGTGCTCCCTCTGGAGGCTCCAAGAGAGAAGCCTCTTCCAGCTCGTGGTGGGTTCTGGCATTTATGGACTGTGGCTGCATCTCTCTGATCTCTGCCTCCATCTTCCATGGCCTCCTCGGTGTGTCTGTGTCATCTCCTCTCCTGCCTCCGGGAAGGATGCTTGTCACTGGATTTAGGGCCCACCTGGGGAATCCAAAATGGTCTCATCTCAAGGACCTTAATTACGTCTGCAAAGTCCCTTTTTCCACAGGGGGTCACACTCACACAATCCAGGGGTTTGAGTGTAGACTTATCTCTTCGGGGGCCACCATTCCATTCACTATACCTTCTTTCCTTCTCCCTACTATTGAATTTTCTTAAACATGTCCCTCTCTCCTTTCTGTCTTCTCTCCTTTCCTTCCTCTCTCTAATTAGAGACTCAGGATTGTCATCCTTGCTGGTTGTAATCTGAAAAACTATGTGGCTGACCCCCGTCGTGTGGTGAAGGGCAGAGTGGCTGCCCTTCATGGGACTGTTTGGGTGGGATGGGGTAAAAATGGAAAGGCTGCTGTTTAACAGGTGTAACTGTGTCCCTAACCCATTCTCCCCCCCCCCATTCGTATGTTGAAGTCCTTGGTCCCATTACCTCAGAATGCGGCCTTCTATGGAAATGGGGTCCTTGCAGATGCTGTGAAGTTAAGATGAGGTCATACTGGAGCAGAGTAGGTCCCTACTTCAATATGGCTGGTGTCCTTATAAAAGGGAGAAATTTGGAAATGGACACACACAAGGAGAACCCCATGTGAAGATGAAGGCAGAGATCAGGGTGATGGTTTTGTAAGCCAAGACATGACAAACATGGCCAGTAACCCCCCAGGAAGAGCCTGGAACCTCGGAAGGAATCAACCCTGCCAGCACATTCTAACCACTAGAACGGTGAGACAATAAATACCTACTATTTAATCCATCCACTTAATGGTACTTTGTTGCTGAAGCCCTAGCAAATAAATACACTGCAGCATTTGGGTGTAGGTCCATGTGTAGAGCAGATACTTTGAAGAGAAAACCACAAATAACAGTTAATTATCTTTTCCTTTATTTGACAGCTATTCATATATTGTCAGTCATATGTAATTCCATGTTATTTGTCATTCCACTTTTAGCACACTCAGAAGTGTCCTTGAATGACACCCCTACCTTCTAAGTCTCTAAAATTGAAGATTAGTGAACAAAATGAGCAAAAGCAAAAAAATTACTTAAATAAAATGACGACTTTTCAGACCATAACATCTCCTGGGATCATTGCTTTTATCACCATCGGATTCTGCTTTGTCCTAGTCTGTTAGAAAGAAAAGTCACTTTGCATTCCACAGAGTCTACAAAGGAAGGACCCAGCATGGACACTTGTAAGGCAAGCTCAATATCAATTTCTCTAGGAAGTCCTAAACAGCAACAAAGTCAGGTGTTTCCACATGAAATACAGAAAATAAAGTTTAAAATTCTATCATAAGTTACTCCTGTCACTGGGTCACCTCATGAATTTTAAGAGGGTTAAGTAGACAGGTGTCATTACCACTAATACCTGTGGGGAAGGTGCGACTCTCCCAGGGAAGTGAGTGTGTGTGCAGGATCCCTGCCTTGGAAATGAAAGATTACCTGCATACAGTGCTTTGCATGTTTCAGAGAATCAGATACAACTGCCAGGACCCACCCATACCTGTCCAACAACATGATGTCACAACCAGGGAGCTAGGACATCGCTTCTGAAGGAATACAGAAAATTAGTAACCTCACACATATTCTATCTCCAGTAGCAACAACAATTTTTTTTTTAATGTAAAAGGCATTGTGCGGAGCTCTGGGTTTACAGCAAGGCAAGCAATCACCCACCAAAGGCTTGTCTAACTGAGAGAGAGGCCAATACACATGTATATTTAGGTGTATAAAAAATTTGGAAAACATACATAAATACTTTGACTTGATTCATTGGGAGGTCAATAAAAAACAGAAAAATCAATCGAATTCACTGCCTGGTTCCATGGTATTGTTACAGTAGGCAGTTAGGAAGGCAGCAAAGGGAGCCAGACTTCTGATTCAGCCAGATTAACTAGGAAAGGACAGTTTCACAGTCACTCTGGGGATCTGAGTAGGCAGGAAAGATGCTTCCAGTCACCACAGGATCAACCGGACCACTCTGTTCTGCCAGAGTAACAGGGAGGAAGGAAACAGTGCAGGGAAATTCCTTTCACTGCGGCATGCACAGTAGAAGCCAAGATGGTGACCATAAAGAGGGAGGGGCTTAGCCTGGGAAATGTTGGGAAAAGATCAGCTAGGATAAGGGCACGAAACACCAAAAGATCCAGAAAAGGGATTGGATGGGAGAGGGCATGGGCATAGCCCACGTGAAAAGCCAGGAAAGAGATTGGATAGTTTGAAAGAAAGCCTGCTCTTCTCCCAACCCCAGGAAATACATGGAAGTTAGACAACCCAGTACGAGTCCTTGGAGCATGCCTATGCCCTTCTCTTGGGAATGTACTGTTTGCTTTTTCTCCTAAACTCTAAGGGTCCCCACAAGACTTGCAACCAGGGGAGCAGGGAGCAGTGGCAGAGGATGCTCCTTGTGCCTCTAACTTCCTTTCCTGAGTCCACACAGTCACTGTGATAGTCTGCTGGCTCACTGTCTCTCTGAGGGCATATTACCTCTTCCCACTCTAACAGATCTTGCCATTATCACTTAAAATCCTCCTAGGTGTGTGCCCCTGAAATTCCTTTCCTGCATCACCAGAGAAGAATCCTATTTCCAGAATGTGCTGGGGTATCTGCCCTGGTCCCGGTCCTCCTCCAGTAACAATATAGGTCTGCAGATGCCTTCATAAATGCCAATCAGGTATATTGCTATCCTTGTAGAATCAAACTGGGATCATGCACCCAGTGTATCACCCTTCTGTCGACCACATCCGTGGCTCCCGTCGGTTAACAGATACAACACAGGCTCTTTGGGGCTGGTGAACAGGGCCCTG
This sequence comes from Myotis davidii, assembly GCF_000327345.1. Lineage (NCBI taxonomy): Eukaryota > Metazoa > Chordata > Mammalia > Chiroptera > Vespertilionidae > Myotis > Myotis davidii. The sequence goes on along the minus strand of NW_006294876.1, from coordinate 5,412,041 downwards.
CAGGCCTCTCTCTTCCTACTCATCGATCCTGCTTGTAATTTTGTAAATATTGCACAGAGTTGGGGCATTGGGGTTTATCTCCTGTTGTTCATGTTTTCTGTGTTGTTCACCCCTCTGTCTGGTTAACTTCAACTTCTCCAGGCTCAGCTCATGGGTCACAGCATTTAGGAGGGTGGTCCTAAATCCCCTCCCCCTCCTCTGGAGGCTGCTTTATCTGCCCCCCTCCCCCCAATGCAGACCTCTCTCTAGCAGCATGTACAGGAGGGTCTGCTCACCTCAGTAACCTCCTTGAGGCAGGGGAGACTGGTGCTGTCACCTGAGCTCCTAGTACCTGAGGCTGGCCTAGGTCAAGGTAGCCATTCCACAGACATTGCACTAAATGATGACTCCTCCAAATTCTACACCTAAAAAGTAGCCATGAACAAACAAACCAGAACCCCACCCAACCCCAACCACTGCACATATTAGTCAGCATCCCAAGGTAGAATTTAAAACTGAAGGATAAGCTATATTCTGCAAGTGGAGGTAGTTGTTTTCAGAGATTTGAAGATCTCTAACATTAATCAGTCCTAAATTTAATGTTATGTTGTTTTATTTTCACCATAAAATCTTGCATCCACACATATTTCAGTAATGCATTTGGTTGCCGGGGAAACCAGAGGGTCTGTGTGGAGCGAGAGACAAGTGGTTTGGAGAGAACAGGCCTCAGAAGTGTTTCTGGACCATTCTCTCATGGTGCAGGCATCCGCCCCACATCGCACACACCCGAGCTACTGGAACTCACCCACCCCAAGCCACTACCCTAGTGAGCCAACAGGAAGAAGAAGGTGACTCCAGCACAGATGAGAGGGCACAGTGCGATCATTTGTAGGTGGGTCACACCAGTGTGTTTCCACCTAATTCCATCAGCCACCAAGAGTAGTGCTTTGATGGGTTTCTTCGATGTAATGATGTTCATACCCATTGGAAAAAGAGGAAAGAATAAAGCCGCTGGGGGAGATGGGATTTCTCAGGTCTCCAGGACTTCTCGGGAGGTGTTTGCACAGCACGTGGGGCAGGTTTCCTCAACTTTGGCACTCTTGCTATTCTGGGCTGGATCCTGCTTCGTTGTGGGGGGCTGGCCTGAACACTGTGGGGTGGTTTGCAGCATCCCTGGTCTCTGCACACTACATGCCAGTGGCAGATTCACCACCCACACCAGGTGTGATGAGAAAAATAGTCCCCAGGATTGCCAACTATCCCCTTGGGGGAGGGTGGCACTGGAGGGGCAAACTGCCCCTTGTTGAGAGCCACTGCCCTAGAGATTCACAGCAAGGAGAGGTCAGGTGTCTTAGCTCAGGCAGCTCTAACCAAAAACCACTGCCTGTGTGGCTTAACCAACAGGCATTTGTTTCTCACAGTTTTAGAGGCTGGAAGTCCAAGATTAAGGCGCTGGCACATTGGGTTCCTGGTGTTCCAGGCTTGTAGACAGCACTCTCTGTGTGTGCGTTCATGTGGCCTTTTGTTGGTGCATGTATATGGAGAGAAAAATCTCTCTTCTAAGAAGAGGAAACCTCTGTGAGGGTCACCTTCCAAAAGCTCCACCTCCAAATACCATCACATCTGGGGTGAGAGCTTTACCATATAAATTTGGGAGAAAGACAGTAGATAGCTACCAAAAATGGGTGAAGGCAAGCCACTTTCTGAAAGTCATGGGACTGTCGTATTAAGGAGCTGAAGGCAAGATTCTTTTTGTTAAAGTCTCCTCATGTCGACTCTGTACTTCTCACTTCGCCTCAGTAACCTCATAAGCCCTGGGAACTTCACGCCTCATGGGCTTTCGGAGGCTTTTGTGTGATTAGAGGGGCAGAGGAGGGATGGGAGTTGGTGTAACTGACACTGTACAAATTGCTTGTCAAATTTCCCCTCTTACTTGTCTGCAGAGTGCAATGGTGGGAACATGCACGCAGAGAACAATAACTGTCTAAACATGCATTGGCATGGATGGTGTAGTAACTTTCAATCTGACAAATGAAAATGTAAGACTTGCCAAATGTGTTATGATAACTTCTTTGCTCAGCAGCGGCAAGGAAATAGCGCCCTCCCCAAGGAGATCCTGGCAAGTTTATACCACTCAGGAGGCGTGTTTACCATCTGCTGATGCATTGCAGGTGTGTGTGTCTATCCCTTATCTATAAGGCTTCCCGAAATTCCTTCAGGTCAGGAAATAGTTTCTGTTTTCCAGACACCAACCCGGTCCCTTGTGCATGGTATGTGCTCAATAAATTGGTTTCAATCCCATTTGTTCAAAAGTAACACAGAGGGTTCTCTTTCCACAAGGAGGAAATATCTCATATTCGTAGTCATATTATTTAAGTATTACATGTGTAAGCCACAAGCTATTCATTGTCTTAGTGAAGATATGCAGTTTTCCCTCTGAGGTTGCAGACAACTGTTAACAAGTAATAATGGGGATATTTCTAGCTCTAAGCTCATAGTGGGGCCTAATTAATGTTCAGTGAAAAAGTCTATTGAGTTGAGTACAGAACCACTTCAATAATCGTCTTAACCATTTGTTATTTAAAAAGTTTAGACTATAGAATTTTGAATATTTACCCCTTGGAATTTTAACTGGATGCTCTTTGCCTTCCCTCCTTATCAATCTGATATATTTCCTTCCTCTTTTAAGCCATTGTCTTTCTCCACTCAGATCTGCTGGTCCCTGGACCTTTAGACCTAGAGTTCATGAATATTTCCTTTAAAGAAACACACTTAGGTATCCACACCTTTAGACCTAGAGTTCATGAATATTTCCTTGAAAGAAACATACTCAGGTATCCAACTCAGGCCCCACTGGAAAGTAGATCCAATGAAATACCAAGTCATATTAGGAAGCTAAATAAAAACTTCTGTAAATATTGGCCAGGACTTGATTAATATCTGGCAGCTTCCCTAATTTAGGAACCAATTTAGGACCAACCAGAGAAAGCTAAATATGCTCCCCTAGCCAGTCACAGAGGATGCCCTGCTTCTAGTTAGCCCTCCACCAGCTTCCCCAGGCCAACAGCCTCCACTCAGGGTAGCCCTGAGCCTCCCCTCTTTTCTGCTATGAAGCTGCCCATCTCCTCTGCCTGCCTATGAGTCTCTGCCAAACACAAGTGCTGGTGGCTGACTCCCTTGCCATAGGAAGCTCAGAATAAATAGCCTTTGCTCTCATTTGGTTGGTCTTTGTTTATTCCCATACCACACACACCATGGTCCAGCATGAGAACATGTGCATTCTTAAGTAACTTGCCCAGATTGGCTAGTGGCTTTCTTTCTCAAGGAGGCTCTTTATTAGAAAATGCTTCCATTCTAGGATTGAGCACAGCACCTGCACAGTGGTTAAGAGCACTGGTGGGCACTCACTAAGAGTAGAACATGCAGATATAAGAGCTAATTGAAATGGAAGAGAATTCTGGAAGAAGGACAAGCAATCAGCCACACTGAAATTTGGCCAGGGCAATGAACCTGTGAAAATAGGAAAGATGATTCCTGGTTAACGTCACTAATCTTGATAGGAAGTGGCAATGAATTGACCAGACCTTCATCTTAACTGACAGTTGTTACCACACTATGAGCCACGATGCAATCTCGGCTCATTTGAAACTTCTCTTGGCATGTCTACCTCTTGTAAGAAAGACGAAATAGAAAAATATACATATTTGACACAAATTAAGAAGTTTGTAGGATATATGAAACTCATCTAATCCTATCTAATAAAGAGGGAATATGCTAATTGACCATCACACTTTCACAAATGCGGTACCTACAGCCAATAAAGAGAGAATATGCTAATTGCCCACCCTCACAAAATGGCGGCACCCACAGCCACAAGATGGCAGCACCCAGTCCCCTCAGCCCCACCTCATCCAGCTGGAGTCCCCCAGTTCCCTCAGCCCTGCAGGGGAAGGCAGTTGGGGGTGATCGGGCCAGCACAGAACTAGCAGTTGGAGGCAATTGGGCCGGCAGGGGAGGGCAAGGCTGTCAGGGGGGTCGTTAGTGGGTAATCAGGCTGGCAGGCAAAAGCAGTTATGGGCAATCAGGCAGGCAGGCAGGCAGGTGAGTCGTTGGGAGCCAGCAGTCCCGGATTGTGAGAGGGATGTCCAACTGCTGGGATCAGGCCTAAACCGGCAGTTGGACATCCCCCGAGAGGTCCCAGATTGGAGAGGGTGCAAGCTGGGCTGAGAGACACTCACCCTCCCCCCCATGCATGAATTTCATGCACCGGGCCTCTAGTAACTGAGAAATCAGAATTGCAAAACATTCTTTTTTAGAAATAGATTTTTTATTTATAATTTTAGATCCTGTATTGTCTGCTTTCTATGAATTTAAAGTGTGAAAACCAACTGTTTGTTATTTCAACAAATATTTATTGATAGTCTGAGATTTTGTTGGCTTTGGATTTATTCAAAAGACAAATAGGAGTGACATGATCAGACTTGTGTCCTAAATCAACTCAGAATAAACTTCAAACTAAATTTCCCTTTAAGAATATTCAATTTTAATGTATTGTTTATTTACAACTTAAAGCTATGTATTTAATAAGCACTTCACTCCATTATGAATTCCCACATGCTTATAGGATGCACTGTAATACAGACATCTGTGGAGACATAAATGTGGTTTCAAATGGGCTGATGCTCATCTCCAGAGGAAGGAAGCACCCACTTCCTGAGAGCAGAGATTCCCCTTCCTACTTGGGAGGTAGTAATAGACTGTGGGTGCAGAGGTGGAAATACTAGAGCCAAATGCTATTAAAATTAAATAAAAATAAATTACAATAATTGATAGCTTTGTATTACTTGTCTGCCTGCCCATGATGAAAAAGAACTGAAACCCACTACCCCACTCTCACACCTCCCCACCATCCCTTCCTGCATGCACACAGCTTGGGAAACAAGGACACAGCATAGCCTCCTGTCTTCATTAACATCACTTTATTATCTCACTGTCTTCATGAACAGCCCTTCCTATTCCAGGAGATTCTTGCCCAGGCAAATAACTTGATTGTCAAATATAGACATTTGTGGGAAGACCCATCAAGTCTTTAGTTGAAAGTATCAATGAACCGCTTGTGTCCTATGACTCTTTGAATTCCTGATCCTATCAATCCTGAACCTGCCTTAAACCAGATGAAATTCTCAACAAAATCTGATGTCACCTCATTGAAGACACTGACAAAGCTCTGTACAGTGGTGTTATCCCTCACCACGGTGAGCAATCATACAGCTTTGTTTTTTTTAGCAGCAGGCTGTGTGGGAGCCAGCGTTACACTCCACAGGTACCGTTGTTTTCCCACCAGAAATTTGAGTAGAGAAGGCTTTTGGGGAGGAAGAATTTTTCTCTACCCTTATAGGTTCTTCTGTCTGTTCTAACAAGCTGACATGAGAAAAATTAACAGGAGAAAAACAAATTTAATTACGTAGGTACAGGGCCCCCATAAGAATATGAGTACCACAAGCAGTCAGGCAATTGAGGTTTATATGCCATCTTGAGCTAAGGAGAAGGGATTAGGAATCTGCGACTTTACAGGGGAGGAAGACAATTTACAGGGAGATGGGAAAAGCAAATGTTTGCTATACAAATGTTTGTCATGCCATGCAGAGACAAGGGGACACAGTCACAGAGAGGGCTGTGAACAAACAGGCTGCTGAGCTCCCCACACCCAGTCCACCACACCTGGCCCACATTCTTTGTAGTTTCTCTGGCAACAGCTCTTTTCATGGACCACGCTCTCTTTCTAAATTCTGTCAGGCAGTTGAGGAGGAAAAAGCTCTTCCTGGGTCCTTTGGGCTTCAATTGTCATTTGCTCAAAGTAGTCCATATACTCAAGTGGCACTTTCTGGGGAGACTCATTCTGAACCCATGCAAGGGCATGTGAGGCAGCAAGCCTTTTGTGCTTGTCCTTCATCAGATATGCTACAAAAAGTCATTGCAGAACATTTAAGGTTTGGATATTTTAATTAAGACGTCATTATTCTTGGTCTGTGCCGATAATGCTCTGTTCCCATGAGTTACTTTATTTCTTATTATTTAGAATAAACAAGACTCAAATAGGGCAATGGCTAGCTTAGTTTTAGATTTAATCAGCCATTCTGAAAGATGACTGAATGCAGGCAGTTTATTGAAAGTTTCAAAGATAAATTAGAATAAGAAAAGGATGATGGCTTGCTGTAAGCTTACTGCCGGGCCAACTTAATCTCAGATGACTCATCAATTTGGTCTCATTTGAAGCTTAAACCAAAGGTACTTTTCTTTTCTCTCCTCTAATAATTTCTTTCCAGCTTTGATGTTTTTGTAAGTGGAGGCAAGCTTATCAGAGAAGTTCCAGAGGTGTGTGTGTGGGGGGGAGGGGGGGGGAGCTTAAATGGTGCCATGAGTGAAAGAGATGAATTTCAATGTCTGTAGGAAGAGGCTGAGCTCTTGGATATAAAGCAAAGCATATTTAGTACCAAAGAAGGAATTCAACTACACTGGCTAATGTGCTCAGATCCTTCCTGAGAATCCTCATCTCAGAGGATTCGCCTTAAAATGTACTTTTCTCCTGAGATTTTTTTATGGTTCCCTGTAGACACCCTGAGATGGCCCTTTTTTGGGCGCACATTTTAGCCAGTGCAGGGTTAGTGGCACATCAAAGGGAGATACGCTCACCTGGAAAGACAGAGCCCCGTGGAGAGTGTACATGCTCTGGGTCACAAAATGCATTTGATCTTCTGGTTTGGGTTCATGTGTCTGAATTGGTTTCAGGCGAGCTTGTTTCGGTAATTAAAGCCGAGAGTTCTTGGCAGTTTTTTCCTCTTTAAATTAAGAGGAATAACAAAACAGGCTCTTTCCTTTTATCAAACTCTACACGTGTGTAGAATATAATTATAGGTACTTGGGATTCCAGCTACTCATGCCATTTGCAGATAGGTCTTTATTGCCAACACCTTCCCCCATTGTTCCAGTGTTTATCAGTGGGCTTCTTGAAAGACTAGATATGATGCCTAAAGAAAGAATCTTGGTGACAGAAGTACATTTCTTAATGGGAAAAAATAAGCATCTGCATAAAAAAAAGATTTGTGCCTGCCATAAAACAAGAAATGTGATTGGGGAAAACAGGCCTCATTACAATAAGCTAGGGATAACTTCAAATACTACACTGATTAAGTTTTTAATCTCTTTCTCACAGAACAGAGGCCTCCATTGAGCCAGGAGCAATCTACAAAGGAGCAGAAACAAGTAAGAAACTCCTGCTAGAACTAGTATTGGAACTAGAACTGCTACTATTGCTGTGGAGCATAAGGGCAATGGCTGCAGTGAACATTAACTCAGGGCCCGCCCTATCCCAAGTATTGTTCTAAGTACTCCGTCTGTCTTCATTTATTTCTCAGGATACTCCTAGGAGGTCAACACTATTATTACTTCTATTTCATACTTGAAGAAACAAAGACATAGAGAAGGCAAATAATTTGCTTAAAGGATCCAAGCTAGAAAATGCACAACACATGCATCAGAGATAAAGGTAAACAGGGGAAAAGATGCTAAGAGGATTATCAGAGATACGAAGGGCGGGGTGAAAACCACACCTTCTGTGACCTTGTCAGTGGTTCCCTGTAGACCCCAACTTAGAGTTCCCACCCACTTGTGTCACCTCTCAGCCCCAATCTCCGGGCTCTTCCCAATCCTTGCCTCCCACTCACTGACTCACTCCTCCAGCTTTTCGTTGAGAAGAGCACCTGCCTTTTGCCTGGCACTATTGTCACTGGCGTTTTGGAGCATTTTCACTGTAATAGTTGAAGGCTTGTTCTACAGTCAATATAATTAAACACTTTCTGGATGACTCAGGGCCTTTGAGGGGTTATCATTTATTTTTCTGAATGATACTTACATTCTCATGAAGGGCTGTTTGCCCCACCCAAAGCGGTCCCAGACAGTTCTATTTATATGCATACAAAAAGCAGCTACATTTCCATCCGCCAAGATTGCCTATTTACTTCTGCTTCCTTCCTTTTAATATACTCTCTAATGTCAAACAGTAGACGGAGAGCTTGGCGTCCTTTCTGAGAGCAAGGCATGGGCTACATGACAGCTGTTTGCCTGGCTGAAGCTTAGTGACGCGAAGGGGCCAATTTTCCACTGGTCCTGTGAATGCTTGCTTGAGGCCCAGCAAGACCTAAATGATTTCTCTCATACCACAGACTTGAGGTATGAAATCATTTCTTTTATGGCACAGGTTTGCAGAGAGAAAAAAAAGCAAAAGGGCCTGAGAAAATAGGGTTAAGGACATGGGAGCTGTAGACACAAGTAAAGCTGAACAAGTACTCCTGAGATGTTGAAGGGACTCAGCAGAGTGACATGAACTAGCGGACTGAAGAGAAGCCTTTTGGGAGCTTCCCTTATCTGACTAAAGGCGGAGCTTTCTGAGAAGGAAGATGCCATAAATCCTCTCTCTGGGGAACTTCCAGCCAAAAAGGAGATTGACCATTAGCACTGGGATGAGAAATCACATAAATAAAATTTATAGAAGCTGCCATGACCTTCATATGTGTCCCCTAAAAGCCCTATCCTCATTATCCTCCTATTAAACTACTATATAAGCCATTACTCCTAGCTATTCAGTGAATTACTCAGATTATTGAGTATCCTGCGTGCATGTGAATAAACTTTGTTTTACCCCCTATAAATTTGTCTTTTGTCAATTAATTTTCACCCCCATTACCATCACTATATCACTAGGACCTAAGTTCATGGAGAAAAGTTTTCCTCTCAACAATATGAAACTAGGAGCTGGGTGTGCCAGGACATGCATGGCTCAAGGTAGCCGGTGATGGGCTGTTTGAGAGGTAAGCTGTGCTCGATGGTGCTGTACTAAGTGGTCTTGCTTTAGGGA
>NW_006294876.1:5377648-5403125 GCF_000327345.1 Myotis davidii | reverse complement strand
GGGAAAGAAGACACATGTAGGCAAGAGCAAAGAATGGGCTGAACAGCTACTGGCTTAGACTTGAGATTGTGGTGGGTGGTGCTGTGTGACAGGAACCAGTGAGAGTGCTACAAGTCACAGGGCCAGAGAGGACTGGCTCAAGGTGGGTTACCTGTGCACATTGAAGACAGGGTTTGGGGGTTAACCTACAATACAAAGTTGAGTGTGAGCTAGTTTCCTGTTTGCAAGAATGCATCAGCTCCCATGTTCACAGCCCACATGTAGCATGGGGTCTTAGATATACTCACTCATGAGGACTGAGTTCTATGCTGGGACCCTGGACCATTGGACCTTTGTTGGGTACATGTCTGTATAAAAATTAGATGTTTGAATAACAGCTCTCATTTCTGACAATAGGTCCTTCACATCTCAATTCTATTTGTGGATCATCTTTTGAGAATCTAAATAAATACCCGTTATTGAATCATAGCACCTAGTATGATGCCTTGAATATGGTAATCACTCAGTTAATGTTCACTGACTGAATTAATTTAAATTATTACTGAAGAAATATTGACAAGGGGGCTGTAGAATAAATAAATTTAAATGAATCTGGGAAAAATTTTTATTCCTATTTTTAGTATATAACAGAGCCTGATCATATAAATATTTCAAAATAATGACATCTTTTCCCCTCCAAGTTGCTTATGTATTTTAAATTCATGAGTTCATTGCACAATCTAAATGGCACTTGAGCCTTTTCTGGGGGCTAATACCCTTTGTAAATAACAATTTAAAGCTCAGTAAGAAGTAGCCCACCAAGAGTGGAAGGGCAGCGTGCATTCATGAAATGAAAAGGCTGACCTAGTAAGAACTAGCACAACAATTTATATGATGCCCAACCTTGACTGTGTGTCAGAATCACCTAATGGAAACATGGAGATACTCAGGCCCTATGCTGGAGATCCAGACTCAAGAGGTTTGGCACAAGGTGGGACATAGGTTTTTCTAAATACTTTTGAATTTGATTCCATACAGAGCACATCTCAGTTAGATATTTGTATGGAACCCCTGCCTTGTGCCATATTGCTGTAGACATATGTCTGTCTATATAATTATGCCTGTCCTTTAATCTGTGTTATAGAAAGTCATATGCCTTTGCCACATCCTTCCTCTAACTCAGATGCTTCTAATTACATGACAGCTGTCCCAGGACAGACATCAAAACCAGGAAGTGGCTTCATTGATAGAGCAGTTAGGAAACTCGAGGGAACAGGAAGCTTTCAGGGGGAATATTGATTGTTTAATGGGGTAGTCATCAATAAACTCTAACTATAAGAAAAGGATGATGGAAAAAGCCCCTGGTCTCAGTTATGAGCAAAAAAAAAAATAATGGGACTTTGAAGGCAGAACCACCATGATTTTCCATTTCACATGAGTCATATTCATCTCTAAAAATGTCTGGGGACAAAAATCACATTGCTTATAAAAATGCTGGTGGCATACAGAGACCCAGTTATTTATATGATTAAGAAAATCATTCATTCATAGCCAACTAAAATTCAAATGGAAAAAAGTATTCAATTAATAAGAAAAAGTATTACAGAAATTCTCTGCTTCCAATGTCTACATCTATATTTATATCTGTACCCATAACTATAAATAGAAATAGAATTGTAATTTTGTTGAGCCTTACCTAGGATTGAAAAAGGAGGAGAAAGCAAAAATATTTTTTTTCTGCAAAATAAGGAGAACTTGACTACAAGGTGTCTCTAATGGTCTTCTATCAATTAGATTTATATCTCCTGAAGCATTTGCCTCACCGCAGGCTATTCTCTCACTTCTAAATGTTTGACAAAGTCTCCTGCCAAGACCTGCGTACAGCTGAAAAATGGGAGATAAGCTCACTACCAGAGTAGTTGTATGAGTGGTGTCAAGGGGAGGTAGCTACCCCTGCTGTGTTCATAAATGTACTAGCAAAGAAGCATTTCCATTTATTTTCGTTATAATATATTCCATGGGTAAATAACCTGGAACTTCAATCATAGACCCCTAAAACAATCTCTGCCACATGGAGAACTGAACAAGACAGAATGACTAGGTATGCTGTCCTGTTCACAGAAATTCATCTATTCCCAGGAGCACTATAGGAAGGGATGACTACACACACAAATGACTTGACAGACGAAAATTTCAGTAGTAAAACGTGATGATGCCAAATAATGAGACTTAGGAAATAAAAGTAAAACAAATAATAGCCAACAAAAGAGTCTAGACCAGTGGATGGAAATCCAGACTGCTCATCTGATGGCCCTCTCGCCACCCACCCCGTGTTTTTTTCCTGGGGTGGATCAACAGGCACGATGCCTCAACTGTAGTATATGCATAAGTTGCTGTTTACTATACTGAACAAGACAAACTTAAAAGTGCTTCACAAGATGACCTAAAGATAATTATACAATTATTTCACAATAGTGTCCTACTTTCCAGTAGGGCTCACACAAAGAAACAACATTGTCTTTTGTCTGCTTTATTCAAAGGGAAAAAAATTAAGAAGAAAACTATGTAAGAAACCTATCTTTGGTTAATGAGCCAAGAAATGCTTGTGTACCTGTGGCTAGGCATTTTAAATTAAAATCAGGCTTTCTGATGCTGTTTCTGTATTTAGAGAATTAAAATAATTGGACCATGACTTTAAGTATCTTTTTTCCCTCGCTGATGCTACACCGATTAATATACCAGTCCTGAGATTCAAACCAATATTTTCAACTTCCTACTGGGCATCTTCCCTCATGCCTAATAGACATTTCAAAATTTCCGTCAAAAACCCAACTCCTGATTCTACCAGCCTGTCTCCTCTGGCAGGTTCCTATTCGCAGCAGTTTGTACTCCATCCATCAGCAAGCCTTGCTTCAAAATACTTCCCAATCCCTTCTGCAACAGCTCTGGTCCAGCACAGTGTGTTCCCCTTCCCAGACTCCCGAAGTCAAGTCCTCACTGGCCTTTCTGTCTTCCGACAGTGTAGTCTCCCACCAGCAGCCAGAGAGGACTTTAAGTAATGTAAACCCTATTCTGCTCTTCCTAGCCAAGACCTTCAGAGTCCTTATCCAGGCTTAAAGGCATCTCTCGCTCACCATTACGATCTCCAACCTTCCCCTGTCTCCTCCATTGGTCTCAGCACTGTTTCTGCCACATGCTAAGATCCCTCCTGCACTGGAGTTTTTGCTCTTGCTGCTCCATGTGCCCAGAAAGCTCTCTCTATATGGCTTCATGTCTGCCTCTATAGTGTGCTTAGTGTCCATCACTCAGGATTTGCTTGGATGTCACCTCCTCAGAGAGGCCTTTCCGGATCATCGCATTAAGCATGCCCTTCCCCGTGTCACTTTCTAATCCCTTAAGCTATTTTATTCATATCCAAAGCAGAGGGTAAATATGGTTTGCTTTCTTCTGAAACTTTCCAACTTTAGACTATTACCTCCAGGAAGTAGAAACTCTAATGCTCTCCTGAGATTGGCACACAGTAGGCACTCAATAAATATTGGTCAAATGAATAAATGAATGAAATAATTTCACACCTTGGAAACTGATAGACAAGACAAAAATTATGCTAAACCCTTAAACTATCCAGTTATTTCTTGGCAACAGCATTAAACAATCACATTAGATTTTTATGGTATGAGAACTGAATTGTGGAACTTCCAGTCTGAAAGCTGGACTTCTTTTTATTTAATTAGTCCCAGGAAAGGTTTAAATCCTCTACTCATTGTCCCAATAGTGATACTTTATATGTAGATAAGAAATTATGATCTAGCATAAAATTTGTACTGTAGTCTTAATGAGATTCAAATGTAATCCTTAAATCTTGCCTGGTGTTTCTGACCACGAGGGCGGCTGCTTTTCTCTATGTGGTGAGCTCCCTCTGGGGAACTGCAGCTCAGAAATGGCACATGTGGAAATGGAGTTGAAAGAACAGCGCTTTGATTCAATCTTTAATATCTTAATTATATATTTTGGAAGACAATATTCTCTTCAATCCCAAATATTCAGCTATTAAATTAACCTTTTGAATAGGTCCTAAAAGGTTAGTAGTTTTATCTATCATTCTGTATTAAAAAACAAACGCAAACAAAACAAAACAAAAAACACAGCACATGCACCAGAGAAGCACGTTCTTCTACCATCAGCTGCTGGCATGTGGGAGCAACGCAGAGGTCATCGCTACTGTTCCTTCATGGTCAGGCTGCCCTGGGGCAGCTGTCTCCAAAACTGGCTCCGTGTGCCTGGGGCTACCTGAAGAGTTGTCACGGGATGCAGGGCTTGGGGTTTTAAGGGAATCCATTTCTACATCCGCAATTTTCCCATGCAGTCTGAAAACAAAACTGACCTGCTTGAAAACACCCCATGTGCACTTTCATGCTCCCTTCTCTGACTGCACAAAACCAAGTGCAGTCCCTCGCAGCTCCAGAGTGGACATCGGCCTCTGACTCCAACCCAAGGCTCTGAAAAGTGTTAGCGTCTGGGCGGAGGAGGAAGCAACTCCAATGCTGAGCAGTTCCTCTCCCTCCACGCCCCCTTCATTAAGTGCTTTCCAAGTCTTTACTGTCTCCCACATGGAAGGAGAACTGAATCAAAGTGTCATTTGGTAGGTAATTAAAAATAACTTCTGATAATGGATCCCAAAGAGATTTGGAAATAATATGCATAAGTTCAAAGAATCATATGGTATTGCTATAAGGAAAGATCTTTTCTTTCCTCCAGCTTATACGTGTGAGTGATGTTTCTCAGCATTTAAATCTATAAAACCCCCAAATTGAGAAATGGATGATACAGAATCATGTTCATTCAAGCACTAAGTAATATTAATTTTGACTATATAAATTGATTGGGATGAAAGGGCTCATCCATCTAAGGAATACATTTTCAATACAGCATTAATTTTCATATTTAAAATTTTAATCAAGATGTATGATACATATGTTATTTTGATCAACTGCAACCTACTAATAACTATAGTAGTAACTTAATCCATATGACAATTTTAATTTACAGTCTAATGCCATAAAATATTAAAAAAATAAGTTTTTATTTGTATATATCTTGTTTGTAGAAAGGATGACCAATAAGAGATGTTTAAGCATAAAACATATCCATCCCTCAGGGAGCCTCAAAACAAAGGCTAACACCTGAACATCTCTGGGGATGGGCTCTGGTGATTCTAAAGTACAGCTGAGATAAAGAATTATATTTTAAAAAGTGCTTCATACCTGCCTTGGGTTGCATAATAAAAATAAGGCGTGTAGTTTTGGTTTTAGAGGTGCAGTGGTGGTGCTGCATTCTGGGTGCGGAAGGAGGAGGCGGGGATGGCTCACCTGTTAAAGATGCTATGGTCCAGGTTATGCCCAATGTTGAATGATTAGGAAAATCTATGTATGACGATGGAAATTTGGTTTATGTAACTACAATACTGTGACTCCAACCTATTATGCATTCAAATAAAACTCAGATGCCAAAACAGCATCTACTGCTGAGGGAGTCCCAGTAGCAAACAGGGAAGATCCTTTTCCTGTTCGCATGGGGTTCACACTCTAGCAAGACAGTAACAATGCAACACCTATGGCTGCTGTCATCACAATCATATAACATGTGGCCTTGTCAGGGCCTTCAAAATCCCCTATAAACTTGATAAAGATGTTCTTGTTCCTAAAGAGCTATCAGCTTGGCCAAGGAGATGACACTGCTCTCTCCGAAGCATATGGACTAATATGGGTCTTGTACACAGGATTCCTTGCCTGCTAAATTTGGGGGCACGTAGACAAGGAAGATGGGTAACGAGTGGATAAGAAAGGAGGTGAAAGGATAATGGGGGGAGGGATGAAGTGATGATGTTGGAAAGTGAGTGGTAAGAGCAGGGACAGTGGGGAGAGTGCCCAATTGGAAGGAAGGCTGTAAACTTCAATAGTAAGTAATGAGGATGGACAGAGAAAGTTCAAGTAAAATTATCTGAACAATGATGGTCAGCAGTGATCCAAACAGCTGGCAGCTGAGCTTCCCAGGGAGGGAGAGGGAAGGAGAAGAAAGGGAAGGGAGGGAAAGGCAGAGAGGGGTAAAGAAGAGGGAGGGAGAGAGAGTTCCTAGATTCAGAAAACTGATGACGGGGCTACAGTGCACAGAGAGATCTCTGGAATCTGTAGGCACTCAGCTTCCGAGCCCAACTGTAGGCTAACGCTGATCATGTTTTTAAAACATCTGAATTTAACTAAAGCTGCAACTAAGTTGAATTTAACTAAAGCCCAGATATAGCTAAAACATGTTAGATGAGCTCAGTTTTCCACGTTAGCAATCTGATAGAAGAAATGGGGTGCTCCCCTTTTTTCGGAGGCATGTATTACCTACATATGTCAATTCTAATATTTTAATACACAATGCCTGGCACAAATAACGAATCCCAAGACATGCAAAGAAGCAGGAAAAAGTGAACAAAATTTAAGAGAAACGTTAATCAATATAGACAAATCCACAATAACCCAGATGTTAGAATAAGCAAATAGGGACTTTATCTGTAATACATGTTAAACTATCTAGTGAATAAATGGACAACATGCATTAAAAAAAAAGAACAACCATGGATAAGTTCAGCAGATAAATGAAGATAGGGAAGAAGATAGGGAAGAAGCACATGGAGATTCTGGAAAATATAATATCAGAAATAAAAAATGTATGTGATACGAAGATTAACCCTGGATAGAGCTTTGACACAGAGTGAGGAGAAAAAGCCAATGGGGCAAAAAGGGAAGAAAACTGGGGAAGTATTATCTGAGAAACCACGAGCTATGAAAATGTCAAATGCTGCTGGGAGGTTTGAGAAAGTTTAGCAGAGAGACATGCCCATTCTAGGAAGCACAGAGACTCCTGGGGCCTTATTGAAAATGGTTCACTGAAAACCAATCAGGCAGCAGAGTTCATTCTGTGTCATTCACGTCACGGAAATACTGAATATTCCTTTCCTGGAGTCCTGTATGAAGGTCAGGGTGGCAACAGGGAGGGGTGGGAGTGCAGGAAGAGCGAGGGCAAAGTGGCCCAGGTAGGAAGCTCTGTGTGTCCTGCACCTGCCAGGCTACAGGCTGAAATGAAAAGGTGAAATGCACATGAATAGCACAGATAAGTGAAGAACTTCCTTCAAAAAGCATCAACAAGACATCACAATGGATTTACTGTACAAGGACAGAGAAGAGGAAGAAAAGCCCTAAAATTTCCATGCATTTCTCTCCCTCAAAAAATGAAAATGAGGGCGTGTGAAAAATGGTTTGAGTATGTAAGTTGTAAAGGAGATGATGAGTTGAAAGTCAGTCCACCTTTTGAGTTCCAGATAGAGTGACAGAGTGAAGATGTCTTTGTACCGGGGAGTGTAAGTGTGAGGCCTGTCTAGGGCAGAACTTCCACATCATGCCCTCAGCATGACCCGCGTGGAAAACGGTAATACCAGTGATATGTCCTGGGACAGGGGCTGTGCGCTGTAGGAAGCCGTAGATCCAGGTGCTAGGGCAGAATAGATGCTCCCCAGACCTTCCTAAGAGCTGAGGGTGTTAAAATTTCAGCACACTTGTGACTTATTCATGGTGCGCCATGTAGGGAATGCTGGTCTAAAGGAGGCCTGCCCACTGCAGTATCCCTGGTGGCCATGGCACGCGGTGGCCCTTTGTAACTATTTGCTGTGAGAGAAGACTGCGGGTCATCTCTCACATCCACCTACATCCCGACATTTAAGAATAGCAAGGTCACGGTTTTAATGGACCTGTCTCTCATGCAGACACAAAGCAGTATCAGTCTGTGGAGTTAATATTCAATTTAAAAGTTTAACATCACCATTTTCCATTTCATGGCTATAACTTTCCGTGCTGATGAGTAAATTAGGTTGTTCCAGGCTCAAGGTGAGGACCACGGGCATTTTTTATCCTCTGGTCTGTCTTTCATACTGAACACCCTCTACTGTTGACGGAACATTTGCGACTCCAACTTAAAAGCAACACGTTGCACTTCACTGTACGCTTGCACCAGCCTGGTTTGTACTGCCTCGGCTTCAGTTGCCCGTATTAAATCACAGGATGATCAAATTCGGGACCCAAAGGATAGTATGTGCTTTAGGAAACAATCCACTTGTCTGTCATCATTCCACTCCAAAGCCATTTATTTCCCTGGACATTGTTCAAAGGCGTATAATATACAACAATGAATAGGGAAATTTCATTTTGAATTGCAAAAACAGGCTTTCCTGGCAATACATTTTCATGATGTATCTTGGTTATAAGAGAAGAAACCCCTGAGTTTCAACTACGTTTCCTGAAAGAACTTTAAGAACATTTTGCTGAGGAGCTGCCAAGAGGTGTCCCCCTCCCCTCTTACCCCAAATCTCTTTGGCTCCAGTCTGGCTGGGTGAACAGACCGGCTTTTTCCTCTCCAGGAGCAAAATCTGCTCTTGCTGCTCATGCCATTTCACAGGTCAGCCCCTGGTACCTGCCTCAGGCTGCCTGGATGCCAGGGGGCTGGGCCTCCAGGCCTCCATCCACCTCCTGGCTCCTCTTGCCTGGGTTTCTCGTGCCTCCTCTTCTCCTGTTACTGCCTCAGGTGTCCTCCAGGACAGAACCACTGGTCCATTCAATTTATGATGTCAGCCTACACCCCCTTTTTAAGCAGAATCCCCCAATAAGGCCATCCTTGCCTGCCCTGTAATTCCTCAAGGTCCAGTATAATACGTTTAATCAGATGTAAGCCTAAGTAGCTGAAGGAGTATTCTGTAAACTTTTCAATTACTTTCTAATCCATTATTTTTAGTATCAGAGAATGAAAAGAACAATTTCTTCCCATGATTACAAGTTTTGTTTGTTTGGCAAAGGGGGAAGATGGCAGTCAACACGTAGAAGGAATACAATTTAAAAACGTTATCCTGCTAAAAGCCTCTTTTCTATTTTTAGAATCTCAAGATTTGGGGTATTTCATTTCTCATGCCTTCTTCTCTCTAAAGCTTTTCTTCTGAAACTGTTTGGCCAGGCATAAAATGAATACCTAAAAATCAAATTAAAGTAAGTGGTGCCTTCCCCCCCCCCCTCTTTTTTTGAGATCTTTAAAAAGTCCTGACTCTGAATCAACTGGAAATCTCTCAGTTTCGCCTTTTCCCACATGGAATACTTCCAAGGGGTGAGTAATTGTCTCGTTTAATAAAATAATTATTGGCTGTTCAATTTATTTACAAGTCCCCTTCCCAAGGAATTTTTATCTGCCAGAGCCAGCCGCCAAAATTCCCCAACAGGTGTCTGTAGTTAATTAACGAAGAACCCATGGCTGCGTGGGAAAGGGAGGCAGCATTCATGAGATTAGGTTCCTGGGTTCGAGAGATATGAGCTTGAACACAGGAAGTTAATCTGAAGATATCAAGTTTTGGCCAAAGCACACAGCTTTGCCACCGCCCACGATTTGGTTTGTAAAATCCAGTTATATTAGAATGGGCTGGCAAAGAGTGCTCCAATACATCACCTTGTCTGGGAAACCAGGCTTCTTTTTAAAATACTAATTGGAATTGCATGTGTTTTAATTAAAACAACATCTGCTAGGGTCTGAAGAAACATGTTTTGAAAAGCAGAAAAGGTATGTCAACAAAAGGTCTTCAAACTGAATTAATAAAGTGAAGCTTTCATATTCCCAGGAATAAAAATAACATACAGCTTCCCCGGGTTGCTCTGAGAAACGTCCCAGGACCTCAATTTGTCCTTGGGTACTGGCGGGACTGTGTTCCAAGTGTCAACAAGACAGGTAGAGAAGGTGCTCAGGATTAACAGGACAGGTAGAGAAGGTGTACAGAGTCAACAGGACAGGTAGAGAAGGTACCCAAGATCAATAAGAAAGCTAGAGAAGGTGCCCACAGTGCTATGTGATGAGTGACCTGGGAGATGTCTGCTCTTCAGAACGGGGTGCCACTGGCATGAGATGAGACAATAACAAAACACACACACATGTCTATATTTTAACTGATGGGTGTGCCATACGTTATTAGAGCCCCCTATTTCCTGGATTTGCAAGGAGACAATGTGGGTGCAAAGTAATATTCTGTGTGCCCAAAGGATGATGACTGGGATGCGTTTCCATCTCAGGCTGAGAAATTTAGACAACATTTTGAGAAATTATCTCCTGAGTAGCATTTGGAATGCTGCTATATGATGATGGTGGAATCACTTTATTCCCCGGGGAACACACTCTTATGACTAGAGACTGAGTAAAAATGTATTCCAAAGTTTGGATAAAGATCAGTATTCACAGGCCTAGAATTCCATGGATATGCAGTTGTGAGAACACTAAGTGAAAGAGAATGTTTGGTGCATATATACAGTGGAAGATGATTCAGCCATAAAAAGAATCAAATCTTGTCATCTGCAACACATGGATGGACCTAGAGGATATTGTGCTAAGTGAAATAAGTCAGACAGAGGAAGACAAATAATATATGATTTCACTTATAGGTGGAATCTAAGAAACAAAATAAATAAACAAGCAGGACAGAAATAGACTTATAGATACAGAGAACATTTTGATGGTTGCCAGATGGGAGAAAGTTGGGGGGATGGGTGAAAAAGATGAAGGGACTAAGAAGTACAAATTGTTAATTACAGAACAGTCATGGGGATGTAAAGTACAGCATAGGGAGTATAGTCAATAATGTTGTAATAACTACGGATGGTCCCAAGTAGGTACTAGGTTTATCAGGGTGATCATTTTGTAAATTATATAAATGTATAATCACTGGGTTGTACACCTGAAAGTAATATAATATTGTATGCCAACTGTAATTGAAAAAATATTTTTAAAAAGAGAGAATGTTTACAAAGCAATGTAACGTTCAGAACAGAGTGAATACAATGAAGGCTTTCCCCCTCCATTTCTCCAAAGAAAAAATACACTTCTCACTAAATAAAGATTGGCATGTGTGGGGGTGGCATGGGGGGACAGGAGGGGTAACTGTCATTCTATTAACAACATTATTTTTTCCTTTATACAGTCTTTATTTTCACTTCAAGACTACTCATTCATATTTATTTAAGAATATTTATTTATTAAGATTTATTTATTAAAGAACGTTGCCCTTTAAATATAACCAGCAATCATTGTCTGCAGAACGGCCAGATGGAATCTTTCATCTGAATATTTAAAACAGATTGTGGCAAGAGCTGGGAATGTCCTCCATGCCTCTAACCTTGTACTCCCAGAATGAATGAAAGTGATGACTGAAAACCACGTGAAGAGAGAACTAGTACTGGATTTACTGCTTAAATCATAACTAATTCCCAGGTCAAAACAACCTGTATTTTGTTCATGATTCACTAGTGTGGGAAAGTATGAGATAGGCACTTCTACGTACACCTGGAGATTTGGGGCTCCTTTCTCTTTCATCTCTCCTGGGGGAATTAGCGGTGTTTAGGAGCCAGCTGACTCCCCTAGAAAACGGCCCCTCCCTCACCCCAGGGAGTCAGGTTCTGTGTGGTGCTCCCTTTGAGGCTGGAATGGATCAAGAAAGTGTTGCCTGGACAGACGCTCAGCTAGCTGTCAATGTGAAAAGGTCAGGCAAGCGGGAAGAACGGATCATATAACATGAACGTGTGGGGGAATCAGAGAAGGGTTCTTATAGGTCCTTCCAAATGTGGAGACTCAACCATCCAAATGAGAATAGAGATGGGGAGAGGGTCATGCAAAACAGAGAGGGTGAGGAGGAAGGACGGAGGGAAACTGGGGCAGGCCGGGTCCACGTGGCAGGGAAGGCCCTTCTCTGCGGTCCAGTGCGAGGTATGGGCGTGGGAAGAATGCTTCAGCATCCCAGCTCTGGCTTGCCTACCAGACAGTGTGGCAAGCAGCCACCACCCAGGGAAGCGAAGGAAGGCTGCTCAGTTAGCTCTGCCAATACCACCCGCAGGGAACAGCAGCTCTGCCAATCTTTGGCAAAGATGGAGGCACACAGGAGAAAGCCTTACTATTTCCTACCCAGTCTCAAAGCCCTTGCCACGTGGCAGAGAATAAGTTAGTGTGAGTAGAGTCCTGGACTTCAGTGAATACCTAAGTTGCCCCTCTTTCCTCCACTCCCTCGATGCTGTGGGAAGAAGCTGAAACAGATAACCCTCAACACCTTCCTCTCTTTATTTGGGGTTCCCCAAACCTCCTCTAGATCCATTCTTCAGAATAATGAACCTTTGTTATTCACCCCCGCATATGTACTATACATATGTATCATAGCACATATGTACTGATTGCCTGTTACAGGTGTAGCAAAGTGCTAGACACTGCAGGAAATAAAAACAAATAGGGTACCGGATCCCTGCTTATGAAGTTGTGATGCATGCACATAAAAGACAATACAAGAATAAAACTACACAATGGAAACCTAAGATGAATGAAAAGATTTTTTTTTTTTATCAAGTAGGTGCTACCCACCTCCACTCTGAGTTCAAAGAGCAGTCCTCAGTGGGAAGGCCACCTTGTGCTGGGCATTGAGTGATGGGTGGAGGTCAGTGTGTAGAGACTGTGGAGTGTGCCAGGGAAGAAACAGCTGCAGCAAAGATGTGTGCATGAGAATGATGGTGCAGACACTGGTGTGGCTGAAGAATTCATGAAAAGCGTAGTGAGAGCAAGGGGCAGTCTGGGAGGAGCGTGGACAGTGCCTCCAGTGTGACACCATGGCATTCATGGAACAGATAACCTACATACTGGGAAATATACACATGTGGTGCCTGTGTTGATACAGCTTTTGATCTTCTGTGGTATCTGGAAATGCAGCAAAACAAAACAGCACATATGAAATAACTCTCTTCAGAGTTATTTTCCATGGATGAGTAGCCATGGGTTAAGGACCAATGTTTGCCAAGTGCTAGACATCTCCCCTCTCTAGTGTTCATGTGTGCTGTACTTTTAAATTTTTATTGGAGTCTTGTTTGGCTTGTTCTGTTGGCAGAGAGGGATGGGGATTTGGCTAAAATAAGTATCTGCCATCTTCATCAGGAACTGTCAACCTGCTGAAATGTTGGGCAATTTGCAGACTGGTTAAAGTGATATAATGTTGTTTTCTCTTTTCACTGAAGGGAAATCTTACCATTAATTTAAAAAAAATACTTTTCTGAATGATGAGATGACACTTGGAAGGATAATTAATATTTTCAAAAGATTACAAAAGAATGTATGGATGTTCATTAAGCTGGACGACTGCACCAAGTCACTCAGAACACAAAGATGTAGCTATAGACTCACTGCCTGCCTGGTGGCAGGGACATCTCAGAAGCATGGGCACACCCTGAGTGGGACATGGGAGAGGCAGAGTGTGACGTTCCTTTTGGTGCTACTATATGACCCTCATTAGAGCTGATACAGTAGGGTGATGGTTGTTCAATAGCTTATCTGGAGTTTTCCTGATAAGAGAGTCAGAGGAAGATAAACCATTTGCTGACCGGAGTGTGGTAGCAGCTCCTCTCCCCATCCCGAACTAAAAGAATGGTCTAAGGAGAGATATAATTTAAAACAAACCCCCAGAACCAGTGGTGGGAGGAACTGGATTCCTTCTGACCTCCGGAGCGCCTGCATACATCTGGTAAACCTCCGTAGGAAAATGAACTGGCTTTTGGATTACTTTCTTTATTAGTATAAAATCATTTTCTTTTGTTGTTTTACTTAATGTGCTTACTTAATCTTTTGCTGATTTGGAATTCATTTCAAAATGATGGTCAGACAGGAAAATATTTAGTTCAGTCATTTGGCAAATATTTATGACGTTCCTACTGTGGATTGAGGGCTGCTCTAGGTACATGGGCTACATCAGTGAACAAATGAGACAGACTTTTCTGACCTTCATGGGCTTCCATTCCAGTGTGGGGAGATGGACAGGTAACCAGGTAAATAAATAACATGCTGTATATTAGAAGGTGATCAGTGCGGTGGAGAAAAGTGAAGCAGGAAGAAGAAGAGTTGGTGGTAGAATGAAGAAACGGAGGCCAGAGAAGGTTCTGCTGGGAAACTGGCACTTGGGTAAAGACCTGAATGGGATGAGAGCTGAGGTGCATAAGCCCCTGGAGGAAGAGGATTCAAGCCAGAGGGAACAGCAAGTTCCAAGGCCTGAGGCAGGATTTTTCCTATGGGAACCATAGTGACCTGGTGGGCCTCAGCAAAGTTAGTGACAGGGAGGAGAGAGGGTGAGGTTAGAGAGGGACAGCAAGCTGCTGCATACGGAGTTGTGTCTGCTGTAAAAGGCTTCATTTTATAGTGACACAGATGAGGAGCTATTGGGAGTTTTGAGTGGAGAAATGACCTGCTCTAAGGTTTTAATAGGACCACTCTGGTTTCTGCATTGAGAGTAGCTGTAGGGGGCAAGGGTAGAAGCAGGGAGACCAGGCCCAGCTGGTGTGACTCAGTGGTTGAACATTGACCTATGAACCAGGAGATCATGGTTTGACTCCTGGTCAGAGCACATGCCTGGGTTGTGGGCTCAATCCCCAGTAGGGGGCATGTAGGAGGAAGCTGATCAATGATTCTCTCTAACCATTGATGTTTCTATCTCTCCCTCTTCTTTCCTCTCTTTGAAATCAATAAAAACATACTTGATAAAAAAGGGTGGGCTGGGAGACCAGGTAGATGGCCATGGTAATAATCCAGGTGAGAGACGATGGGAGGTTGGGGGAAAAGCAATGAAGGTGAGAGGTGTCAGATTCTGAGAAAACACAGAAGACCAGATTTGTTGATGGATTGGATATGAAGGGTGAGGAGTCCAAAGGGTCTGTAAGGTGCCTGGCCTGGACCACGGCAAAGACAAACTGCCATTGACTATTGTGGGGAGACTGTGGAAGGATCGAGCTTGGGGAGAAGATAAGGAACTCAGGTACAGAGATGTTATACTTGAAATGCCTGTTAGGTACCCAGTGGAGATATACAGACAGTTGGATACAGAGATGTGGGATTCATACTAGAGATATCTATTTGGGTCAGAATATGGATGATCTTCAACACCATGAAGCAGGTCACCAAAGCTTTGAGTGAGATTTGGTAGAAAAGAGAAGATGTAGAAGTTTATTGTTTTGTTCATGGTTCAAAATCATTGCCACTTTTTTTTCAACATGTAAAGTTCTATGTAGCATTTTTCTATAAAAATCACCACTCTGATACACTTTTGAAAGTAAGAGAATTAGCAAAGGTCTTTCTTTTCTCCTAGATAGAATACAATGGTGTGCTGTTTGTTTTGTTTTGTGAAATTCTGCCTTTTTGTTTTTTTCATTCGAGAAAAATGTCATTGATTCCGTAAAGCCTGTGACTGCGATATTTTCACTCCTATTTTTAAGAGATTGGCTTCCTTTCCTGTCTGGTGACATTAGATAGTAAAGGCTTAATTGAACATGGGCAATATGGAGCTCCAAATGTTCCTGCCTCAGACAGAGTGCTAGATAACTGGCTTCCAAGGAAGAAGGGATGCCTGGAAGCTAGAAAACCAATTAATAGTTCCCTATTTTGTTATATTTTAATCCACCCAAAGAAATAAAACACGCAAACCCACAATACCGAGTGGTGAGTATCCAGGCAGTAGACTGATTAGCTATTGATTTTTCCTTCATTTTCTAGAGGAGCAGAGGGATTTTATCGGAAACAACTATGAACAGAAAAGGAAAGCAAGCAGGGAGAGAGTACCTTGACCTTTTGAGCTAATGGGTTAGTTTCAATACTTCACAAAATCCACAAATAATACTTAAATTCAAACATAAACATCAAATTATATTTGTTTCATGCCTTATAATGTACTGCAAGTATAACAAATCATTGCATGTATGAGAGACAGATTTGAAGTCTGGTTTCCTTATAAGTAAACACATACTGTACAAATTTGATGTTTATTGGAAGATATAATGGGTACTGTGAAATGGAGGAAAAAATTGCAAATAGCCTAGTGTGCCACGCTCAGGAATTTGAATAGCAAAAATGAACCTATGTATTTATGTAAAATTTGTGTATGAAATTTGGATCCACACCTAGTATTCCAACTGCCCCAGAAAAAAAATCTTGCCCTTTGGCCCACTCACCGGCTTTCTCTCAGATTCCCAGAGGCTATATACCCTGAGCCTTAGTCATGGAGGGTGGTCTAGCTCCCTGCTGCTTGACCTTCATTGACACCTATTACCTGCATTCACTCTTGCCAGGCTTCCTGCTGTACTGACTGACCAATGACCTCTGGAATGATCTCTTTGATCCAAGATGCCTACATTAGGAAGATGGTCTTTGGTAGACTTGTGTCTCTTCCCAGGTAGATCTCTGTGGTTCCTTGGTTCTCTAGGCATCGATCATCCTTGGCCTCCCATCTACCCACTGTAAAAGGAGGGACAAGGAGGCCTCTCCAGCCGGGCTCCTACCACTCACTGCCCCAGGCACTCGAGGTCCCATGAAGGCTTGAACCCTCTGGCTTGCTTCCAGATCTTCTAGGGGGCCTTCTGCAGAGGCAGCTCCTTCAATGTACATGCTCTATCCCCCCAAATATCCACATGGCCCAGTCTCACCTCCTTCAAGTCATGGCTCAAATGTTACCTTCCCAACAACTCCCATCCTGACCTTGACATCTCATTTAAAATCACAACTCCTTATGCTAAGTGAAAGAAGCCAACACAAAAGCTCACATATTCTATGATCCCATTTACATGAAACTCCCTGAATAGGAAAATCCATAGAAACAGGGCACACATTGCAGAGTGCGAGCATCTGGAGGAGGGGAAAGTGGGGGTAACTACTCAGTGAGTACAGGGTTTTCCTCAGGGCGCTGACAGTGTTTTGGAATTCGGTATCAGTGATATACTTTAAAATGGTTAATTGTATGTTATGTGAATTTAACCACAGTTTAAAAAATGGAAACCTCACTAATTACTGTCTCCTTTACCCAGGTCCATTTTCCCCCTAGAATGTTCCTAACACACAACGGGATTCATGTGTGCATCTTATTTATGGTCCATCTCTGCTCTCCCGATGGAAACTCCACAAGGGCAGGCTTCCTGTCTGCTTTGTTCATTGATGTAATAATCTCTGGACCTCGAACAGGCCTGGGGCAATGTAGGTCATGATACATATTTGGTGAATATATAGAAAAAATGTTTGACCTCTTTAATGTTCATTAATAAAAGATCCTCCCTATTCCTTGAATACCAAATTAGAGGAAAAGGATTCAGTAAACAATAAAAGAGCCAGTATGGTCTCATCCAAAATAAATGCCACATTCGAGAGGAGAAGCTAAGTGGCGTGGATCCCATTACAATTCCTGCTCCCCACATGGAAAATAAAGAGCTGGACAGGGATTTAAAGGATCAGGAAGATGTATCTGGTGCTGAGCATAGTTTTTAATTTGCAAGGATTAGAAATGCCAACAAACGTTGCATTTTCCTCTGAATTCTAAAAGATAATTCGGGTCATTGGATTTAAGCTAGGAGAACTAGGAAAAATGTGGCCCCTAATAAATGCACTATTTCTGCATGCACATATGTTCTGTGAGTAGATTCAATCACATGGACCCTGCCCAGAAGTATTTTCATTGAAAAACTGAGACACTGTGAGAGAATCAGAGAGAACATACCAATGAGCTCCTTATTTCGGACGTCCAGGGCCATGTTCCGGAGCGCCGTGGCCACTGCGCACACCACACGGTCGTTATCTATTCGGAGCAGCTCCACGAGGATGGGCAGGCCTTTCTCTTTCCGGACAGCAGCTCGGATGTACACTGACCACTGCGAAAAGATGAAGGCAAAGACCTTAGGGATGGAGGAGGCAAACCCTAGGAGCAAATAGCACGCACAGTTTTCAGACTGTCCTTTGCAGGAACCAAAAAGGTTGAGTTATCAAGACCTAATTGTAAAATAGGTTGAATAGGTTAGACATGTATTTAAACGTTTTCATGTTTTATTTTGCCTTCACAATATGGGAAAGGTTTCAGGGTGAGTCAGCTAGCCACATTTTGCTTCTCTGGTACCAGTCTTTCCTTTCCTTAGATTGGAAAGCCATCTGTAGCCATTTGCATGATGTATATACTTGATGCTTTGAGATGTGAAGGTTTGGGACAGAAAGGGGGGCTACTGACATTCAGAGGAATAATAAAATGAGCCCTGGAAAAAGTAGAAAATGATAAAAGATTGAGTGTGGGTGATTGGTTTAAAAACAGAGATTTAATTTGGAGGTGGGGCACAGAGATGAGTTGCCAAACATATCATCAGTAAGTTCTTTGCTGAATAATAAAGATTAAATAAGTCAGAAAAAGGTAGGGGTGAGGAGAGGTAACTATAACATTAAAAATCAATAGTAAAAATTATAAACTAAAAAATATTTAGATCGAAATGTGTTGTGTCTAGGGCAGTGATGGCGAACCTATGACACTTGTCAGAGGTGACATGCAAGTTCATTTTTTTGGTTGATTTTTCTTTCTTAAATGGCATTTAAATATATAAAATAAATATCGAAAATATAAGTATTTGTTTTATTATGGTTGCAAATATCAAAAAATTTCTATATGTGACATGGCACCAGAGTTAAGTTAGGGTTTTTCAAAATGCTGACACGACGAGCTCAAAAGGTTCGCCATCACTAGTCTAGGGCCATAATTCCATGTTTACTCTATAATATAAGATCTATAATTTGTTTTGGGTTGGTGATTATTGATCATAATGAAGCACACCTAATGTTACTATTGAAATGTACTTGCAATATTCAGAATGATAAAGCATTCCAATCCATGTCACAGAATGTAGGAAGGCCAGATTCTTCTGACATTTGCATATACACTTTATACTATTTTACGGTGTTCCAAAGAAGAGCGTGCACTATAAAAATCAACCCATATAGGGTTTAATCAGTCACATTTTCATTTAGGATGTAAGAAAATGACATTCACGACAGGAAGTTTTGGATTCTGTGGTTGAGTACTCTGGGGGACCATCAAAGGTGGAATAAAGTCCCCAACCCCCCCCACCAGGACCCTCCACCCCCTTCCCCATTGGGGCAGACACCCCAGAGCTGGCTCTCACCTGTGGCAGGCAGGGAGCCCCCTCTGGTAGTGAACGTAGGGCATATGCCATGCCTGCCACATCCTCAGCCCAGCCCTGCATGAAATATGAGATTAAAAAAACACACAACTTCATCCCATCCTACGTTAGAAGTCACATTCACATAGTTTCTTGTCACCATCAACTCGTCCCATAATCTTTCCCCTGCCCCCATTCCAGGAAGCCTAAGGGGATGGGAAGCAGCTAGAATCACTAAAGCATCTCTTGATTGCGATGAACTGTTTCACAGACCTGCTCTCAGGGAGCAGCAAAATGGGTGGTCAGGGAGTCTTAGACATGGAAAAACATCCAGGTTTGAAAGCTGTTTCTTGGAATTTGGAGGGAGGTACTCTGTGAACATAGTACAGAACCTCTTTCATGTCCACTAGAAATTTAATTCACAATTTGAAATGCTGAGACATGATTTTCATCTACTGCCTCCACTAGACTTGTAAACCTCTGGTCTCCAGGGCCAGGGGAACCTGAGCTTATGCAGCACATGCATTGTTGGGTTCGTCCTTAAAACTAGGAAGGGAGGTGAGAGAAAGGAAGAAAACGGAAATCAGAATGTAGGCTCAATGTTTACCAATTGTGAGATGAACATCAACAATTGACTCTATACTGGGGAGATGTGCTGGCCCTTTGGGAGATGGTGAGAATGCTCTTGGCAACTTGGGCAGGCTGATGCGTGGGTCCTAGAGACGGCCTCTTCCCTGGCAAAACCTCATTCCAGTTCAGGATGCTGGTTTGAACATTAGTGACCTCTTCTAATTCCCTAAGACGCTGGAGGTGGCATTAGTATTCTTATTTATAGAGGAGGAAATCTAGGCACAATGTTGTTAAGTAACCTGCTCATCAGGGTCAACTGTGCCACTGACCCCCAGTCCTGTTACTCCAAATCTGCTTCTCTTTATGATGTTGACAATTTCCCCTCCTCTGCCAGCATCTCATTCTCTCTCCCCTAATCCTCTGTGTTCAGTCCCCCAGACACTGCCTTGCTCTCCCCTCCCCTCCATCCTTCTAAACACTGATAGAGAAGAACTTGGCCATGTTTGAAATAAGCCAAGAAGGGAAATTTATGATTGTATCATTTTAGAAGTCCAGCTATTATATCCTGCCCATGTGGGATGGAAAGATGATTTAGTGTTTGGAAAATAAATGAGAGTCCTCCAGCTTTGTGGAGAACTTATTTGAGAGTAAAAAAAAAAAAAAAGAGGCTATCCATGGCCCAAAATGTTACAGATACACCTTTTGGTATCATAAAATGGTCAACAGTGGTATGTTCTCCCTAAGTGAAAAGGGATAACCAGACAACAGATTTCAACTCGTATTATTACAATTGCTGCATAGAAAATAACTTTTATTTTTGAAACTTTTAGTTTTGTATGGTATGGAAAATTCCTCATATCAGTTTTGAATAGGACGACTCATAATAAACTACTTACATTTCACTCAAAACATGTTGCAAGTTTCCACAAGATTTCTTGACATGCAAAAATAGGTGATAGTGATGCCTTTTAAGTAGCAGCCAAACAATCGACCAGTCTCAGAGGTAATGTGTGACCAAAGTGTAACCCACCAAAAAAGGAGTAAACCCCAGTTAGAGGTGGAAAGGAGAAAGTCACCAGACAGTGTTATTGGGAAATGAGGTATGGTTTCAGGTACACTCAATACGGAACCTACAGAGTTTCCCAAAAGAGAAGTCAGTTGCCTTGGAATCATCCACTGTGGTGGTTAGAGGTGCACGGGTTGCCAAGTGTTTTGTAGTCTAAACAAAAGTAAGAGTACCACTGGCATAACAACATGAACAAGAGAGAAACGTGTATCATAACCCATTGTAGCTGAAGTAAAAGTCTTTGGGCAAAATGAGAGCACTGTGCACTGAGCACATGTGTACAGAGAGGGGAGCTATCAGCCATGGACCAGGATGCTTCTGAGAAGAACAGCTCAAGAGTGGAAGAGAGAATGCTTGATGATTCAAGAGGATGAGAAGGAAGAGGAGTAGGAAGGGGAGGGGGG
Source organism: Myotis davidii (assembly GCF_000327345.1). Taxonomy (NCBI): domain Eukaryota; kingdom Metazoa; phylum Chordata; class Mammalia; order Chiroptera; family Vespertilionidae; genus Myotis; species Myotis davidii. The sequence goes on along the minus strand of NW_006294876.1, from coordinate 5,382,051 downwards.
AGAATGACAAAGAGAAGATGGAGAAAAAAGAGCTGGTTCGGGAGAAAACAATTGATGCTTAAAACTAGGAAGGGAGGTGAGAGAAAACAATTTATAAGCATAAATTATAAGCACAAAAATGTGACCCAAATTCCTCCTGCAGAAATGCTTTCCCAATGAGGACTGAGGAGAGTTATAAGCCCTTATAACAATCTCAACTATAAGAAACCTAACACTTAACCAAATGCCAGGCACAGTTCTATTTTTTTACATGTATTTATTCACGTAATCCTCATCTCATCCCTGTGAAGTATGTGCTAGTGTTATTTCCACTTTACAGATGAGAATAGGGAGGCACAGCAAGGTCCCTCAGCCTGTGGCTGCTTGACCGGGTCTTGAACCCAGGAAGCACTGCCCTAGAGTTGGTGTGCCTGACTACCCTTCTCTTCTGCATCTCAAAAAGACAAGTGTAAATTATATACATTTGCAATCATAGTGATATAATTCTTTGCAAATTCACCAATTAATCTTGATCTAATAACTCATGTTATTATTTTAGTGTTTCAATAACTCACTTGGCCTTCCTCTAAACTCCTGAGTTAAACACCCTTGAATATTGGCAATGGAAGTACTGGACATTTCAATTCAGCCCTGAGAACAACTAAGCTATGCTCAATTCAGTATCTTTCTTGAGGCTGTTGACCAGGTCTCTAGGGACGAGTCTCAAATTTCTCGGTTCTCTTATTTTTTTATTCATTTGGGCCACTTGGCAGAAGATTCTGTTTTCACTACATCTATGGTGCTATTACGTTAGCTCATTAAATATTAAAAATTAATATTCAAATATCTATTTAGTCTACCTTATTTTAAAAGTAAATGAGGAAATAATAGTCTTGACAATAGTCACATTTTAGGGGGAAAGTTGACTAAACAAAGATATCTAAAATGTGTGGCTTAATAGCAAGGGCAGATATAGTTCTACAGTTCAAACCCTGGGTTTTCACAAAGTTCCATTACAATAGAAATAACCCATAAATGGGAGTTCAAAGAACATTTGGTCACATTTTTACAAGTCTTTAACCTACTATATCTAATAGTTTTATTATTCTGTGACAAAAACATCATTGTGCTGTAAAAGAGGAAAAGGTAACTGAATTTCACATTGGCTATGAAAAACATTTATCACTTTGCTTCTGCCACAATGCTATTATGTTTTTCTGATGCTCATAAACCAAGTAATGAGGGTTTTAAAGTGTAAAAAGTATTTAGGGCCATTATGAAGATGTGTTTGCTAGTCAACTTGTCACATAAAAGGACTGTGCATGATCTCCCCATAAAGAGTAATTATTGTTTTGGGAGATGAGGTCTATAAAAAGCAATCTCTATGCAAAATACTGGTGTTTTACCTTCACATTTCTGCTTTCGTTTGGGTCATAAAAAGTTAAGGACACTAAAAAAAAAGTCACTAAATTTCAACAGTTGCTATGAAATCACATTCTTGAAATTCTAGGTTTCAGATAGTAACCCTGTCTATACAAAAATTGAGGCTATTGTGTATCCTAATTTAATCTTTTACTTAATATTTTTTTAAGTGAAATCTTTTTTTTAAAGTAAAGATTAACTTATTTTTTTGTACAAGCTGTTCTCAGTCATTTAAAAATTGTAACAATTTATCAGTGTTTGGCTTAATGAAGATTTTCTCAAATCATCCCTATGGATTATCTTCCCTACCCACATAATCCTTTACCATTTAATATGATAAATTAATAAATTACACAACAGATGATGATAATGTAATTGTCTTTTATGCATGCCTGTGTGTTTGCATTTTTATAGTAGAGCTCTTATGGAAGCACATATACTTTTAACTATACGCAAATATTCTTTAGCAGTCTCCTGCTCTGCCTGAGCACCATTCCATCTGACTAAAGTTACAGAATAAGGAAGGTTAGTGCTTTATAAGTAAGGCTGACATTCTGAGAGTCAAAATTCTACTTTAACCATTGGGAGGGAAAGATTTATAAAATGATTTCTTTTAAAATTATTAGTAATAATTTAACATTTTTTTCATTTCAGAGGGTCAGCATTAGGAGTATCAGTTATTAGAATATATGCAACAGCCAAGACATTTAATGGCCTCTGGCAGTTTTCCTCTCTTGCTACCTTGTAGTTACTTTTTCTAATTCTTTTGTATTTTCTCTTTGCCATCACAGTATTTACTCTCCCTTCTTAGGCAGATCTTTATGCCTCTTTATAAGAGACACTCCTTGCTTTTTAAAATCTGATGTGGACTGGGAAATCTGATGGCCATTGCTGTTAAACTCTGTTGAAAATACAGAATAATTTTTGTGATACTGACTTCATCTGCTCCTTACTAGTCTCTATTAGTAAGGGAAAAAATTACCAAATGAATGTCTACTCAATATGTGGGGATACATTTCACACTGGGGATAACTGTGCTGAACTAATGGTCAGGTTTATGCACTGAAAACAGTCAGCAGGATATTATTACCAGAAAATATTGAAAAAAAATTTATGATAGTTCATCCATAATCCTTATTTTATAAGCCAAAGTAGGAATTTTTGAATATCACAATAGCATAAAACTTTTAATCTTATTATTTTCTTATTCCAAGTACCTAAAGACCCAAACATACCTCTGCTATGACACAGAGCCTGATAATTAAACAGAACATTCAACCTGCAGGAACTGTGGGACTGGGAAATGCTATCAAAACCTGCAGCCTGCAAAGCACTGATGAGTTTGGAAACTGAAAAGAACATAGTTTTCCCATAACACTTTTCTGTCACAGGGATGAACAGGTACAAAGAAATACATGGGACTTGGCTTCTGCCTTTAAAGTGTTTATAGACCAGATTCCTTTCTAGAGGGCTTTCTTAGTAGCTCGGTAAAGACTTCTATACCTAAACGAATAATTGGTGACACTGATCCTTAATTTTGATGTTAGATGTGGTGCAGTTCTTAGTACATAACATTTCTTTTTTTTTCCTTTGGCTGCTTTTAAGATTTTCTCTTTACTACTGATTTTGAACAATTTGATTATGGTGTACCTTGATACAGTTTCTTCATATTTCTTGTGCTAGGTGTCCCATAAGCTGCTTGAATCCGTGAGTGTATGGGTTTCATTAAATTTAAAAAATTTTCAGTACTTAAATTTTCAAATAATTTTTTTCAGTTTTCTTCTTCCTTTATCTCTCCTCTCATTTGGGGACCACAATTACATATACAACAGGCCACTGTACATTTTTTTCTGTGTTTCATTTTGTATAGTTTCCACTGGTGTTTTCTAGTTCACTAATCTTTTCTTCTGCATTGTCTATATGCTGTTAATTGCCATTTCCATGCATTTTTGTTTCAAACATTGTACATTATCTTTAGAAGTTATTTGGATCTTTAATATATTTCCATTGGTTCCAATTAACTTTTTGAATATGTGGAACATAGATTTTAATTTTTAAAGCAGAAGTTGTAGTCTTGCATTTAAAATCTTCTAGACCTCAAAGGTATGTCTCCATTTTTTAAATTGTCGTAAGAACCTAAGTATTTCTTAAAGAAAATAGTAATTCACTAAAATATCATAGGTTCAAGATGGCATACTTGATATGCTACCACCTAGATGCTGTGTGGTTTAGGTTAGACTCATGGCTACGGGCCAGAGCCCACTTTCCCATGCCATCTGGTCAGTCCTCTAACTTGGGAGCTGGGTGGGGACTTGTAGCCACTAAGTGCTCTTGGCTATATATACTGAGAATTGCTTGACCAATGACACCCTGCTCTCCTCTTTGCATCCAGTGTCATGACTGGCCTGCAGGATGTGACGTGAAGCATCCACAATCTTCCCTGTTCAAAGATGATACACCTGAGAACATAAGGAGGTGCTACAATTTGCCCAAGGGTCACAAAGATCAGAAGAGGTAGAGTCTATGTTTGATTGAAACTTGAGTCAAAGCCTCCTAAATTTAGAGGGAGATAAAATCTAAGGGTTAGTTCAAGGAAATGATTTCCATTATTATCTCTTTTCTACTCATACAAAACTAGTCTCTAGAATTCTGCCTGATGTGACTTTGCTTTTGAAACTTTTCTATGGTTGAAAGCAAGTGACAACTTCACTTCCTCTCCCCCAAGCTAAATTCTCCCAGTACAACATTAGAGATGCCTATGAGCAGGGAAGGAAAGGGATAATATGTTCATTACTAAGACTCTCAAAAGAAGAAGGGGTGAGCCTCCCAGGCATCAGTAGCCAGATCCTGGGAAATATTGTAAGAGACTAGGCCCCCAAAGTTGGGAGGTCACACCTGAGAGAGAAGGCAGTGCTACTGCCAAAACTGAAGCAATGGAAACAAATGATCTCTCTCTCTGTCTCTCAATCTCTCTCTCTCTCTCTCTCTCTCTCTCTCTCTCT
>NW_006294876.1:5359085-5377622 GCF_000327345.1 Myotis davidii | reverse complement strand
AGAGAGAGAGAGAGAGAGAGAGAGATGACAAGAAGCCAGACATTGGAAGGTATAATAAGAAGAGAGCGTGTGATTGTATGACAATGCTGAGGCCAGTATGTGTGGTGCCTATAGTATTAAGCTTCTGAGAAATATCTGTAGTTATGTGTCTATATTAAAATTGTTTTCAATAAAATGTTAAAAGAGTGATTATGCATATTTCAAACTGAGGCTTTAATGTTAAATGAATGAAAAATGGATGGCAGACGCCCAAACTTCCTCTTTTGATATTTTCCCCTATATCCATTCATTCCTCTAAGAAGTTACACTTTTTTATGCAATAAGGTGAGTTAGCTCATGTAATAATTAGTGATCAAACTCAAGAACTCTTTGCTATGGTGAATCTCTTCCTACCCAAAATGAGGGTCATGGAAATTTTCTGTGAAAACCAATCAGTGTGTGTTTATAAGGACTCTAATATTCCCAATCAAATATTTGTTTTACTTTAACATTTTTGCCAAAGATAACTAGCAATACTACTCTTCTCTGAAAGCCAATAATTTAAAAATTCAAGACCTTCTTTCCTCTGGGACCACCTATATAATAACATTACAGCAATCACATGAGTTTGTATATAAGATGTTTGGGTATTAGCTCCCTTAACAGCCAACAACAGCGTTTTGCAAAGTGTCAGCATATCCCAGTCTCCTCTAAAAACCAAGTAGCTCAGCTGCACAAGCAGAATGGAGCACATCGCGGCATCTTCAATGACTGCTAGTACACTTACATCTAGCCGCCTGTTCTTTGTACTGATCTTCAAGGGTCCCCGAGCCCTTAAGGAGAATTTTTCAAAGGAATACCTTTTCTAAGTCCAACAGTTCAGTGTAACTGGTCTTCCTCTCACATCCTCAAAAACTTCATTAGAATTGCATTCCTCAAAACTGGACTTCTGCTATTTTCTAAGGTCGTGCTCATAATCCCAGATTTCTTTTTTATGGTAACGAACTAGTCATACCTTCCAGCTCCCTGCAGCCAAGTTCTGCAGGGCGCCTGCCGCCCCTTCCAGCGTGTCTGCATTTGAGCACTCAGAGAGCAGTGTGAGGTAGGGTTTGACTATTGATGGGTGCCACAGCATCTGGATCCCTTTTGGTGGTTCTGCACAGTCGGGAAGAGGTCCTACTCCATCCCACTGGAGGAAGAAAAATAAGAGAGTAAACATCTTTAACACCATTACACTTCCCAATATTGCCTTCTGTAAACATTACAGACCATAACAAAACCAGGGTGTCATAGCATTTGGTGAACACGTTTGGCATGTAGGGTAATGCAGTAGTTGTCCGAAAAGCGGAGAGCCATTCCTGCCCACCAGGAGCTTATGATGGAGGGTGAATGGGGTTGGAACTTGGACAAAAGTGAACGTAACTGGCAGTAGAATGGATAAGTTCCCTGAGAACAATTCTAGGCCATTGCTACAGGAAGGAAGGAGAAGAGATGGATTGATTTCGAGTGGGCAGCGAAGAAGAAGGTTACAGATCAAGGTGGCTTATTTTATAGTTAGCATACCACTGACATATTATAGTTAGTAATAATCAAGTGCCTTCACTTCTTATGGATAAATGTGGACTCTGATAAATTCCTACATAACTTGTTTGATTTTCAGTGCTATCATTGTATCTATAGGCTTCAATCAAAAAACAGAATAGACAAAAGAGAAAATTGCTATGGTTTATTAGATGCATTAGGATCGTATAGGCACACTAGATCTTATATTAATTTTGGTAGTTAAGTTTGCTTTGAATTGAATCTAATATATAACAGAAAAATCTGTGGTTGAAAGTTAATTACAAAGAAATTAGAAATTATAGCTTATTGCACAAAGGCATATCAGTAGACCATTAAAAAGAATAATTTTAAAGAACTCGTAGCAACTTGGGCAAATGATTACATTAACAGTTAAATGAACACAGCAGTATACAAATTGGTAAGGGTTTGTGCCTTATAGCATGTAAAGTGCATCATAAAAACCATGTAATGAAATAAAAACTTATTAATAAACTGTTTTTCATTTTTTCTACATTGAAAATTTTTTGTTGTGTTACTTTTATTTAAAATATAAAAACCGGTACTTTTGATTCTGATCTTTGATTATACACAGCCTTTGTCTTTTGTGAAAAATAAAGGCAACGAGTAGAATGAGGGTAGACATGAAATAAACTGTATGTATAGAAAAAACATTCCCATGTTCGCTTTTGAGAAGAACCACAGTAAAACAAAATAACCCTTAATTTTAGGGTGAAGTACTTACTAAGTTATTTAACTGCTTTATTTGTGTTTATTGATGATGCCTAAAATAAATATAGTCTAAATGTGATACACTCTGCTTTCTCACAGATATGTTCGGTTCATTTATGTGCAGTGTATATATACATGTATGTATAAATACAAAATTACAACTATATTTCAGAATCTGTGTAACGTCTGAAAATTTCATGGAAGAAAATATAGGCTTACTTCATATCCTTATAACATAAAAAAGGAAGTGTTGATAGAGACAGTGTAAAGTTATTTCACCGTCATAAATAATTTCAAGAATTTCATCATTTATTTTAAAAACAGCAACCCTGAAAACTCAAGCTTTCTATTTCTCAGTTATGATGCAGCTTAGTTTAAGTCGAGGCTAAATCTCAGAGATGAATGACATCCCATAGATGGATGTTGGACATCCCACTAAAGGTCTTTTTCAGTAAGAATGTCACTCAATTTCAACTTTCTAACAAGAACACTCAATGTAGGAATCTTCTTGTGTTTTTTTTGTTTTTAACCAAAGCCACTTCTAAACCATTCAAAGATGAATTTGCATCTGTGCACAGCCTATCAATGAAACCAGCACATGTCTTTTAAATACATTTCTTAAAAAATGAAAGTGAACCAGTCTGGTAACAGTGCACGTGGTTCACTATTTGAGACTGGCCCACTCCTTTGGATAGAAACACAGCACAAGGAAAGTAGGTTTGTTGATACTGATGATGAAAGAGGGGTGATACTGATTTCTTAAATGAAACCAGCTTGGGGTACTGAATTTATTTGCTAGTGAAACAGGAAATGGAAAATTATTTCATTTGGCTTTGTATTTTATCATCTTCTATCTTTTAAAATATCCTTTTCATACAAATATTTAATAATATTGAGAAAAGTCAGACTATTGAATTTAGAGCCTAACATAGATGAAATTTCTCTCTCATGTCAGAGCTAACACAACAGTAGCAAAAGATATACAGTATCTGCATGCTCATTACAATATGTGACAGTCAAACTCTATGAAGAGCGAAAGGCAGCTGGGTTGTGTTTGCTGGGTTCCATCTTGTTCTACTTTTCTAACTTCTGCGCAATAAAATGGAAGTTTTATTTAGTCATTTGGGATAAATGGCTAAATCATACACAATTTCCTTGTGCTCTGACATGCGATCTCTGTAGCTCTTAAATACCTTCTATTACAACTCTTTGTTAAGGATTACATAGAGAACCTGAAGGAAATAAAAGGAAAGCCGAAATGACAGGGATCATCTTTGATGGCAGCTAGAGATGGAATTCAAAGGGGATTCTCTGCTATTTCATAACGTTAATGGCACTCTGGCCCCTGTCAACTTCGAAGAAAAAGAACGGTTTCAAATCAGTCAATGGATCTGGCCTTCATCTGGGTACTTTATTCAGACTCTTGAGCTAAGAAGTATCAACTACCCATTAAGAAACTGTTTTTCACTACCCATAAAAAGAACAGAATCTTAAGAATTGTGCTAACATACTTGATGTTATGTTGCCTAGAAAATCAACATAATAGAACTATAGATCAATGGTGACAGGGTTGGACTGAAGGCATGAAACAGTTCTGCACATGCAAACTTCCACTGGTACCCTTCTTATAGAGTGAGGATCCGGAGAAATCATGGAGGAAATATGACATTTATAAACTTAAACAGAAGAGGTACCCAACCTAAAATTTCTACAGAATGGGCACATGGACTAAGGCAAGCAGTGGCTAAACCTTTAACCTCACACAGTGAGTCTTATGCAAACTGCTTATTTTAGACTATATTTTGAGGGCATATTATAAAAATTCTTTAAGAGCTTGAAATATGAAAGTGACATATAAAGAAGCAAAATGCCATCAAGTCAGAAGAGAGAATGTTCTATGTAGTGAAGACAGGGCACAAGCAAGAGGACAAAGTATTTCCAAAAAACCAACAGGGGCAATGCTGGCTGAGTATATTTGATTATATTATCTGTACTATTGCCAGGTTGTGGCATACAACCCCCCCTCCCCCCTGCTTACATATAAACATATGGCTGTGTGTGTATCTTCATTTATCAGGTTTAAATTGAGATATCAAGCTGAGATTAAAGTAAAAGCAAACAAAAAAGGAGAAAGGCATTTGTGATTTTAAGAAGTTTTATTCTAGCGTGGGGGAACTTTTCCGTGGAAATTCCCTTTTCTTCTCATAGTTTTACTCTTCAGACTTGGTAAATAAATGTTCCTCAATTTTGTGCGCATTTTTCATTTTCATCTGCTATACTCCAACAGATAAAATTTGCAAAAGTTCTAGCTGTTCTCGATTTTTAAAGGTATCACTTCAATGTTCACATGATATTTTGTGTAAGTCATTCCTATGTTGTTAGGTAGGAAAATATAACAGAACACACTTTAGCTTTAAAGTTCCCCTTCTTCATTCTCTTGTTTATAGGAATTTTAAATTTTGCGCATACAGTTAGAGTTCATGAAGCTAAAGATTCAGATGTTTTATGCATAACACCATGGCCTGACTGCTTGTGCCTGCCCAAGACTCACATGCCAAGGCCCTAATCTCCAATGTGATGGTGTTTGGAGGTGGGGCTTTGGGAGGTGATTAGGTTTAGATGAGGATAAGAGGGCGAAGCTCCCATGATGGGACTAGTGTTCTTATCATGAGATGAAGGGACCAGAGTTTTCCCTTTCTGCCTTGTGAGAACACAGCAAGAAGACAACCGCCTGTGAACCAGGAAAAGGCCCTCAGCAGACACCAAATTTGCTGGTCCCTTGATCTTGGACTTCCAGCCTCCAGAACCGTGACAATGCTTGTTGCTTAAGCCCCCCAGTTGACAGTATTTTGTTATAGCAGCCCAAGCTGGCGGCGACAGTAACCACAAAAAGGACTAAGAAATCTTGGTATGAGGAGGGTCCTCTAGCTACACCATGACTTCTGTCAGGGTGCTCTCTTAGACACAGGATGGAAGCAAAACAAGGAAAGTGGGTGGCAGGATTGTGTTGCCAGTAGAGCACAGAGCAAACCAACAGATTGATTTGTCTTCCCAAATAGTGCCACCCTCGAGAACATGGTCTCAGTACTTTTTCCACTGGCTTTAAATGCATGACTGTATAACAAGTGTCAATAATCAAATCAGTGAACAGTGTATGTCACTCACTTTCTAAACTTGTATAAAATTGTGAATATATATGATCTCTCCAAGACGGTAATGCTCAAACCTTATTAGAAAAGGAGAGAATAACACGCTCCCAGTTTAGAAGCCAAGGGGCTGCTGAAATTTGGATGCGGAGCTTTCTGATATGGTCGCAGGCAGGCACGGAGGGACAGACATGCTGGCCCCTGCAAGAAATGTCTGCTTAGGAAGGAAATCACATAGGTGAGGGGATGTGTTCAATGTGTGGGTTAAAAAAAATAAAAGGAAACAGCTTTCCTTTGATTTGCTTTTAATACTTTTGCTTCCCTCGAGGGCTTAAATTCCATTTAAAAGATTTCTATCTTAGTTGGCTTGAGGATGGAATAGTGGAAGTCATTGCTCCTTATAGGGAGAGAAAAATGTGACTTGGGGATAAAAATCAGAAAGTTCAGAAACTAGAGAGTAAAGATGTCCATACACTTTACAATGAGGGTTTGTACACTGGGGTCCTTTAAGGGGTGGCAGCTCGCAAGACCGCTTGAATGATCACATTCATCAAAGCGCCTAATGAATGAGAATTAACAAGAGGACTTCAGCTCCTCTCCTGGGAAGGAGGTTATACCTGCTCCAGTCGCCATCTCCAACGCACTGGGCTGGGTACCTTGGAGGTACAAACGGGAAGAGCTCTCCTAGTCAGGAGAAGGCTTTCCATCCCAGGAGAAATGCTAAAACACGCTGCTCCCCGCACATGTCGCAGCCATTCATGTCTATGCAAAGACGAGAGCTTTACAGCTGAGCTGTATCCCCCAACACAAACACAAAGGCCTCTTCATCAGCAGAATGCATCTCTCTTGCCTAGATTTCTCTGCCAAGGAGGGGCCACTGCAATCAATACACATGGGCCGGCTTTTATTTCTCAGAGATTTCAGTGAGAAAAACCAGGGCCTGGTGACATTGCAAGACAAAGGGAGTGGTTCTGCAGTCATCGGAAGCATTCCTATTTTAAATCCTACTCGTCCTCCCAGGAGAAGCCACATGTCACAGGAAGAGAAGATGGCTGTGAGATGGCTCTAGGAAGGTACACTGTCAGGGGGTTTCTCTCATGCAGGGTTTGGGTGAATTAGGCTGCAGTCGGTACTGAGTACATTAAGAAGCAATGGCCTAGACACAAGTTCATCCACCGTCTGCCATTCTTGCTTGACTTGGTCTGAACAGCAGAGTTACGAATTGATTTTGTCTTTACAGTGTTTCATCATCACTTCCAGCTTTTTCAGATGGGGTTGGGGAGAGGGAGACAGGGAATGGAAGTGATAGTTATTAAAACAGCAGCAACAACAACAAAAAACTCCAAGCTACCGTAAAAAGGCAGAATAATGATTCTTGTGTTGACTCTTGGGGATTTCAAAGGAAAGGGTAACTCAGGTGTCTGAATTCCCCTGCGGGCGTTCAGAAGCTGTCAGCTACAGGGGGCTGAGCTGTGCAGAGCAGCAAAGGATGCAGGTGAAAGAGGATGGCCAATGAGCTGTATTTCTGGGGCACACATTGTCTCCAGGCATGGCTTGCAGAAGATAGGAGGGGTTTTGCATTTGCAAGATTAGAAACCTGTATTAAAGCAGAGGCAGGAATGTGTTTTCTGAACAAAGCCTCAGGAAAACACACTCAAAACAACAAAACCTCAGAGATAGCTTTGCTAAGGGGCACACCTTTCCCTTAGGAAGAGGTGGGAGGGACGCTGGGAGTATGCCTACTCCAGACACTGGCACAATTAGGCCCCTGGGCTGTGCCTCACAGAGGAGTATTATCAAGGCTGGTCAACATCATGGAGCTCACCTGGTCCTCCCCCAAGTCATCATGATGGAACCTACTGGAACACCAGTAATGCTCACCTAGAATGCTCTCTGCTCTTAACTTCGCATCCACTTGGGCCACAGCCCTCTCCATTTCCTGCCTTTTAAAGGGGGCTCTGTTCCTGACCTCCTTCAGGTAATCTTGTAGTCTCCTTTGTTTATATCTTTGGTGATATGCCCCACAAAGATAATCTAATACAGTCAACTGGGATGATTTTACCACCTAAGGGGACAACTGGCTATGTCTGGAGACACTTTTTGGTTGTCACAACTGGGGGAGGAGTTGCTATTGGCATCTACTGGGTAGACAGCTGCTCAACACCCTACAATGCACATAATAAGCTCCACAGCATAGAATTATCCAGCTCAAAATGTCAGTGGTGCCAGGTTGAGAAGCCATGGTCTAGTAGTACAAGAAACAGAGTATTTATTAATGGGGAGAAAGTGTTGCATTGTAAATTGTAAATAAGGAACCTAAATGAAACACCTGAAATAAAGTTTTAAGTCTGTAAACTCATTGAAATTAGAAGAGCAGCAATTTTAGCTGATAGTTGATGTTTTACATGGTTCAGAAGAAGTAGAGGAATCTCATTCTTTCCTGGGCATGGCAAAGGAGAGTCACTGCATGGAAATGTGCAGCCATGGTCTTTGCAGGCTCCTGCGATTTGTTGCTTTGAGGACATGAAATACCATGTCTTGACTCACCAAGCTCCCGGCATATGGTGAGTGAGACTCTACTGGAACTGGTCGTGAGGAATGAGCAGTAGCTGACACAGCAGATGGTGAGAAAGGAAATGGTATTAAGCAGCAAAAGTAAAAGGATGGTTACTAATTAAGAAAATGAAAACTGTCTCAAAGAAAGAAAAACAACTTGTAATATTAGGCAAGGCATCAAGAATATCATGAAGGACAGCTCCATCAAGAAATAATAAATCAAATCAAAATGTGTTTCAATTCTCGCTGGTACCTAGAGTGATTAAGGTAAATGTTGGCTGATGAATCCAAAGGCTTAAAAACATTCATTTGGTCTAGATATTTCACGTTTAAGAATTTATCCTTGAGAAGTGATTAAGGATGTAGGTGAGATGTAATTACACAGATGTTTGTTGTACTTTGCATTAGCTAAAATTTAGAAGCAATCTAACTTTCTGACGATTGGGATTGGTTCACACGTGATGGTATAGCGCCACAATGGAATTCTTGGTAGCCCTTCCACATTCTGGAATTATGTTTACTCACATAATATTACTATGTGTGCATATGTGTGTGTGTGTGTGTGTGTGTGTGTATAAATATATATATATACACACACACATATATATTTATAAGTAGCATCCATTTTGTCTGAAATAAGGAGAAATTTACTTAAAACTTAAGTTTAAAATTCAAATCTCTAATGTGGTGATTTGCAATGAAATTCATTTTTGTGCTTTGGCACACTGACTGCTATTCAGTCTCAGAGTCTCATTTCTGGCCCAATAGCACCCATCTGATGAAGTGAGGGATGGGTGAGGCTCTTGAGGAAGTGATACCCAAAACAAAGTTCTGAAAACCCAAGGAAACCTTCACGGTGATGGGATTTTGTGACATGAGATTCCACTATATACGTCATATGTTAAAGTCTTCAGAACAAAGCAATTTTAAGTCTGACATGATCAAAAGTACTGTCCTTTAGATGCCCATATCCACTTGCTGATGCAAATTGTAAGTTCTCAGATGACAACTGTGAGAAAGAATGATCATTGGGTTTGGTAATGACTTCAGAATGTTGACTGATGATGGAATAAAATGCAGCCCAGCCATGAATAGCTGGAGAAGAACAGTTTGAACCATAACAGAAAGAGGAGATCTGGTGAATATTCTTGGCTCACAGCAGCCCTTGGAGGCAAAGAGTCACTAAGAAGGAAATGGACGAGACTGGGACAAATCACAACTATGAACATCTATTCAAAACACCCCCTCCCCCAACAGCTAGAGCTAAAGGCCACCCAGTGCCCCAGACTGACCGTCATTCATTCAGCACAGCTGGTGGTGGGCGCTAGGCTAGAAGCTAAAGACAGAAAGGAGACGACCCAGAGTCCTTCCCTCAGAAAATTCCCTCTCTATGGGGATCAACTGCTGTCATAACTCATAGTGTGATGAGCACTAGAGAAGTTCAAGTAAAACCATGTGGAAGTGGGCTAGAGAGTGATTCTTTTTACATGAGGGAAGTCTTTTAAGGGTGGAGATAATGTTTTATTTGGTCTGGAAGGATAATTCTCCAAGTAGTGGAAGGAGAGGGGGAGAAGGCCAGCCGGAGGAACAGCAGGAGCAAAAGCTTGGAGGCTGAGCTGGGTCAGGAATGTGTACAGGGAAAAGGCTTCCTCGCTTCTACCAAGATGTGTCTATTATCACGTTGAGAGGACCTTTTGTTTTTAAGTTAACAAATGGAAAAAATAAGGGGGCGTTGAAGGCAAACACAATACTATAAATGGAGCCACTTTCAAACGCTGGAGCTGCCAGGCCAGAGGAACTGCCAGGCATGTCTTACACCTCAAACTTTTGGAATGTTAAAAACAGGGCCAAATAACCATTGACTGGGCCTAAGACAACAGTGTGTCCCAAAGAACTGTTTACCAAGGTAACAAGAAAGCCGTTATTATAACTACTGGACTGATGATTAATAGACCTAAAATTAAAAACATTGCTTAGAAGTAGCATCACCATGCTATGTTAACTGCACCAATAGAAATGCCTTCTGTTGATGTAATCCAGTGGTTCTCAGCCTTCTGGCCCTTTAAATCCAGTTCCTCATGTTGTGACCCAACCATAAAATTATTTTCGTTGCTACTTCATAACTGTAATGTCGCTACTGTTATGAATCGTAATGTAAATATCTGCTATGCAGGATGGTCTTAGGCAACCCCTGTGAAAGGGTCGTTCGACCGCCAAAGGGGTCACGACCCACAGGTTGAGAACCGCTGAGTAATCATTCCCTGTCCCTTTCTCATAAATACCTATTGCCTTTAACTCCTAATCGGAACATTATTTGGGTTTCAGCCTGAATCAATGATTCCCAAATACTTAATCTTAGTGACTTAAAATAAATGCTTGTTTGCCTCTCACCTTGAGAGGACCTTTTGTTTTTAAGTTAACAAAGGCTGTATAGAGGCATACTGCTCTTGCTTTTGCATATAAAGTATCATGGTGATACTATAAGTGAAACTTGCTGCTAATTATGAATTTGGAATCTACAATGTAAAACAAGATGAAAAAGGACAATAACGCTTACTCTTACACTGACCACAACTCAGTGACCTGTGGAGCAGAGGTTATCGGAGAGACAGTCGACCATGTAAAAGGCCTGGATCAGAATCCCCTTTGAATTCTGATGGGTGTATGCCTTCACCCATGGAGAGGGATATATACCCGTGTGAATCAAAAAATTCACAAGTGATATTCAAGAAGAAAAAAGAAGTTTTGAGTTCTGGGGGATCTCGCTGGTTCTGTCCCCGCTCCCCGAGCGGATTCTCTGTACACTGTCCATTCACACACTGTCCAGTGCACACTGAGTGGGTCTTGAAGGCCCAGGTTTGCTCTGGCCAGCAGCCAGCAGTGTCCTGGCACCTGTAATCTGTGTTTGAGCACCACAGATCCCAGGCCCCCATCACAGGAGCCTTGGCCAGATCCCAAAGTGAAAAACAAAAAATGTTTAGTTCCACAAAATGTGGAAAAGCAAATAAATCCGTTTTGTCTATTTCTACTTCCCTGGACATGAATCTTTGGCTTGCCACTCCTGCACTGCTGTCCCAGGCTGCTGGCACGAAGCCTTGCTAGGCAGTGAGCGCCTTGCCAGGTGAGATGTGCTTCCTGGCACAGGCCACGCAGACTGCTTTGGCGGAGGTTCTGCCCAGAAAGGGCTAGGGAAACTAGCAATTTGTTATAATTCAGCAATAGGCTCTAAACACAGACTGGAGAATTAATGAATTAGCAAAGCCCGTTTGGACTGGAATATGATGCATAGAACTGTCAAATACTTCACACACAGAGGCCCTTAGTCTGATCATTCTAGTCCATTTCAACAGCAACCATTCTTGAAATAAAGTACGAATAAAGCATATCTTTGTACCACATATTGAATTATCCATATCAGGGATCTAATGAAAATGTTTCTGAGATTTTTATTAAAATGAAATCTAACCTGAAGAATGGTATAGTATTTTTCTTATGCACAGAACATCAATGCCAAAGGTAAGAGTCAACATACGCTCCTGGGATACAGAATGCGCCACGCCAGAGGCAGTTATTAAACCAGTGATAATTTTCATCACTTTTGCTTCCTTGTGAAACCTCTGGATCCTATGTCCTGGGAAGTCTGTTATGGATTAGACCACTTTGCATTCACATAACCCCTGTGCCTTCCTCTGAGGCATCTTACATTTAAGAGAAGAAAACGTCTACCTTCTTACAAGCAAACACTGACTTAAGCAGTTAGTGCCTTTCTGAATATTATTTTTTAAATGGTGCTTGAAGGCCCATTGTAGAAAATTTGTAAATACATAAGCACAAAAAGAATCAATCACAACCCTGTCTTCGATGCTACTACAATTTTGCTAGAAACATACTTTTTTTTGCACATGCATATATTTTATATTTGCATATGGCACCTATTTTACAAAACTGGCTGTGTTTAACCTACATCATATCTGTACCTGTGCACACACCTGCTTTTGTATTCTTTCTTCACTTCACTTTGTATTGTTTTTTTTTTTTAATTCACTACAAGTTTTTTAAAAACCTGATTTGACAAGGAGTAGAGATACCAGGGGATGGATGATATCTGAGCATCTTTGAAGCTGTAAACCTAGATCTCTCGAGAAGCTGCTAGCTGAGATAAATCACTTTGCAGCTTCCGAAGGTAACCTGCTGGTCTGGTTTTTGGCTAAGATGGGGCTGTCCCAGAGAGGCCTGGGACACATCTATTTCTCATGTTGCTGCAACCTATTAACATTGGTGAATCGGGGCTCTGTCTCTCACTCCAGGCAGCCAGACTTTAAGTCCTTTAGACGCCTGGACTCCTTTGTTGTAATGGCAGCCTGCTTTCCCCAAGTGCAAAGGACTGGAGGAAATCCCTAGGGTGAAGCACTTGTTTCCTGCAGAGACCTTAAGCTGGCTCAAATGTCAATCTTTGCCAGCAGGTGGCGCCATCTTGACTCTCTTCTCTCCCTAGGATGGACCACCCTGCTAGGAGGCCCCCTGGATTTGATGGCGCCTTCCTATCCTCCTTCTTCACATCTCCTCCCAAGTCCAGGCCTTTAGGATTCTATTCCCTTCCATCGGTCTTTAAAGGCAAAAGAGTTTTTATTTTCAACTGTCTTTAAATAAATTGAACTGGACAATACATACTCAAATGTCTTTAAAAAGAATGTTATCTGTTTACATCCTCATTAAGCTTGATACTTAAGTTTTGGGCACTTCAAAATTTCTGTGTTATAAAGAATCCAGTTAAAAAGCTTTTAAAAAACTATCACTTGGTTGAAACTGTAACTTTGAAACTTCCTTATAAACAACAGTGTTCCACTGTATTTAACTTAGAGTATTTTCAGCAAAACTCATTAAAGAAACCTTCTTTTGCCGGACTGGTGAGGCTCAGTGGTTGAGTGTCAACCTATGAGCCAGGAAGTTACAATTTGATTCCCAGTCAGGGCACATGTCCAGGTTGCAGGCTCGATCCCCATTGGACAGCCAATCAATGATTCTCTCCCATAATTGATACTTCTATCTCTCTTTCTCCCTCTCTTTTCCTCTCTGAAATCAATAAAAATATTTTAAAAACAGAAACCTTCTTTTTTTCTTAAAGAATACTGTAATAAAAAAATGGGACAAACGAACCATATAAATTTGTATTTAGACTGACAAAAATCATAAAATTGTATTAATTATGCCACTTTACTCAACTCAGGAAAGAGCTCGTTGATGTGATAAAACGGTGCAAAGGACAGCTTTCTAAGCCTAGAGAATTGCTCACCACAAGGTTTCAGGACGCAGCTAACAGCTTGAAAGTAGGGCTCTATTTCGGGGTGAAGCCCAGGAACGTTCTCTTCTGACCTCTGATTCCTCTGGACCCAGTGAACCCCTAATCTCACCTGTCACTTGAAAGACTTCAAAGCCAGGTGAGCGCACCTTGGCAACAGTGGAGAAAGGGGTCAGAGTTCAAGGCAAAGTCTTACTAAATGAAACACCAAGTGACAGGCACCAAGGACATCAGAAGGAAGCACTTTAGAATCCGAGCAACAGACTGGAGAGAAAGCCTTGTTGTCATCAGAATGACTTCAGTCTCAGTTTAAAGTGTTTTTAGTCAAGGCAAAAATCGTATTAAGGCGACTTCCCAAATATACCTTCTGAGGTTGCCCGGGCCTGTCCAGAGGTTCTGAGTCCTCAGGTGGTGTGAGAGCCCCAGGGGTTGTGATCTCTGGGGGGGATTAGGAAGAACCCTATTCCTGCCCACCTGCTGCTCTTCCTTGCAATCATTATAGAGCCGCTCCCTTTCCAGAATAAAGCAAGCAGGGCCTGGGCCCCATGGGATCACAGTGCCGAGAACCCATTATACCTGTGTAAGGCCAGGTTTACTTTACTTGAGATTGAAAATGTTCAGAAGCCACAATGGCCTGGCTCCCTTAAGTACCGGTTAGGAAAACTGAGGTCTCTGACATCACGTAGTATGTTCAATAAAGACCTGCTGGCTGGCCATTTTATTCCCTCAGTGGAATGGCTGTAAGGGGCTGAATTAAGAGCCAGGGCTCGATCCTCTTAAAAGGCTCCTCTGATGCAGGGCAAGGACAGAAGACTCTGGGCACTGACCCACAACAGGAGGAAACGCAGGGCTGGGAATTTAGTGCTCAGAGCAGAAGGTCATCATCAAAGAAGCAGCGCACATGTACCTCCTAAACTACAGGTGTGTTTACAGTGGAACGTACAGACCTGCCTGTGTAAGTATCTGGAGCAGCCCTCGGGGCCACGCACAGCTAGAGACCTGGGATCTACAGAAATGCTAATGCTGACGCATTCAAGTCAAACTTAGGAATTCTATTTAAAAACGCATTCCCAGCAATCCTTACTCTTAATAAAATAGTTCTTTTAACCCTTGCTCAAGGTGAAATGGTTTCTAAAATACTTTTAAAATGATGTGGCGTGATCTAAACATACTTAGCATGTTTCTTTTGAATTATTAACCTGTCAAGAGAGCGTGTTGTGGGCTCTGTTCCGTTTTCTCTGGCATCTGAGCCCAGGAACGGTCAGACCTTGGGTACAACCCTTAGACCTGGGAGATGACCACAGTGTCCAGGAGAAAGTTGGACAAGTGACCACAGTGTCCAGGGAAAGCTGGACACATGACCACAGTGCCAAGAGGAGATGGGGAAGCCCGGTGGCAGGGGTGTCTGGTCGGCAGCAGGATGGGCCCTTCTCCACATACTACTCCCTCACCTGGGGGGCTGGTAGGTGAGGGGTTCAGCCTCCCTGAGGCTCCCGGGGAAGGGAACAGAGGCTGTTCTTGGCCTTGACCTCACTACAGGGCAACCTACTCACAGGTAAAGGCTGCTCCATTTTGCAGAGGCCTCTCCAGCTCGGCAGCTTTCTGAATTCATGGGATCGACCCCCAAAGCCAAGCTTCTGATGTCATTCTGCTGGAAGGGCTGTGAGTCTCAGGCTGCCACCCCATTTCCAGAGTAAGATCACATGCCCTGACGTTTCAAAACGCTACAGGAAATGCATGCTGGATTTTCATGCATCTCTCTCCCTCAGCTTCTTTCCTTAGGCCACACCTATTCCCTGCCCCGGAACCACCCGAGAGGCACCTCACCTGGATCCCCCAGGGGCCTCTATAAATGTGGGAATCCACACATGGAAGAAGCAGCTCCTGGGTCTGACTTTAAGAGCTGGCACCCTACAGTCCTCCTTTTGAAATTTCCTATGTTGGCAGGACATGGGGGAGTCATTTAATGTGTCACTGTCTCAGCTGTGAAATTCCCACCGGAAAATTGTGGGATGCATTAGTGATGTTCCCGCACGTTGAAAGCCCTGCACCTATACACGCAGACGAAATATTAATGTAATTGGGGAAGGGAATAATTGCATGCAGCTGCGAGTCGCGCATCACCTGGTCCTGGGACTTCTTTTTCTTCTTCTTCTTTCCCCAGCACCCGGAGCTCTCCGCGTCTTTGCCACCGGCCTCCCCACAGAGCAGCCCGTCCAGCTCATCCGTGCCCATGTGCTGTCCCTGAGACGTTTCTGCCGCCAGCCGGTACGAGAGGTTCCTTAAAATGCACACACAGTTTTCAACGGTCTGCAGAACCCAGGAAAAAGGAAACAGAGGGATGAATAAAAACTAGCTAGCACTCCATCCAAAAAAGCCATCAGTCTCCACACACACATTTCT
Source organism: Myotis davidii (assembly GCF_000327345.1). Classification (NCBI taxonomy): domain Eukaryota; kingdom Metazoa; phylum Chordata; class Mammalia; order Chiroptera; family Vespertilionidae; genus Myotis; species Myotis davidii. The sequence continues at coordinate 5,361,947 of NW_006294876.1, read as the reverse complement.
CTTTAGATGCATTTAGCTGTGGGCTCTTGAAGTTCCCTTGACAGCCACAACGGAAAGAATTTGAGAAGCTTAGAGAGGTCTTAAGACTTTTTCTCCCCACAAAGAAACTAGTTATCAAGAATAGTTACTTCCACAGTTAGCTGTCATTGATGACTGAAATTCACCTGCGAGTGGGAAAGAACCTACAATCACAAGAGGGCCCAAATGTTGTCCACTTAACAGCCATCTGGGGACTGGGGCTCAGAATCACCAAATGCACGGATGATCGGATTTCGGTCAGCTCTGGGAGGGTGACACCAGTATTTACCAGGGCACTTTCTGGGAGTAGGAGGGGGCAGGAGACGCAAATCAGAGTTGTCCCAGGCACACTAGGTGCTGTGGTAACCTGGGGGCATACATTTAGCAAGCTACTGATTTTTTCTGAGTTGGCCAGTGCTCCTATTTTCTTAGCAAAGGGGCTAAACAGCGGCTAAGGACACATGTTGCAGAGCTAGACCCTAGGTCTCTGAATACTGGCTGTTTGACTTGGACAAGGCACCCAGCATCTCCATGGCTCCATAACCTCCTCTGTAAGATGGTCATCATTATACCCACGCTTTAGTTTGCTGTGTGGATTAGGTGAGCTAGAGGATGTCAGTGAGGCAGGCAGAATAATGTCCTGCCAAGGTGTCCACATCTGAGTCTCTGGAGCCCGTGAATATGTTAGATTATGTGGAGTGGGGATTGAGGTTGCAAATGGAATGAGGTTGCCACTCAGATGACCTTGAGATGGGGAGATGATCCTGGGTTATCCAGGTGGACCTGTGTAAATCATGAGTCTCCTGTAGGTGAAAGAGGGAGGCAGAGGAGTTAGAGTGAACTGAGGTAAGAAGGACATGACCTGCCATTGCTGGCTGTAGAGATGGAAGAAGGGGCCAGGAGCCAAGGAATGCCTGCAGCCTCCAGAAGCTGTGAAAGGCCAGGAAACAGCTTCTTCCTGGAGCCTCCAGAAGGAGCACAGCCCTGTCCACACATTGATTTTAGCCCAAACAAGACCCATTTGGACTCCTGGCCTAAATGATAAGACAATACATTTGTGTTTTTAAGTTACTGTGTATGTGGCCATTTGTTACAGCAGCAACAGGAAACAGACCCGCTGTGTACATACTAAGGAGAGCGCCTGGCACACAGTAGAGGCTACACAAGGCCTCATGTCAAAAACAGTGGCGGAGACAGCACCTCGGGGAGGCCCAGGGCATATGACCTACAGCTGGTCCGTCTGCATCTGTGTCCTGGCTCTACCCTTTACGGGGCTGTGACCTTGCTGTATGCAGAGGGCTAAACCTCTCTGTGACTCTATTTCTCCCAAAGGCCCTACCACCAAATACCATGACATTGGAGATTAGGTTTCAATATATGAATTTGGTGAGGATACATTCAGCCCAAATATCAGTCTTTTGGCCTTCATTATGGATTTGAGGAACTGGGGCTAAGGGAAAAAATACCTAATGTAAAAGAAAAGAACAGAATAATAGTGGAAAAAATATAATCGAAGTAAGTGTTATCTCATTATTTTTCAGGCACCTACTATGTGATAGTCACAGTTCAGACAAAGAACCTAGTTCCATTGTACAGGTGAAGGGAACGAGATCTGAAGCTGTTACTAACTCACAGAGGACTGTGCACTTCTCTCTAGTTCTGGGTCAGGGCTGGAGGGGGGTCCCAGCACTTCTCCTGACTGCGCCTGACATTTGGGAAAAGGCAGGCTATGTCTTTGACTTGTCTGTGGAGGCATGGAAATCCACCAGGGAAACTGGTCTTCAGGATCTGTCTTTAGAGCCTTTGCCATTCTAGACCTTTCTTGTCAGCTTTTCAAGGTTTCATGGCTGCTAATCCCACAGGCTTTGAGCCAACTCGATTTTCCATTTCAAGCATCCTCTCAGCATAAAAAAAAAGGCACCAGCATGAAAGCAGGTAAACACAGGATGATGCATGAAAGAGAGGAGAGTCCCTCCCTGGAAGGAAAATGTTGCGGCATTAAGTCAGAATGATTTTCAAATCAGCTCAAACTGAGTTTTTCTTACATCAAAGACTTGGGAGAATAAACTTCTTTCTCATCCTCCTGTTCATCTTCCCCGGGGCATCTCTGGGCCTCTGTTTAACAAATGACAACTGGGGAATACATCTGCAGCAGTTTCGGGACATGCTTTATAATCGACCTGTGGCTGGGGGATGATTTGGGGAGAAGTGAACAGGAGAGAGAACCTGGGAGGGGGAGAGTGGGAGGGGAGAGAGGAGGTGGTGTAGAGAGAAGACTGGAGGGAGGGAGATCACAGGGACTGAATCCCTTTCTCTCTGTCTCTCTCCCTCCCTCTCCCATTAGGCTTGGTTCGGGAGGGTTACCAATTCAAGCACTGTTCTCTAAAGGGACAGCAAAAAGAAGACAGACAGCCACTGCCCTTCTCGGGGATGCCAGCAGAAGGCGAGTGGCAGCTGGTGGTTCTGCTTCTGACATCCATGCCTGTCAACAGTGCTTTTAGCAGTTCCTCGTGGTCACCAGGGTCACTTGACTCCTTATTTTCTATTAGAAAGGGCTAATTTGGAAGTTGTCCAGAGACTGCTCTACCATATGTTACCCATTCAACAAACTGTCCCAATTACAGGAGCCGGGCTGAGCGTGAGCGTGGAATCCAGGCTCTTGTATTCATTAATGTGACTGGCCGTAAAGAGAATGTATACTCATTTTTCCCCCCTTTCTAACTTGTCATTGTGGAAGCTTCCCCCCCCCCCCCCCCCCAGCATGCCCTGGTGCCAAGTCTAGTGCTCTTGCTACTTGATCAGGAACATCTGATTATTCAAATCTCAGGTAGTTTAATTGTCCCA
>NW_006294876.1:5353787-5354269 GCF_000327345.1 Myotis davidii | reverse complement strand
TGGCAGCTGGTGGTTCTGCTTCTGACATCCATGCCTGTCAACAGTGCTTTTAGCAGTTCCTCGTGGTCACCAGGGTCATTTGACTCCTTATTTTCTATTAGAAAGGGCTAATTTGGAAGTTGTCCAGAGACTGCTCTACCATATGTTACCCATTCAACAAACTGTCCCAATTACAGGAGCCGGGCTGAGCGTGAGCGTGGAATCCAGGCTCTTGTATTCATTAATGTGACTGGCCGTAAAGAGAATGTATACTCATTTTTCCCCCCTTTCTAACTTGTCATTGTGGAAGCTTAGAGGTGGCCAAGCGGAGGGCTGAGTGTGGAATTATGGGACAATAATAACAATACGTCAAAACTCAATAGCACATTCTGGCCAGCAGAGCACTGCCGAGCAATTTATCACATGCCATCTTGTCAGCAGCCGTGATGATCCTCCTGGTCACAAAGCTGAGGACACTGGGGATGGCCCCCTAGTCAGTGCAA
>NW_006294876.1:5344842-5353641 GCF_000327345.1 Myotis davidii | reverse complement strand
GGGGGGGGGGGGGATATGGGACTTAAAGGAAAATCTCAACAAGTCTTCCAAGAGTTTCAGGAGTCTAGTCATCTGGTACCCCAGGAAAAAGGTGAGTGTGCCGCAGCACTCTGGATTTGGACATGCTCCTGAAGGCTGCTATCCCCACCGGCAATGGTGGCATGGCCCCTGGCCAAGGCAAGAGGCTGGCGACTTTCCATTTTCAATTGCAAGGCTCAGACAGTATTACAACTCTTTTGGTATCCAGTATAGCAAGGGGCTTAGTGTCTCCATGTCTTAGAATTTACTCATCTGAATATTAAGATCCCGGGCATTGTGGCTTCAGTGAATGAACTTCAGTAGCTTAAACAAACACACACGTGTCCATTAGGTTAACAGGTATCTGTGAATACTCAAGACATCTTGACTGGACATTTCCTTAGGGACTCAGTATTCATGTCAATGATATTAAAGTGGCCGCTAAGGGTGTTTATAAGAAGGGATAATTAAATCTTTATTATATCATATTCTGTCTTGGGAATTGCTAACATCTATACAGTAAACAAAAGGATGCAAACATGACTGAGTGTCAGGAATGAGATGACAAGCAGTGTTCATAATTGGAGTCACCTAGTGCTCAAAGGGTTGGAGCCCCAGAAGATACTGTCCACCCAAAGCATAGGGAGGAGGGCTCAGGCAGCAGTAATTTTCTAACTTTCCAGTCACTCTCATGTGTAGTTATGTTGAGAAGCGCTATGTTAAATCCCCCCCCCCCCCATGCCAGTTAGTAATTAAATGGATAAAATCACCATTATTTGTTCTTTATCTGACTTCACAACTGAATTACACTAAACCATACCCCACTTAGAGCCTGTTTAATGCTAAATCTACTAAGGTGGGCTCTCAATCCAAGATGCACATTCAATCACTGGTGCATTTTTAAAGATGCAAAGATCAGAGAACAGAGTTAGACGCTGAGATTCAGAGGTCTATGATGGGCTCCAAGACACATGTGTTTATTAAATGTTCCAAAGGCAATTCTGATGAGTCAGCACTGAAAACCCTGGGATCAGTGCTGTGGTTCATGACCAGGGTCAATTCTGCCTCCCATGGGACCCGATTTGGCAACAGCTGAAGACATTTTTCTGTGGAACACAGTGGGGAAGCGGGGAGGATGCTACAGGCATCTATGAGTAAAGGCCAGGGATGCTGTTCAACGTCCTACAGTGCACAGGACTGTCTCCCCCACCACAATGAATTAATCAGCCCAAAATGTCAATAGTGTGGCTCTGGAGAAACTCTTACTAACGATCACATTTATCACACCTGCTACTTAAAACGTGCCGGTTAAGTCTGTATTTATATCGGGATCTTCAGAAATTATAAATTTATTTTTGCAGTGAATACAAAGACAAATTAAGACAAACAAAAATAGCTCAGACACTGGAATAGCCCACCCCGTTCTATTTTGATTTGTGAACTAAAATTGCACAGACACTGATGATTAATTAACGTGCTGACAGCCTCATTTATGTAGCATTTTGACAGCATTTACTCACACTTCATCGGCATGTTTTAAATGCCGTTTGGTACAATTAGCGATTGTTAAAAAGCTAACTTGTAGGAATGTAGGATTATTCATATCTCAGGTAGTTTTAACATTTCTTTGTCTTTTGAAAGTTGATTTCATGATATAAAACTAGAAGTTTGAGAGTAATGTGATATGCAAAAGTTTATACACTCATCTCTGTTGTCCCCCCGCGCCCCCCAACACCTGTGGTTTGAGTAGCTTGAAGCAATCAATTTCTACTCATGGCTAATCAAGAGTCAAGTGTAGTTCTAGGCTGGGCTTAGAGGCCCTGTCTTGGAAATGTTGGATTCATACAAGAGGACCAAGATGTACTTCAGAGAGAAAGCATTAACAGCTCTCACTGCTGTTATCAGTCACTGCTTAGTCCTTCGGGCTTCTTTACTGTCTAAGGTGCTTAATCTGTGCGAATACAACAAACCTTGCTATCGATCTCACTGCTCCCCAGCGCAGACTGGATGACGTAGAGCAGGGCATCGGTGAGCCCCTCACATTCCCGCATCCTCCTGCGGGCCTCCTCGCCAGCTGAACTCACATTCCTGCAAAGCAAAAGGACCTGTTAGCAACCTTCAGGGTGATCACCAAAAGAATGCTCTTCCACACACGCCTCCTCTCCTAGTTTCAAAGGAAATGCTTTGCTTGCCTTTTTCAGAATGTTTATCAAAAATGAAGTTTTATTGAGTAGGGATGGCTTCAACCACCTCTACTAATTCAGCAAATCCATCCTAAAACTGAGGAAGTCACAGATAGCTGTAATGCAACTAGAGAAATGGAGAACATAGAATTCAAACATGTGATCCGTGAGCGTGCCATGACCACTGAGGATGGGAGACTTTCGGAAAGTCTTCAAAGTTTCCTTCCTTTACCATCGATGAAGGAATCAGAGCTCTTTGATTCAAAGGACTCTTCTTCTTTAAGAAGTGTGAAACATTTTTCAAAGACAGACCTTCCAACTTACTAAAATACTTCTGAGAGCTAATTTTACCTGCCTCAAAAATATACCTACATTGGTCCAGCCAGAGTAAATTAGAAATTTATTCTAAGAACATAGCGAGGGGTTTCTGTGAAAATTTAGCCATGGGGGTGCCCATGGCCCCCTGTAGAGGCAGGAATTAACCAAACTCCTTGGACTGGCACATGCTGGGCTAGAGCCCACAGAAGGAGCCGGCTGCAATGCAATGCACAGGTGGGAAGCAGAGAGATATAAAAACCATGAGACAATCCTAGTCACCAGACCTATAAAAAGCAGGAGATAACCCTAGTCAAAGATGCACATTTGGGATGCTTTTTCATACTCCACCATCTGAAAGTATGTTCTTGGTCTCCTAACCATGGAGAGGATTGGGTTCCAGTTAAGAATTTTTGCAGCGACTGACTTACCAACAACACAGCCTGTGGGAGGGATGGTGAGGAGGTGGGTTTATAGAAAGAGGTTCAAAGGGACTGAAAGATTTTAGAAGCTGTGGGGAAGAGAGAGAATGATCTGGGCTGAGCAATGGCTCTCAAAAGTTGACTGGTATCAGAAGCCCCTGGAGGGTGTTCAGGTAGATTGTTGGACCCCACCCTGAGGTCTCTGGTGGAGTCGATCTGAAGATACTTTCTCCATTTTGGAGAAAGTGTCTTCAGTTGCATATTTGGGGGTATTGGTGCTGATAATTTCTACTGCTCTAGCTCTAACCTAGGGGGAGAGTTTATTGGGGGAGGATATTGTTTTTGCTGACAGCACCAGGCAGCCACCTGGTAGTTCCCAAGAATCTGTGGCCTGGGACAGAGCCCGCAAAAGTTGAATAGGGTACATCTCCACACCCACACTGTAATTGACACATACATCCTCATTTCATTTTCACAACATACTTCATTGTGACACTTTATTCTATTTTACATATGAGAAAACTGAGGCTCAAAGCAGTTATCAAAAGCCACATGGGTGGCAAGTGGAGAAGCTGAAAGAAAGCCAGGGCTTGATGCGCAATATAGATGGACTATGCTTTTCAGGAATTGAAATAAAATAAAATAGGCCTAATGCTAAAATGCTACTGAACATAAGTGTTTTCTTTGATATCTAAAAAGTTCTGTGGAACATGTATTAAATAGGATCTACCAGCATTTTAATGTAATACTGGGAAAGGTTATTCAATTCAAATTAGTATTTTTGGCATTTGCTGATCTTAAAATATAAACAAAATTCCTCGGTTCCTTAGATAATACAACTGAACAGATATTGACAGTGTTTTTATGTAAAGTGTTATGGATTCTGCTTTGCGATGGCAAACTGTCCTTTCTGACAAGATCCCTTGGAAAAAAAAGAACTAACTTCCTACTAGGGAAAAAGTCGTGAGAGCATACTGGAATTACTCTAAACCAGAAGCATGGGCTTTGTAAAGAGATCACTTTTAGACCATTCCTCCATGAAGAGATTTTCATCAGGTCAAGCTCTGAGGCCTTTACAGTGATAGGTTTGTTCAAAAATTCCAATCAGACCTCTTTGGCCAGAAGACTGCTGTGGCAATGTGTAATTGTGTTTGAAATCTTGCCTCTTTGTCCCTGAGGAGTCGTGTCTTCAAAGAGAGAATGATGGAATTTAGACTTTAGAGAACCTTAGGACAGCTCATGTACACCCTGGTCTGAAATCCTCTGTACTCTTCCTGTACCCATGAACACCCCTTTCCTTTCAATAAGTTCACCAAGGGGACAGTGAATGCCTCCTGATTCACAAATAAATTTTATAATGTTTAGTCCATCTTTTACTGGTAATCAATGAATGGGCAGGGAAAATCAATGAACCAATGGGAAAGATGAGGAATTAACGACTTTGTCAACATTATAAGTTGCCAATATTAATCTAAGCATTTTTCTTTATTCTAGTTTTTGTTTGATTCCAGTCTAGTCTAGTCTTCTCCAAAATTAAAAAAAGTTATTAACTTGCTACTCTATTAAAGCATTAAAGATATTGGAAAATGAGGAAGATTTATAAGTTAGGGTCTCTACAGGGGAAATGACTGGGGTGGACACACACACACATACCCCTCTGATACAGCAGGTAGGATGGAGTTACCACAGTGTCTGCAGGCAGGATGAAGATCAATATAAATTTTTAAACAGAGTGAAGTGTGCATATGTCTTTTTTTCAATGGGTTTCAGTGCCCTACAAGCCTTTGGGGATGGGTTTCTACTCTTAATCACCTATTCCTGAATGAGTGAGACATATGGTGAGTACCTTTGCTTTTTCGTTGTGGAGTAGAGGTGGGCTTTCTTTTTCTCCCCTTTCCCCCAAACACAAGATCTACCATGCTATGCATGCTTCACTGTTTAAAATTTCTATAAAGCCAATAACATCGTGTGCTGGTCACTGTGCAGTTATTGTAATTTTGGTCCTACGTGTTTGACAATGAGCCAATGTCTAACTTAAAAAGTTCCATTCTCCCTTGTACATTAACCACCTTACACCTGTCTTGAGGAGGTGGTTTCCATGTCCAGCTAGAAACTGGCGCAGCAAAATTCTGTGCATTAATATAACATGAAAACAAATACTTGTAGGTTATTTATAAAGACTGCAATGAAGCTATAATATCTATTCCTTAGAAATAATCTTTATAATCTGTATTAAAATGTCAGTAGATATGTCATTTGGAAATTTCTGCTTAAAGTAGATTCTATATACATTTTTTTAAAGGAAAGAGGTGTTGCTTTTTTAAAAAAATACATTTTTATTGATTTCAGAGAAGAATGGAGAGGGAGAGAGAGATGGAAACATCAATGATGAGGGAGAGTCATTGATTGGCTGCTTCCTGCATGCCCCATACCGGGGATAAAGCCCACAGCCAGGGCATGTGGACATAACCGGGAATCGAACCGTGACCTTCAGAGGTCGACGCTCTACCACTGAGCCATGCCAGCTGGGAAATTCTATATACTTTTTATCTAACCGATAAAAAATAAAACATTTCTTTTACATTTACCATCAGCAAGGAAACAGAGACCTCAGTCCTACGTGAAGGAACCAGATTCTCCCAAGAGCTATTAGTAAGGAACACAGCCTGCTGACACCTCCATTTTAAACTGGTAAGACTGGTGTCTGACTTGGAACTGACAGAAACTGTAGCACAATACATTTGTCATGTTCTCAGTCACTAAGTCTGTGGTAATTTGTCACAGTAGCAAAAGAAAACAAATACAAAGCTTGTTTTACTCAAGGATAAGTGGGTTTTTTTTCAACATCGTCCCTAAATGTTTCATAAGCCACGCTTTCCTGGAAACTACTTAGCTACAGTGGGCTCATGAAAGATTTTAGAAGATATTTCTAGATGATCAAATAATTGTATTAACTTGATCAGGACCAAACTGGCACATATATAAGAAAATTAAAATTTTTCCTAGAGGCATGTGTGAAGAGGAGGCGGGTGGCTTATGACGCATCTTCCCCCAACTAAGCAAAGAACACTGGTGTGACGTGGTGATGCACTTGGCTGTATTTTGGCCCCTTGCTAATCTGATGAAGCCGTGTGAGTGCCTCCAAACGGGTGGCCATCACCTTGGTCTGGATTGCTCTCCTGACTGGCTAATATCTTGCCCCCCCGCCAGTCCTCTTTCAAGCAGAAGAGGCCCCTGAAAAGCTCAGTCTTCAGAGCTTCCCGTGAACAGAAAGTGCAGGGGTTGGGATTACATAATGTGGGAAGTGAGGATGCGGGATTCAAGGGAGAGGAATGAGGCAGTTTCCTAGCTCTGCTGGAGCGAAGTCTGTATTATGGCCTCATGACTTTAAGTGACTTTCTGAAACACCACCCATAAGGACCCCGTCCTGTGACCAGTAGTTAGATTAGCCACACCCCTGGAAACATTTATTGGGTACAAATAATGAAAGGCTGAATTTACTTGAAAAGCTCTCGACTTCTCTCTTGACATTTGTGTTTTTTAAATCTTTAATTTTTTGAAAAAGAATAGTTTAGGGGAGGCCAGGGGAATGTCAAGTCGGGCAAAAAAAGGAGACATATGTAATACTCTTTGTAATACTTTAAGCATTAAAACAAAATAATAAAAAAAGAATAGTTTATTTATTTTTACAGAGAGAGGAAAGGAGAAGAAGAGAGAAACATCAATCTGCGAGTGTAACATCAATCGGCTGCCTACTACACGCCCCTCCTGGGGATGGAGCCCACAACCTGGGCATGTGCCCTGATCTAGAATTTAACCGGCAACCTTGCGGTGCATGGGACAGCACCCAACCAACTGAGCCACACCAGCCAGGGCTCAACAGTTGTTTTTTTAAAAAACTGGTCCTTTATTACAGCCAATGCAGAAAAATTTCCCCTTCTTCCCTTTTCAAGATTAGCAGTCTTCCGTTTGAATTCTTGCTGTGCACCTTACTGTCTTTTCCCAAGGAAGGTAATTTCTTTATAAATCAGGACAGTGATGGCTTGGTAATTACTTTGCTGAGCTGCAGGGACAGAATGCTTCAGTGGCCTAAAGACCAGCTACCTCATTGGGCCGGAAGCGAACACTGCTGCATGCTGGCCTCCGATCGGTAGCTACGCCAGCCTGCCCACACTGGGGAACGTAAGCCAGCAGAGAGACGGATTAGCTCCTCTGTCGCTGATTAGGCAACACTGGCCCTGTGAAGCTCTGCACAGACCGTGCCTTCTGGAGTCAGCTCTGCATCAGGGCACATTGTTCCAGAGGAGCCCAGAGCGCACCAGAATACCTGTGTGAAAACACACCCTATCGCTTTCAAGTACTGCCTAGGGTTTTAGCTACACGATTCCAATTAAAATTGATGGACGCCACCGAGTTAACTGCTCTAGGAAATGTCTGCTGAACGTTTCCCATTAGGCCAAATTACAGGGAAGAAAAGGGTGAGTGCTGTGTGCCTAACACCGTTAACTGAACTTAATTGTGCTGGTGGCTCTTTGTGCTCCGTGACCATCCACAGTTGTTGTTTCCTAACTTGTGCTTGGGGAGTGAGCTGCACTCACTGTGCCTCGAGTTACCAGACCATATCTCAGGCTTAGAGCGTTGCCCTGTGGCCCAACCCTCTGGCTGCTCTCCACCTGCCCCGTGTCCCATCAACGTCTAAAACAGTTCACTACAGCACATCTGGGGTGGGCTCTTCTTTCCACTGTGCTGACTGGGAATCCGGTGCATCTCATGTTGAAAGCGGCCACATCCCACCTGGCACCTCGGCTCAGCAGGGGGGCTTCCCCTCAAGTCTCCCCACTGTCGCAAGCACTCCCCTAGAACAAATCCATTCACTGCCCATGGCCCTATTACAAATACAACAGCAGCAAAAAGAAAATGTGATAGGTCAAAATGTCATTTAAGTTAAAAAAAATGAATAAAAATGAGTGTTTTCTTTCTTCCTGGCTACACCAAATTATTTATCAACCAGACATAAGTCAGTGTACATATAAAATACATATAATAAATTAATAGGCTAGAAAACTCTGCAAAACAGAAACACAATATTCGCTTCACCAAGCAGGCAGCTTCCAGGAAAACAAGCATTGTGGCTAAATAAAAAAGGAGCAGCACTGAGGCCATCCACTTCCTTGTATTTCCAGTCCTCTGTCTTCTAAGAAGTAGGAGAACAAAGCTGACTAATCAAGGGATTGTAGGTAATTGCCTACTTGTCTTTTAAATGTCAGATTGTGGGTTTGAAGAATTTCAAGATTTGGCCTTATGTTCTGGATTATTAATAGCTATTATTCAAACAACCCTTCCAACTCTTATTTCAATTCGTCTCCTAATTCCCCACATGCAGTCATGTAATCTTTCAATGTTTTTACTTGCATGAACTTTTAACAAATCATATTCAAAGACTTATTGAAGCTGGGAATCAGTGTGACTGTCAAAAACTCACTTATCCAGGTGATAAAGATCCTCAGGGTCAATTTCTTGTTTTCATGATTGCTTTGATCACTTACTGATACCTTACTAGACACCAATAAGAACAATCGAGAAAATGGCTTCAGAGGAAAGAACTGCCTCAGCTCTTGTGTCCTATCACTCTCTTCTTCTACCCCAGGATACTCTGCAATTCCCCAGGTCTTCCCAGATGGTTTTACTCTGGGTAGTCACTGTCATACTGATGCCATCAACATTTCTCTATGTTGCCTGCTCGTGACCCTGCCCAGCATGGAACGGTTAAGTGACAAAACAGGTAGCCACCAGGTAGGGAAGAAAGAAAACTCTGGTCACTCTGCTGTTTCTGATCAGTCACCTGTCCATTCCTCTTTGTC
>NW_006294876.1:5332739-5344820 GCF_000327345.1 Myotis davidii | reverse complement strand
TTCTTACATTTCTTCCTTGGAAAAAAGTATCCTTACATTTGTGGGAAAATGCTAATAAAAATAGTCCCTGGATCTAAACAGCTTAAGCTTCATGTCCAAATGGGAAGGAAGTGATTAATAATAAAAACCACATTTCCTTTAATCTCTTTGTTTACCCATCTCTCCTAATTGTTATCTGATAAATTTAGACGTATGGATGACTCACTTGGTAGTCTTTTTCCAGATCATAGAAAATCCAGACTTCAGTTGATTTGGCTAGTGATTATTGTGTGGTTCTGGCTAGGTGAAATAGATGAACAAAGCCAATCTTTGTTTGGTCAAAGATCAATTAAAACTGTGAGGGCATTTGTAGGCTACCTTCTTCTCATCTTGTTTTACAATGGAAATATGTAGGGTAGGGGTGCTGGGGAGGTGGGAAGAAGGAGGAGAAACCATAAGAATACAAATATACTTTGTATAAGAAAAAAACGTTTACAGAAAACTCAGTAAAACTAAGATCTCTTGGCCTTTTTCACTTTTTTTTTCTGAAAGGGAGAAAGTATAATTTAATCTTAATTATTAAGATATGTTTTTACAATTTCAGGAAAATTCTGACTTATTAAAAGAAAGCAGGAATTGGCTTCTGTATGAAGTACTAATGTGGTCTTCATCACAATTTTGCCATAATTTTTGGAAAAGTTGATATCCAATCCTACTGGTCTTTCCATTACCACAGAGACCCTAATTCATATGAGGGATGAGTTTTTTAAGAGTTGTTGCCTTTTAAAATCTCAGCTGCTATAGCACTTAGCAGATTGCCTGTCTCCCCCCATTACTATCAGAACTGGACTTTTTCTTCTTCACATGGTAGGGAGAATTTGAAAGAGGTCTTCACAAGATTCCTGCCCCCTGGCGGTTCAATCAAATGCTAACCTAGGCACTGTTGTGAAGGGGCTTTGCAGATGGAATTGAGGTTACCAACCAACAGGCCTTAAGATAGGGAGATGATCCTGGGTTACCCTGCTGGGCCCAATGTCATCATATAAACCCCTCATGGTGAAGAGGAAGGCAGAAGGGGGCCAGGAACCAGAGCATGTGGCAGCCTCTGGAGTGGAGGGCAGCTCCCCGCCAGCAGCCAGCAAGGAAACGAAGCCCTCAGTCTACAAATGCTGGGAACAGAATTTGGCCAACGACCCGAATGAGCCAGGAAGAAGATTCTTCCCAGAGGTCCCTGATAAGAAAGAGTCCATTGGCAGACACCTTGATTTTAGACATAATGAGGCTTCAAGAGGAGGAACCAGCCCAGTCCCCTGGACTTCTAACCTACACAATTCTTAGTTACAAATTTTGAGTTGTTCGAACCCAATAGGTAATTTATTATAGCAGCAATGGAAGATGACTACATGTCCTCATAAGACAGAAAAAAAAAACTATCATATTTTTCATAAAAGTATTTTATGAAATACTGCTAAAACATTTCAAAACTTTTAGATAAACTTTCTGCATCTTCAAGTGGAGTATTTTAGATGCTCTTAATGCTGAGATGACGTCATTAGAATATTCAGATGCCTCCTGTTGCAGGAATGGTAACCTGGATGAGGTTCTCACCAATCCTGGGTAACCTAAGGGTGACTTTTCTTGGTTTACTGCTACCAGATGGTTGGCACTCAACATGTGTGCAGGATAATGGCACCACAGGGTGAACAATTGCCTCTTACTGCTTTACCTGTGAAGGGGCAATGCTTCAAAAATCCAAGAATTGCAATGCTGCATAGAAAGGTCACAGAACAAAGACACTTTGAGGAGCCACAGAACTTCATTAAAATCAGGTCACAAGTTGTCCACAAAGAGCCTCGTTTCATGGTTTCTCCTGTCACACTAAGTAAGTGCTGCAATCAAAGGGATTCTCACCTGCTATAGTATGTGTGTCACAGTCTTGAGGTTGAGCCAGGGTTAGGGTTTTATTTAAAAACTGTTCACTGAACCAGCTCAGTGGCCACCCTGAGAATAACTGGAAAAGAAAAGAGAAGACTTGTGCCCTCCGTCACTGGCCCAGGGCACATATGCCGTTCTGGCTTCTCTGCTCTTTGTAAATGATAATGGTTCATGAAACTCTGCCACAAACTACAGCAAATCTCATGGCAAGAATTTCCAGGCACCAATGCACCAGAAAAATAAGCCAGAAAATATAATCGAGAAGGAAAAAATTTTTCTAACTCTCATCTTAATACAATTGCTCTTAATATCAATCCCTTTCTATGTGCTAATATGCAAAGGTTTTGGAAATTTGTTAATCAGAAAAAGAAAGAATTAGTATAGAAAAGAGTGGAACACTTCCACTTTTGTACTAAAGAGAAGCAGGAAGAAGATCCTTATATATTATACAAATAGACTAGTTATCAGAACAGTAGATCAAGGGATCAACTAGTCCAATATTTCCCTAAAATTCTCCAAGAAACACCATATTTTAATCACAAATACTCACCATTACAGCATGTGCTAAAAATCACATGTGTAGTGTCAGTTCATTCTATTGGCAAATCTTAGAGCAAGTCCCTCTTTTTTGCCACATGGACACAGCTGAAGGATAGTGTGCCCATGACTGACACTCTCCCATCAGAACTGGCCACTCATAGGGCAGAGAGGGTGGGTGGGCTGTGGGTTACAGCAGTTATGAGCCAGCCAGCCACAGCTCACCCCTGCTTTCCATCCGATCTGCATCAGAGGGGGTGCGTGGAGACACTTACCTCTACATCAGTGTTGGTTAGCTTTTCCTTGTTTGGTTTTAATTACAAATTTCCATTACCACAGAGATCCTAACTCATATTGGGGATGAATAAAATAGAAGGAATGAGAGTGAGCAAGAGAAGTAAATAGGAGGAAATGACCATTTTTTAAAAACAAGCAAAGAAAAAAAGAAAAAGAGAGAAAACTAAAATGGGGAACAGGAAAAGCAGTGCTAACTGGAACCTGCTTCAGGGGTTTCCCTAAAGGTATTTTCTTGTGCACAAAACAGGTTGATTAACTTGTCCTATAAATATGTTGTCCTTCATCCTTGACTCCTGTCTCTCCTGCACACCTACATCCAAGTCAGCACATCCAGTCGGCTCCAACGTCAAAGCATCTCCTTCCACACTCCTCCTCCATGGTCCCGGCCAGGTCCACAACCACCACCTTCTCCTGTCTCTTAATGGGTCTCTCGGCTTCTGCCCTCATTCCCTCCACCTCCCAGGAAAGCTCTGTGATTCTTCTAAAATGTACGTCAGGACAAGAGTCCAAGACCTCCCATTTCTCTCAGTCAGTATCAAGGTCCTGTCCATGGCACATACCTAGGACCCTTCTTTCCTTTTCACTTGGCCAATCCTACTCAACATTCATGTCTTTTTCACTAGAAGGCTGTCCTGATCCCCTAAGCAGGTTAAGTCCATTTGGTCTTGCTCATTTACGGTTCCCTTTCATAACTCTCACCCCACTTGTAATACCCGTTTACTTTCTGCCAGGATTCCACACTCAGGTCACAGAGCATCAGGCTGCTTTGGGGAGAGACTGGGGGATGCGCAGTTGGCCTACAAGAAGGCAAGTTGCAGAGACGATGGGCAGCCATGCAAGCTGACAAAGTGACGACAAACTCCAATTAAGTTAGGAGGAACCAGGCAGGCGCCCTGCCGGCTGAATCTATGCTCAGGAGGCCAGTCTGGCAGCAGGCAGCCCTCAATGGTCCCACATCTCCATCCAGGGCCCATTTTGGTCTGTGACTAAATATGCAAGCCTGCTTGTAATTGATTTCTTTGCTTGTCACATAGATGATAACTGGCTAGAATGGAAAGTAAACAACAGGACTAAGCGACACCAATGCTAATGAACCCTAGCATCAGAAAGGAAATAAAATTGAAAGCTAGCAACCGAATAGCTTCCTACCACCTTCTCCTCTAGCCCTATTCCATTGAAAGTTCCGGGACAGACTAGATGACATTCTTATCTCAAGCATGACCAAGGAATTTCAAGCAAGAGACTGTGTAGTTGAAGGCAACGGGGACTCATGGTGAGAAAGATATGAACAGTGAAAATGTACCAGGAATACTGCCACACCCCTACTTTGAACGGTACTGACATTCATTTGTAGAGAACCAAAGTATTTTATACACCAAAAGATAATCTAGGAGAGTAGAAAAGCTTGGGTGTCAAATTTCAACTTTGCTATTATCTGTCTGGCCTTCAGCAACACATTTAACCTCTCCAATCCTCAGTTTCTCTATCTGTAAAGTGGGCTAATGTTTTGGAAACATGAGATGAGACAAAATCTGTGAACTACATGGGAACCAGATATATAGTAACACCTCACTCTTTACCTCTTGACATCTGCTCACCTGGGCATATACAGGGTTGGGCAAAAGCCAGTTTACAGTTGTGTGTACACAAAACACAGAGTTTATTCATGTATTATTATTATTTTACTGTTGTTATAATTATTGTATTTACTATAAACCTATTTTTGCCCACCCCTGTATGCCTGAGCAATGGGCAGAGGGACCTATTTTAACAAAAAGAAAATGAGAACAATACGTGTAAAGAACCTAATGCAGTACACAGAAAATTATTATATTAATTCAATCAATTGGGGAGGTGAACCTATTTTCTTGGCTTCTTTTTTTCCATGGAACTCTCCAGAACTTTCCCTCCCTGTCTTGCATGCTTTTGCCCTGTATTTGTCTGCTAGGGCTGCCGTAAGAGTACTATAGACTGTGGGGCTTGAACAACAGAAATGCATTCTCTCAGTTCTGAAGGGCAGAAGTCCAAGACCAAGGTGTCAGCAGGGCTGGTTCCTTCTTAGGCTGTGAGGAAGAGTCTGTTCCATAATTTCTTGTGCTTCTGGTGGTTTTGGGGGCAATCTCTGGCATTTCTTGGCTTGTAGAAGCAACACCCATCTTTGTCTTTACTTTCATGTGGTGTTCTCTCAGTGTGTATCTGTGTCCAAATTTCCCCTTCTCATGGGGGCATCAGTCATTTTGGATTACAGTCACCTTAATGACATCATGAAAGCTAAGTACATCAGCAGTGACCCTATTTCCACACAGGTCACATTCTAATGTACTGGGGGTTTAAAATTCAATATATGAATTTGAGGGAGCATATAATTTTAAATAGTAGTACCCCCAACAGGGAGAACGAACTGTCTGACTGGCAGGGGAGAAATCTCTGCCATCCACTGGTTATTTCTCATCTCTTGGAGCTAATCCATCAACAGGTCTCCATGGGACTGTCAGGGGTGGGGGGGTATGATGTAGGGTGGGTTGTCAGGTTTACAGATCCCAACTTTTCCATGGGGCAGTCCCAAGGTCTACCATACACTGGCAAGACAGTGCAATGAGCTGGTCCTTAGCCTGCCTGTTGGCTACAGACAAGAAGCCATGATTTCCACTTGGTGTTGTCAGTGGTAAAAAGACTATTTGGTTTTCATCCACCCATCAGTTTACTTTGTCTAATTTTCCAATTGGTTATGAAGTTGGGTTAAAAATTTATGCTTATTGGGCACTCATATCCTAACATAAGCCTGCAAGGAGGCATGAGAGAGGCAACAGAGGCTTGAGAAGGCTTGTGAAGGTTCAGGAAGTGGCCAAAGGTCCCACTGCCTCTCGTCCAAATTCAGGCTCCCAGACAGAGGCCCAATTCTCCCCATTGGGATGTGTTGACTGTGGCTTTCTCTCTGAGCTCAGCAGGTGTCTTCCTTGTGTCTGGGATAGGAAAGGTTGAATGAGTCAAGATAAGGGCTACTGCAGGTAACCAACACATGAGATGTTGAAACTCTGGGGCTCATCCGTTGGGCCAAAGAAATGGAAGCAGAGAATGAGGTCTTAGGGAACACCAGGTGTCCTTCAAGTGGTGGGAAGAAGCTACGTTTCCCTCAGGGGAGGGCCTCTTCCTCCTTCCCTGAGAGGAGGGATCAAGGTGACAAACAGGTTATTTCACTGGGATACCTGGCTCGTGATGGTGAACAAATTTTCCCAAAAAGAGAGATGTCCACAGGATCCCATGTCCAAGGTGCATAAGGGGAGGCAGTCCTTAGTCCTAATTCTCCTGTGGTCACACCCAGCAGCATTCAAGATTTTCATTACAACTGCGTGATGGTTGCCTCAGCAGAAAGGCAGTGGTCCAGAGTTAGCTGCCAGCGGGTAAAACGAGTTCTCTGTGGGCCAGGTGCTGTGTCAATCAATATGCATGACCACAGGGCCAGCATGAGGGTAAGGTGAGACCTTCACTTAGTACAAAATAGAAGGTGCTGCCATAAAACTCATTATCATAAATAATATACATTTTTAAGTTGTGGTAAAATATACATAACATAAAATTTTCCATCTTGATCATTTTCAGCATATAGTTGTTCAGTAGTGGTAAGAACCTTCAATTATTGTGCTAAATAATATTTGAATTAAAATTAATGGAAAAATAGATTATGAACAAAATATGAAAGTTGTAAGTAAAGGCAGGGTTCATCCCTGCACAGTTCAGTCTCGCCTGCCTCACCCTCATCCCAGCCCTGCATTACCACTACCGTTCCTATTTAAAGGCAGGGAAACTGAGGCTGGAGAGACTACTGCCATCATCCAAGATTATGCAACTAGTGGTTTCCAGTCAGACCTGGACTTGAATGCCAGGTCCTCTTGGTTTGGATATTGCACTCACAATGACTTCCCCATCACAGCATCACAGTCCTCACAAAGACAGCATCTAACGGTCCTAGTGTAATGCCTGGTATTAGTGTAATCCTCTTCTTCCCACCACTTGAAGGACACCTGGTGTTCCCTAAGACCTCATCCTCTGCATTCTGGGATCGGCAAACACAGCCAGTACTGCCGACACTTCCACATGCCCTCTGCCTGCTCTGTGACCTGCGGGGACCACTGTGTCTCTATGGCACAGGAAATTGTGTGTCTCCACCTGCTTACCAAGTTCCCATGGTTCCACATGGCCAACAAAGACAAAGAAATCTCCCAGTAATGACCCTTCTTCCCGAACACTCTTTTTTCCATTTTATTGAATCTATTGGGAAGACACTGGTTAACAAAATTATACAGGTTTCAGGTATACAATTCTAAACACACCACCTGTACACTGCCTTGTGTTTGCATCACCCAAGTCAAATCTCCGTCCATCACTATTTATCCCTCCCATACCATCCTCCACACCTCCCTCCACCCAACACTTTCTTAAAACATATATTTTTATTGAGAGAGGAAGGGGAGGGATAGAGAAATAGAAACACTGATGAGGGAGAAACATCACTGATTGGCTGCCTCCTGCACTCCCCCTACTGAAGATTGAGCCCTCAACCCAGGCATGTGCCCAGACCAGGAATTGAACCTGTGACCTCCTGGTTCATGGGCCAATGCTCAACTACTGAGCCACACCAGCTGGGCCCCACCCAACACTCTTAACAACCAGCTCCCAGGAGACCTTTTCCCTCTTGGGTCCCTCCCTGCCAGCCATGCCCTGGCCAGCCACACTTGCCCATCCCCAAACATGCACATGGATCTTTGGGTGTGGGTCCCACACTCCTCTGCGCCTTTGCCTGCAAACCCTCCCTCATCTCAGTGCGGCCTGTGGGCTGTCTTCTTGGAGTCTTTCAGGTGGAATTCATGACTCCCTCATTCAGAGGCCTTCCAGCAATTCTGCCTAGACTTTTTTTTTTTTTTACAGCACTAAATACATACATTATGCACCATGGCTCAGATTCCCTTCCATCTTTTAGGTTATAAACATCATGTCTCATTCATTTTTTCCCTCTGGTACCTAGCAGAGTTTTGGGCACATCCTAGAAATTGTATGGGATAAGAGGTGTCATTCATTCTATCTTGGCTGTTGATTTAGCATTTGGCCAACGAAGAGACGATGAGATGGCTATGGCTGTTTTAATTAGTGACAAGCAGGGAGACAGGCTGCACTGTGTAATGCTAATAGACCACTCCAGGCATCAACGTCACAGGAAAGCATTCCATTTGGATTCTGAAAGCACAGGTTTGAATCTGGGTTCACTCTCTACCATGAGCTCTACGACAAATTGCTCAATTTCCCAAGTTTCACTTTCTTATTTAAAATTGGAAAGAACGTAACAACCTGTCCTTTACAAAGCTGTCATGAGAATTAAGTGATGATTAGAGGTACTGAAGAGTTTCTCACCCATAAAGCACTATAGTGATTTTCTTTTTGCGTATTTAACTGTGCTGATAAGCCGATAGACCAACAACTTCTTTCACTTGAGATGAATGAGGAATTCAGTATCATAAGAATCAAAGGCAAAATGAGCAAAGTCCAAGGACAAAATGTACTAACCAGGCCAGAGAAGACTGTCCAAGAGAAAGATATTCCGCTGTTTGATAAAACTAACTGATGTGTTCATTTTATCGAGCAGAAATATCACAAACGCATCAAACAGCAAAAAACAAGTTAGCAATGGATTTCTAACCAGGAATTAATCTCATACAAAAACTAGTGATCATGCAGGTAGCATTGCCTCTGCAACCAGTAAGAATGAATGAGCACCCAAGAGAGTAAAAAGGTTCCTTACTTTGGTGAAAATTAGTACAGGACAATTATTAGTCAGCTAGCAAAACAGCACGAGAAGGGCCATTCACTGATTGACTTATTCATTGACTCATTCAGTTAAGAGCTATTTATCAGGAGCCTATCAGGTGCCTAATGTTGTTCTAAGGTTGGGAAATCTATGATGATCCTCATGTAGATAAGAAAGTAGCTCATGGAGAAACTGGCCTTAAACGCACAAGCACATGGGACAGGACATCACTGCAAATTGTCAGAAGATCTGATCAAAAGCCCAGGATGCTTTGAAAGGCATTAGGGAAGGCCTAATATATGTGTGAGGGAGGGTGCTGATGAAGATCTCTCTGAATAGGAGACATTGAAGCTGATATACAAAGACAAAGAGAAGAGAATAAAGTCATCCAGACCCTGGGAGTCATGTGTGAAGGTCCTGAAGTGGAAGAGATCTCGCTGTATAGAGTAACGAAAAGGAGGCCAGTACTGCAAACAGTGAGGGCAGAGGGGCCCAGTATGGGGCTGGAGACTCAAAGAGTCTGTCCACATAGTTGCAGTGAGTTGATATCAGTCATTAGAGTTTTGAAATAAAAACTCTAACAATCAGGTAGTCTCTTTCTTCTGAGCACTCACGCAGAGTGATAGAATGACAAATGGCCTTAATAATCCAAAAGTTGGAGAAAAAACTTGTTTGTAATGAAAAGATAAAAGGCCAATAATGTGAGAAAAAGAAGTTAGTCTGGACCAGAAAATGTAGTGGATATGGGTAGAGAAAGATATAAAATGGGTAGAGAAGGACTCTAGAAAATAGGTTGACAGTTCCTCAAAAAATTATACACAGAGGTACCATATGATCCAGAAATTATACTCCTAAGCATGTACCCAAAATAATTGAATACAGGTGCTCAACCAAATACATGTACACGCATGTCAATATCAGCATCAGCCACAACAGCCAAAGGGTGGGTACAGCCCAAATGTCCATCGGTGGATGAATTGGACACACAAAATGTAGTCTATCCGTACAATGGAATACTATCCCTCTACCGAAATGAACAAAGTACTCATACATGCTACAACCTTAAAAATGTTAAGAAGCCAGTTACCAAAATTCATATATTTCATGATTCCATTTAAATGAAATGAAATATCCAAAGTAGGTAAATCCATAAAGACAGAAAGCAGACTGGTAAATGTCAGGGCTACAGGAGGGATAATGGGGACTAACTGCTTAGTGGGTACAAAATTTCCTTTTGGGACGATGAAAACATGTTGGAACTAGATAGAGGTGGTTGCACGACGTTGTGAATGTACCGAATGCCACAAAATTGTTCACTTTTAAGTGGTTACTCTTATGTCACGTGAATTTATTTCATCTGAACTTGTTTAAAATGAAAGAAATGGGTAAGGATGGAAATACTGAGGAGTGGGTAGTCATGCTAGAGTCCAAGCTGAAGGTGTCCACTGGGTAGAAGGATACGTTTGTGCTGCTGGTCAGACTGACACATGATCCGGTTCATCTTATTTCTGTGGTGCATTGTGCTTCTTGACCTTTGGCTACACTTGAATTAAAGCCCTTGGATTGTAAGACGTTTCTAAAGAAAGAGGTGCGAGAGGTGAGGTGAGAGGCTCTTTCTCCAACAGTGCTCCTGTCCTGACATAGCTCTGCCTTTCTGAGCTGATGTCCCTGTGGTCTCTGTAGGAGGCTGCTCAGTCAGTTGTCCCCCACAAATATCTCTATTGAAGCTCCAAGGGGACTCTGGCTGGGTGCTCGAGAGGGAACAGTATGATAATTTGCCTCAATTATCTCCCTTCAAATAGGAATGAGCCTTGGAAAAAAATCATTAAAAAAAATATCCCAGTACAAGTTAATTTGTGAGCCTATTCCTGCAGATCCTAGCTGAGTCACTCTGCTCCATCTTATTCAGGAAGTACTAGCTTTAATCTATTTCAGCTGCTTAAGGGTGACAGGGGTCAAGGACAAATGACATTTCATCATGTTTGCTATTCAGGAAGGCAGTGCTGCCTGCAGAGGAGAAATAAGTAAGGTTCCTTTATGTTCTAGAAAGAAGCTTATCAACACTGCTCTTATACATGCTAAGGAGAATTACTGCCCTTCAGGTCCTATCGAGATTTTAAGCAAAGGCCCCAAACCATTTTCTTCCAAAACACGGGGGCACACACTGGCGGCCTTAAAAGGACATAATACATTTTCTTACTTGGAATAATTATTTTCTGCAGCAAGCTTCGTTGGCTCCAACCACATAACCCACAAACTTGTACAGAATAGAGAGCTCTTAGAGCTGTAAGTACCAATCATGGTGACAATGCCTTCATTTAGCAGGACCCTTGTTTGTTTATATAAATTAGTCTGCAATTACCAGTTACATTGTTGATCCAAAATAAGGTCAGGCACAATGTAACCCAGGTAAGAACAATGGTCTGGATACAAAAGTCCAGACAGGACTATTATGTAGAATTATGGGAAGTGATTAATCAGCTGGCCTCTTCCTGGGTATTGCCATTCGCACATAAAATCTTTGTGCTAACATAGCTACTCTCTGGTCCTAAGTTACCTTAAGAGGAATGTAATTAGTTGTTAGGATTCATTAGCTCCAGTTAGTACATCCATGGAACAGAATCTTCCTTGCTGGTTGAGTGCTTGCTAATAGGAAGTAATGGTGTATTTGTACCTCTTCGGGACAATACCAAAGGACGCAGGGTTAATCTGAAGTCCTGGCATGTCTGTCCTTTTACTTACCAGACTGAAAAACTGGAAATGAATTTCTGACACAGGCAGAAAAGCAGAGTGTCCTAAAAAGCCAGTGTTGAAGGCTGTCAATCTGGTGGCACCTGTTATTACTATTGCTTCTGGTGCTTAAACCTCTTGAGGCAAAAATGTCAACCAAGCGTAACACCTGAGTAGAGCTGCCCTCTCTCTGGGAAAACATTTTAGTTGGTACTTCCAGAAGCTTCTGCCAGCTCAGAACAAAAACTTTCTAACAAAAAAGGAATATTTTTTACTTTCAGTAGTTTCCCCAATTCCCTGTTTCCAGAATGAGCAATGAGAGGAGCAATTCTATGAGATGATGAGGATCCCATCACACAGAGCCACTGGGAGTTCCATGATGCAGAGCAGAAAAGCAAGTACAGATTCTCCCATTCAGCCCACCTGTACCCCTTCTTCCTATGCTCCTCTTGCCTCCATAGCTCTCTGGGTTCAGAGACCCTATTTCTCACTCCTCCCTATCACAGCTCCAAAAGCTGGTGGAGATAAACCCAGGGAATCAGGTGTCCCATTCAACCTTTCTTCATGGTGGGCTGTTGAATGCCCTTAGGTGAACCGTCATGGGCATCTCTGCATGACACAGGAAGTCATCAACCCAAGTAAATGGTCCATGAGACCAGCATGACAAATTGAACATTTTCTACTGTTTTATTTCAAATATTCTTGGCCAACTAAGGAAGAGATGAAATTTATTTAAATACTAGGGGCCCGGTGCACAAATTCATGCATGGGTGGGGTCCCTCAGCCTGGCAGGAGATCAGGGG
>NW_006294876.1:5320629-5332660 GCF_000327345.1 Myotis davidii | reverse complement strand
ACGGGGGTGTCTGTCCCCTGGTGGTCAGTGCACATCATAGTGACTGGTCGTAAAGGTTTCTTCTGAGACTTTTATATATATAGATTCTCGGCTAAGTAAGGAACTGGGCTCCAGAAAAAGAGAATGAGGCGGGTAATAGAACGGAGACAGGCTGTGCAGAGCAGAGCTGGCAGCCAGCTCTCCACTCTGAATTCACACAAAGGTGGGCAGGAGATGTGCTCTCTGAATTGGTGCTTCTGGAAAATGTTGTTTGTGGCTCTCATTGGTTATGTTTCTCTGTCCTTCAAGAGCAATCACGGCTGTAAGCTGGAGACCTTCATTTAACATGAATGAATCTGGGCTAGCCTCCACACATGCTCTGTGTATTCTCTGATGAGTTGTATCCATCTCCTTGGTTGGATTGTCCCAACTCTGGTAAATGCTGGCTCTATTTATTTTAAAATAAGTGCTGCTTTGAAAAGGGAAAGTAGAAATGGTATGAAAACAGATGTGTTAAAATATTGGAGAAGTTTAGTACATAAGCAATAAGTGAAACTGCTGGCGAATTCTTTCTTCCTCAATTTATGGTTAATAGACTTATTTCTTTGCTTCTTCTCCAGGGACACTATTTCTGATACAATGTAATATACTTTGGAAGGCAGCAAGAGGAAAAATTATATTTTTTAATATAAAGAAATTATGAAGGATTTTAAGAGTAAACTATCTCTTAAAATTTGCTTTTTATTTATCAGAGAGTTAACATCTTACAACCCAATATTTTATAGAGATAAATATTAAACTCCATTGTGTACCAACTGGGAATTAACTGAGCTTTTTCATTTAATCTTTTTTTCAGAGGAAGTAATTTGTTCACACTAATGGAAATATTTGAATATTCATACTCTAATAGGGAGAAGACTATTCATATTGAAAAGATAAACTTTAATATTTGCTATCCTTTAAAAAGAAGTCAATATTTGCAACCAAATTATAAGATAAATAATTTAGAACAAGTTTTAGTTAGATCCTGCACATTTTCATAATTAAGTAGAGCAAATTTTGCAGAAATAAGTGATGGAAACTTAGGCAGGTATGGAATGATGGGATATTTTATATTAATCATTAATATTTTAGGTGAATCATTATACTCTCACTTTTCCTTACTTAGGAAAACAAAATGCTTGGGGAGAAATGATACCAATTACTATTTAATTGAATATGATCGCCAGGAAGAACTATGCAAAATTATAAATAGTCCTCTTGGCAAATAGAAAGGTCTTCTGAAAGAACTGAAAAATAAGTTTTTCCGGTTTTTGTCAGACTATTCCTAATAGAAAAGATACGAGAAATGAAAAATCTTGAAGTGATAGAAAGCTTCAGGCCTGCAAGATATGGCAGTAAACCAAGTAAAGGTAAAAAAAAAAAACCCAAACCTTTTTATATGTAAAGAAAGAATGTATCAGTAAGAGGGAGGTTGGTTAGCCCATGAAAATATTGAAAAAAACATATTGCCTATTGAGGCATTATTTAGGAAAAATACATTTCAATTTGTCTAGTCTTGGGGTAGCCTAATGGGACTTAGGGTACATGAGGTTGTCTTCATGACATTACGTGTTACTTTGAACAGCAACTGTGTCTATTTGCTCTTCACCATAACCCTCATGCTTACCATAATTCCAAGCACATAGTAAGGACTCAAAAGAATAGATGTTGAGAGAATAAAACTCAGTCAATGTAACTAACTCCTCTTATTTGGGTACCCCCAAGCAGCTTTCTGATGATAATGTGACTTTTAGTGGTTAGTCGATAGAGAATGGAAGTGCTGGTGAAAGGTTGGGCTTATGGACTGTCCATGAAAAGGCACCCACTCAAACCTCTGAGTGCAGGAATGTCACTGACTGATGGTCCGGCTGCTGAGCCCTGAAACCTGACATTGTATCTGTCTTCCGGCTGAGGCCTCATTTCTCACAGAGGCTCCCAGCCAGTGACTGAACTTGCAGCAGTGACAAGGCAACCTATTCTGGGGACATACAGGACTCCTTGGAAGGATTGTTTAGGCTCAAGAACTCTCCAATGGTTTTACTGAACATCCTTGAAGTCCAAGACATTTTCACCCTTTCCTTCCCATTGAAGGCAGAGTGAATGGCCTGTGTGGTGTGTTCTTCCCTCCCTCCCTCCGTCCCTCCCTCCCTCCCTTCCTTTCTTCCTTCCTTCTTGGGAGTTGGACCTGCATTATGGTTTGATGGTTCTCCTTGTTCCTCTGGCTCCCTTCCATTTTTCCTCTCAAGTGTTGCCCTAATGAAATATCCTGCACAGATTGCTAATTCTCTCCTGGTGTCTGCTTCTCATAGGATCTGGTCTGAGGCAGCACCCTGACCTCGGTGTAAATAAGCACACATGTTCTTGGGCTGCTTCTTGCCTCTGCCTAATGGAATGTGGTGCAGTGGGTGGAGCCCGGCTGTGGCATCACACAACCATGCATTTATGTCACTCTTCCTTCTCTTACTTGCTCTATGACTTGAGGCAAGCTACTTTACCCTGATGCGCATCACTTCGTGATCTCTAAAATGGAACAGAAACTCCTACCTTACTGGATTATTGAGCTAACTGCATTAAACAGCATGCATGTTAAAGAAGCATAGCATTATAATAATGCTAAACCAAAGGCTAATTTCCTCCTAATAGTATTGCAGCTTCAAGGTCCAATTTATGACCAGATATGGTCAAAGGTTAAGCCATACAAGAAGGGTGATGCCCCACTTCGGTGTCCTCAATTAGGGATCAAGTAAGAGAACATTTGGGGTCAGCTAGCAAATGCCCTAACCATGCTTTACATTTTCTCTTACATCTAATCAGGGACATCTAGGCCAAACCTCTCCTCCACAGCCCTGGAACTTGAGGCCAAGGTCATGTGGCCTAGTTTCCCAGAAGATATATCAAATTTGGGGGTCAAATATAGATCTCCTAATTCCAGATGAAAGGTCATTTCAAATATATTCAATATTTAGATTTTAAGGGGAATATGTATAGAGATTTCCTAAGAGCCTTCCTTTATTGTTAAATCATTAACAATTTCATCAAACTACAAGACTTTAAAATAGTTAACTATGTAAACCTCAATTCAAGAACAAACTTAGTAGTTGGTCTTAATTTTTATGCTGTTATATAGAGAATTTCTTGAAGTTCTATGGGTGACTACCTTTTCTTGGAGGTAAGGAAAGGAAAGTATTACTTCTACTTGAAAATAGAGACTAAAATTAACGATAGTTAAAATTAGAGAATAAGTATACTTTGGTTTCTATAATAGAATGAATCAAAATATGCTTCATACTGGTCAACATGACCTTGCAAGAATGTTTTAATTTACTAAAAATTATTTCCCAAAGCGAAAACAAACAGTGAAAGCCAACTATTATAGTGTTGTTATAGTCTAAATTATCCCCTCCGTCCCCCCGCCCCTGCTGATCCCAAATTCATATGTTGAGGTCCTAAAAGCCAGTACTGCAGAATGTGGAATGTGACTGTTTTAGGAGATAGTGTCTTTAAAGTGGTAATTAAGATAAATGAGGTCTTTAGCGTGGGCCTTATAAGAAAATGAGATTAGGACAGAGATGCACAGAGGAAAGACCATGTGAGGACATGACGAGAAGGTGGCCGACCACAAGCCAATGAGAGAGACCTCTGAGAGCCAGCCCTGCTGACATCTTGATCTCGGACATCTAACCACCAAAACTGAGAGGCAATCAATTTCTGTTGTTCAAGTCACCCCATCTGTGGTGCTTTGTAATGACAGCTCTACCAAATGAATTCATATCAACCACCATCTCCTCTGATTGGGAGGAAGTGAGCTAGAGCAGTGCATCTTGGGAGGTCAGAGCCCTCATCAACAGTGGAGCTGCTGAGGGGGAAGCCCATCCATCCTCTCTGATGGGGTCCTAAGAGCTCCTACTCCTTTTGCCCTCCCGACCTCTGTTCCCTTCCTTAGAAGAGGATGTTCATTGCTGAGTCAGGCCCCCTGAACTCCAAACATTCACTTTGCATCCATAATAGACACAACTGACCAGAAGTGGAGAGCTGCTCAGGCGAGGAGCATCTTCTGCTTTAGGGCCAGGTGTGGGGAAACGGGTGTGAGTGGGTGAGGGGGTCTCTTCTGTTCAGGGCATCCACACACACCAGGTCCTTCCCTTTTGAAGGACCTGGATAAGAGTGTTCAATTCAGCTGCCATACATCCAGCGCTCATTATACAAGACTTAAAAAATATTTTTAAAAACAGATCCTTCTTAGATGAATAATATTGGCAACCAACTGAACATAATAGAAAAACAATAATAATTCTTCTTACCTGTGGTTGAGTCCCATAAAATACATGTCCTCCGGGCTTTCCAGCCCGAGTGTGATGATCACTAGTATTACTTTGTGACAGTGTTTCTCAAGGTCACTCCGGAATTAGTGGTTCCATGGGACCAAGCACTCATCCATTATATGGGTAAAATGACTAATTGAGGGTGTGAGTTTAATTATATTCATAAGCAAAGGCATAGCGCAGCTCCTCTGACAGGCTTAATAACATTCTCATGTACACAGAGATCGATGGGAAAAATTAGGGTTGTATATTGTTGTCCTTCAGGACAAGATGCCGAAGTGGGAACAGAATAATAAAAATAAATAAATGACTCAACAGCAGCAGGAAATGAGCTGTGGAAGTTAGCAAAGCCAGCCGTATGCAAATACTTCAGCTGGAGATAAGTCCTAAGCATGCATGCCTAAAGGGAAGCCGCCTCTACAGTCCCAGAGAGCGGAGTTGTCTTCCTGAGCTGCCAGATTAAAACGTGAAAAGGGTGCTCAGCCAGGGCTTCACCTACAGTTCTCTCAGAAGTGATGATAATGGCTGAGACAGGGATCTTTACGATATTGATTTGTGATACTGTAATTGGGAAGCATGGTCATGCTTCACATTAAATTGAGAAAGCATCCATTCTGTGACCAGCGGCTGGAGCCAGCTTCCTTAAATGATACTGACATCATGTCACATGCCCTGCATGAGCACCTACAATGACTTTTAGCCCTCGGGTGTATCGAACAAATCCATGCCACTTTCAGAAGCTAGTTTAAAGGCAGGAGGGAAAGGGAGGCTCACCCACAGGGGCAGAACACGCACATCGGATCCACATGAGGAAAGGTTGTTTCCTGGCCACCAGTGAAGGAGTTGGATTTGAACCTTCTCTCACTAGGGCGGCCACATCTGGCTGCAGAGCTCAATACCGTTATAGGTGATGTTTTGCTTTACACCTGAGCCATGGAGGGGAACGCTCTTGTGCATGGAGAAAAACCGTTCCCTATCTGGGTCCATTCCAGTGTGTGGCCACTGTTTGAGGACAGGCAACTTCTTAGAGTTATTTACCCCATTTTTCTCCCTCTGCTATGTTCTCCAGTGGCTCCCTGGCTTTGCAGGCCCCCTCTGGGTTACTTAGTAGGCAGTGATGGTGAACCTTTTGAGCTCGGTGTGTCAGCATTTTGAAAAACCCTAACTTAACTCTGGTGCCGTGTCACATATAGAAATTTTTTGATATTTGCAACCATAGTAAAACAAAGATTTATATTTTTGATATTTATTTTATATACTTAAATGCCATTTAACAAAGAAAAATCAACCAAAAAAATGAGTTTGCGTGTCACCTCTGACAGGCGTGTCATAGGTTCGCCAAGACTGTAGTAGGGATGCTAGGGCTGCCAGAACAAAATAAAACAAACTAGGTGGCTAAAAGCAACAGAAGTTTATTCTCTCTTAATCTGGAGGTCAGGTGCCCAAAATCAAGGTCAGCAGGGCCACACTCCCTGTGAAGGCTCTAGGGAATAACCCTCTTCCCCTTTTCCTAGGAGCCTCCAGCAATCCTTGGGCATCCTCGTCTGTGGCTGTATCACTCCCATTTCTGCCTGTGTCCTCACATCACCTCCTCTGTGCGTCTCAGGGTGCATGCCCTCTTCTTGTAAGGGCACCTTCACTGGATTTAGGGTCACCTTAATCCAGTATGACCTCATCTTCACTTTAATAATTATACCAGCAAAGGCCTTACTTCCAAATAAGGTCACATTCTGAGGTTTCTGGTGAATATAAAATTTGGGAGAACACGTATTCAACCCCTACAGCGACCTCGGCCAAGATAAGCTTGTCCACAGGCTGAGCCAGACTAACCTTGCCTAGGCAGCATCCAGGCCACGGTTGTTAACACATGTTTTTGGTTGAAGGTGATGATTATTCTGTCCACAGATTAAGAATTCGGTTACACATTGTGCTATGAAACAATCATGAGTACAAGACTGAATCTGTTTTCAGGGCTGAATGGCCTGGCTCAGGCCACCGGGAAGCAGTTTCCCTCGGGGACCCTCCGTCACAGCGATGAGGAAGAAGACTACCAGGACAACTTCATGCTTACCACATCCTACAGCTTTCTCAGGTCTAGCACATTTCTATTAGGGCATGATTTAAACTGGTTTTTATTAACACTAAAGCTTTAGTCAGGCAGAATTGGAGCAAAAGATAGAATTTAGAAAAGGGAGAGAAATGAGGGAGATGGTGAGCATTAGTGCAGGTGTGAGGTGGGGGGAGGAGGGTGTGGGGGGAAAGAGGCTTGTGGAGATGAGCCCCTCCCCCTGCTAATCACCCCGGGCTCTGAGGTCCACTGCCCCATCTGACACTGCTTCCTGAATCCCACAATAAAGCTACCATGATTTTATCAACATGCTTCCCCAACAAAATGGAAGAGATTAAAAAAAAAATTTTATATTTCTATACTGTTCCCTCAGTGACAGATAGATAGTTCAGGAACAAATAGATCTGCTTTTGAAAAACTCCACTTCCTACCCAAAAATAAATTTTAAAAGAAAAAGGGCTAGGGGCATTAACTTTTCATTTTATATTTCACATATGCTTAAATTTTTGCTATGTCAACATAGGACATCTTCCCCTGAAAGTTTACCAGGCCTTTTAGAGAAGGTAAGGCAAGAGGCTCTTCCCTTTAGAATGTCCCTATGAGCATGCCCTGTGCTTCACGCTTGGATGGTATGGCACCACCATTGATGTTGGTACAATATGTATTGTCAAATCGCAGGCTTGAGAAACTGGTAAAAGACTGCACCAAACTGTCGGAGGATTACACAGTGTTAGCATCCAGATTTTAGCTATTAAGTAACGCTTTGTCCTTTTTTCTAACTTACATTTCACTCTGATAAACTTTTGGATATGTAAAAGTGGCAAAATTAGCCCTTATAACATTTTTTTCTTTCTGAAAATTCAAATGGTGATCTTTAGAACAGTAATTGCTTCAAATCTGAACCTCCACTTCCCACCCTAAAAGTACATTAACAAGTTTGAATCCTGCTAGGAACAAAACCAAGAGTAATGATTTCTGATAATGATCTGATAAATTACCTACCATAAGCTCTTTCTGCTGGCCTTGTGAGTCACACTATGTTAGGAAAAGTTTTACTTTCTCTAACCTATTATTGTAAACATATCTTTGATATATTCTTTTACATATTATAATATTTACATATTTTCTTTACCTATCCTTGAAACTACAGTTACAGAAACTATAAGACAAAAATATTAACTCATTTTAAGTCATCAATAAAAGAATGAAGGATATGGACAAATAATGTCAACTTTATTATCCTAGGATATGCCTTAAAATATAGTCTTATCTTAAAAAGTACTGGACAAATAATGTCACTTTATTATCTAGGATATGCCTTAAAATATAGCCTTATCTTAAAAAGAAAGGCACCCCCCCCCCACCTCCCATTGCTCTGGCTGATCATCTAAATTGAGAATTAAGATGTTGCTGGAGAAGCTACTGAACTTATAATAAATTTGAGAATAAACAACGTACAGACAGTCCTGACTTATAAAGGTTTAACTTACGGTATTTAGACTTTAAGTTGGTGCAAAAGCTATATGCATTCAACAGAAACTGTACTTCACATTTTTTTTGGATCTTTTCTCAGGCAAGTGATACGAAGTACAGAAACTCTCTCCTGATGCTGGGCTGCAGCAGTGAGCCGAGGCTCCAGCCACGCAATCACCAGGGTAAACAGCTGATACTCTACAGTGTACTGCGTTGCCGGCACATTTTAGACGTTACGTTTGTGATTTTTGCATCCCATCTACAAAATGCCCATCTGTGTCTTTTGCTTCTGGTGAGAAAGAAGAGAAAGGCAATTACTCTTGAGATGGAAACTCAGGAGAATTGCCCAGTGGTAAGCTATTGTGTTTTGAGCATGTTTAAGGTGGGTGAGGATAAGCTATGATGTTTGGTAGGTTAGGTATATTTAATGTAAGGATCTATGGAAATAGTCCACAAAGCTACAAATCAGTGAGTTAAATTTAATCAAATGGAACAAAATATTGATATTCACTGTTGTCCACAGGAAGTATCTTAACAATCAGGTGCACAGGGTATCCTGGTAAATTCACTGCTCCACTCTTCATCACTTCTCCCCACCTGTCCCCACTCTGTCCTGCACAATCGCTCCCACACGCAGCTGACCATTGTGTTCTCTCGGTCAAGATTCACCATAGCTTTCTACTCCTAGAGACTCAGGTCAATGTTCCTAAACTCTGCATTTCCTTAAGTCCCCTAGGGTTATAGACCACCTGCAGATCCTGGAATCCCCGTGTCTGTGTCAGAGCACGCCTGCCACTCTTTCTGGGCACAGTGCTCAACCACTGCATTGACTGATGAAGTCCTTTCTCTGTTTGGCCCAACACCCCCTGATTCTTGAAGACTTTTTGACCACACTGGCTAAGTTCATCACCCTCTCCCCAGCCTTTCCTTCCCAACTACCCTAAGATATGACACTAGGGTTTATTGTATGGGTGCCGTTTTCTTGCAGTAGATTCTGAGTTTCTGAAAGGCTGGGACTTCCATGTTTATCTCTGTCTCTGAGCACACAGCAGAGACTCAGCAAATCCTTATAGATAGGCTGTTGAAAGGCAGGCACAGCACACAAAGAAATTTCTTTAATGTAAATAAATTCTGGGCTTTGTTTGAAAAATGAAGAATGTAAATACCTCACATATGTAAATCTAGAACCTTCCATCATGCTATAAACATTTGTGACTGTTTTGTTGTGTTGCCAACATTGGTTCTAAGTAGGTAGCAAATAATAGTAGAAATTTATTGAAACCTTTCATTTACTGAGACTTAATTTGATAAATTAATTGTAGCCCCTTACCAGGGCTGTTTTCTTCCTCTCTTTGTCCACCCTGCTTATCAATGTGGAATGATTCATAAGCACATTCAAATAAGAGAAGATAAATTATATTTCTTTCTGTAGAAGGGCAGAAATTAAATTCAGGGGGAAGTGAAATATTCACCATACACTGATGAGTTTGGCTTTGTTGCTCAAAGTGGGAAAACCCTAACTCTGGTTGCATCCACACTAAGGAAAGTCAGTGTGGTTATAGGAAACTCTTATCTAAATCAGATGTCCTCATTTTTGGCTCCCAATGATGTGGTCACTCCTGGCCAGTAGCAGAAGCAGCACCTGTGTGCATGAACAGAGATGAATGGACAGGCATCCCAGTCTAACCTCTTTGCTCTAGGTCACATCCCAGACCCTAAGCTCAGCCAGATGGGCTATGAAAGGGATCTGTGAACCCACATTGGTCTAGCTCACCATCTGAGTTTTCATAGAATAATGTTGAATGTATGCTCAAACTGGCGGTGGCCTACATCCTTATCTCAACCATTGTGAATATTTAATTATGTTGCTATATTATTCAGGAAGAATTTTAATTGATGGCGCTAACCAGGTCTTTGCTGACTGTACTTCTACAATTGATTCTGAGGCACCCCCGTGATCTTCGTTAGGAATGACGACAGTCTACAAGTCAGGAATGCTCTGAAGGAAAAAATTACTTGAATAGTTGCAAATGACTGAAATCAAGTATAAAGGGTCAAAAGTGCCTGCAGTTTTAGCTTTGGGAGAGTTTTATTTCTTATGCTGCCACAGGATGTTTCAGGATGATAATAGACTTTAAGAAGTTATAAAATAGATGGCTCAACAGGGGGGTTTGGAGAACTGTACATTTGGCTTTTGATGGAGCCTATCCAGAGAAACCGTGTCCAAAGATCATTACTTTGTGACCTTGAGGAAAAGCAAACTCGCCAGAGGACTTCCTATTCCTGCCCATGAATGCGTGTCGATGTTTATGGAGGCAGACTCTCTTTATCTCCCTCTATGCATGCACATTTCACACAAGCACACACGCCTCTCTTCAAGACTGGGGGCCGAGAGCACTGCTATAAATATTCATGAGGTAATTATTATTAATGTCACCAAGGTGATTTTGTTCCTTCTCAATAGAGACGGGTTTTTGCACCTAGAAACCAATCAACTGTAGGAGAAATGGCAGCTTTGCACCAGCCCAACAAAAGCAATCCTGCACGTTTTACTTTTGAAAATCTAGATTATTTGACTAGATATTTTAAGTCATGTTTTGCCCTGCCCCATCATCAATCTTATCCAGCAGAGAATTCCAACTCTGGTGTACAATGCAACATCCTTGGGAGCACAGTTTCTAGAGTTTGGGAGAACTTGATTATTACATTCTTTTCTAAGAGCAAAAATTAAGCAAAACATAAGGATGATTCAAAGATACCTCAAGAGATTTCTGGGAAATGATTTTTATAAAAATGCATTGGGAGAAAATTACAACACATTTACTACTTTTATTATTAAAAATATTCATACAATAGGCCTTATATGATAGCTATTGTAAGAATTATAGGTTCTTGCAATCACAAAGAAAATTTTAAAAAAGCTACTGGCAACAATTAACTAGATCCCTATGTATATAGGTCATGGACTCGCCCCCAACCACCAGCTGACCTGCCTGGTTATCCTAATGTGCATGATATGCCATAACATGGGAAATTACTGGAAAGTACTGTTTTCCATCAGAGAAAATGAACTATTTTTGGTTGAAATGAAAATGTTTGTTTTTCTGCCCAAGACCTCATAAAATATGATAAATAAGTTGAACACTGGTATAGGTACAGGACAGCGGGAGATGCCTACACCTCATCAGCACCTCACTAGAAATGTTTTCACTAACTTCTCGTACTCCATTGCCATATCAGCAGTCATCCTTTCAGACACTCTGATCTTGAGTAAAACAGCAATTCAAGTTACAGGAACAGTGAACATGTATGATGACAGCAGGAGGCGGCAGTGACCTGGGACTCACCTTAGGCATCCAGTGGCATTTCGCAGCACCTGTGAGGAATGCAGCTGTATTTTTCGGTCGTCCTGAAGGGGTGAATTTTCCCAGCCCGAGTGGGGGATGATCACGGCATTGGTCAACACTGCCAGGGTGTCCTGGATGATTGGCATTTTGAGAGCATCACAAGACGAGAGATTCCAAAGGACTCCTGCAAGATAGACACCAACAGAGCTTTTGGATGGCCACTGCTTTCTCTCATCTCAAAATGGTTTTCCCTAATCAGGTTAACAGCATGAGCAGAGGGATTAAGGTAGTGTGTCCTAGAGTGCACCTTTAATTTTAGAACATCTATGTAAACCCATTAAAAGAGTGCTGTGGCCCGGCCAGTGTGGCTCAGTGGTTGAGCGTTGACCTATGAACCAGGAGGTCATGGTTCAATTCCTGGTCAGGGCACACACCAGGTTGCAAGCTTGATCCCCAGTGTGGGGCATGCAGGAGTCTATCTCTCTCTCCCTCTCCCTTCCTCTCTGAAATCAATAAAATATATTTTTCAAAAAAAAGAGTGCTGTGACTATCTGACAAATGGGGAGAGAAACTGTGACATGATTAACTTTGTTCCATCAGGGAGGCTTAAAGGTTGAGAGATTTGATTGACTTGAGGATACCAATTAGGCTTCCATTTCACTATTAATACAATGGACCCAAGTACCCAAATTCTAACCAAGACTAAAGAGCAGTGAAAGTTGTCTGAATAGGACTACCAGGGTACCTTGTTTTCTCCAAGACCTCTGTATGCACATGTGGTCTGTCTGATTTACTTAATG
>NW_006294876.1:5304507-5319756 GCF_000327345.1 Myotis davidii | reverse complement strand
AGTGTGACGGGGGCAGTGACCCAACCCCCCAATAGGCCCTACCCTGAAGGTGACTGGGGATGGCATCGCAACCTCCCAATCCGCCCTGCTCTGTTCATGTCGGGGGCGGCGCCCCAACTCCCCAATCAGCCCTGATCTGAGCCCGACCAGGGGCTGCACCTAGGGATTGGGCCTGCCGTCTGCCACCCGGGAGCAGGCCTAAGCCAGCAGGTCCTTATCTCCTGAGGGGTCCCAGACTGCAAGAGGGCACAGGCAAGGCTGAGGGACCCCTTCCTTCCCCTCCCGAGTGCACAAATTTTTGTGCACTGAGCCTCTAGTTTTACTATAAAAAAGATTGCATTCTCTCTCAAGACTAACATAAATAGACATCATCATTGCAGATATTGGGGAAAAACAGCACAGCTGTCTTGGGAAACACATCTTCGAACTTACTTGTTTAATAAGTTTTCAATAATTTTAAACATGCGATTGTATTTTTTTCTACTCCTAACGAATAGACCACATTTACTTCTGAAATTTGCTTTGCTAGTTTCTTGCATTGCGAATATTGACCTATCAAAGCACATTAACACTAATCTGAAAGTCAATAGTGTTAGATTGTTAATAACTAACGTAGCTAACAGTTTTAAATTAATTCTATAAACATGTGACTTTAGAGACAAACCCTTCCAACTATCTTTCAAAGTAACCTGTGCTGGGGATTTTATTAAAGTAAATGAAAAGGAAACAAAATGGTGCCCTATATGTACAAATCAATCCTCCAGTACAGGGGCTGGCTTGAGGGCAAGTCCTGCCTGCCTGTTCTTTGTAAATGAAGTTTTATTAGAACACAGTCATGCCTGTTCATTTACAGATTGTCTATGGCTGCTTTTTTTCCTATAAGGGAAGAGTTGAGTTTTAGGTACAGAGACTGCAGGACCCACAAAGCCAAAATAACTTACCATGATAGAAAGACTTTTACCTTGATAGAAAGATTTGCCCACTTCTGCATTAGCATCAATATTTTCTCTACCTTTCTGAGTTGCATGTTTGAATTGCTAGTAAGATCCTAAATTGAGTATGCAAAAAATATTCAATGGTACACAGAAGGTGCTTAAATATATTTTTGGATTTGGACTGATTTGAAATATTATCATATATATTTATTTTGTTTTAAATACTATGTGAACCTGTTTCTTTATTCATTCCATTGAGAAATGTTTTATGAAATTTTGGGTAATCAAAATGATTATCTTTGTTCATTTGCAGTTTCACAAAAATGTTCTTTTTTAAGTAATTAGTTTTTCACTTTTAAACAAGCACATTAAAATGAAAGTAATATCTACCCTAGAATTACAGGATAACTTTGTAAAATATCACATTAAAGAGTTTGCGACTGTTCTTCTAAGTATACAATGCAAGCATACAGAAACAAAACAGAAGTTTCTTTCATTACAAAGTCCTGATCTGAAAATACCAATACATGAAAATTGAGGTTTGCAAATGTTTTAAATTATGGTTGATATGCTGTGCTAAAAAAACATACTCCCTCTAAAAACTAAATAGTAAAAGGGAGACTTTTATAATTTTACATGCACGAAATTCAAAAGATTGTAAAGGGATTTTATGATAATAAAGCAATTTTTACTATTTCCTAACCATCAGAAAAGAGGTCAGAGGAGGGGAAAGGAAAAAGAAATATGTGAAGGCCTAATATCTCATAGGCAAAAAGTTGGAAAAGAAGATGGGATCCAAGGTAATTCTTTATTGGGCTTTTCTCTCCTTTCCTTTCTCATTAATTCATTAATTAGAGTAACCTAATTCAGAATCATGCATGGACAGATGTTTCGTAGTTCACATTCATTCCACCTTCCAGGCTGGCTCCATCTGTGCTTCACATCCCAATAAACTTATCAGAATGCCTGACCCAAATCTCCAAACTTTCCAGCTTCATTTCTATCTGCAGCCCACAGCACTTCCTGAACTTATGAGAACTACAGGTGGATCTCTGATCACCTGTTTGGACGAGGACTTGGCAAAGTGGATGAAATGTGGCAGACTTTCTTTTGGGGGGAGTTCAGCAAACTAGCTGCAGGGGGCCCTCAATACTTAGAATTTTGATTAGATTATGCAGGCACCAGAAATAAGCTTGAGTGTAGAATCAGCAGCCTCAGGGGACATTTGAGATAATGGGCAACATGTCTGGCAGGAGTCAAAGGTGGGAAACACACACACACACACACACACCATTAGTATTGGCCAGAGAACAATTCGTGGACAAAAATGAACACATTTAGACATTCTTTGTGAACACATGAGAAACAGGTGTTTTGCTCAAACTTGTCTTCACTCCTTTCTCTTTCTTCTGTGTTGGTTTAAATGCCCAAACATTTCCGACATTCCTTTCAAATGGTGGAGCCCAATCCTTCTCCCCAGGAGTGATTCACTCTGACCAACAGAATATGGTGGAGGTAACCCTGAGAGACTTCTGAGATTAGGTCATAGATTAGGTCATAGCATCCTCTGAGTTGTCGCAAATGGCTTGAGGGGCAGCCTGTTTCCTGCTGTGAGAACCCCAAAGCATCACAATGGATGGGCCCAAGTGGAGCAGAACTGAGGCCTCCAGCCAGCAGCCACATGGAGGGATGGATCCTCCAGCCCAGACCAGCCTTCAGCTGATGGCAGCTTCATGAGGGGCTGGACCAAGAACCAGCCAAATCTGCTGCTCCTGGACTCCTGGCACTCAGACTGTATGGGGTTAATGTTTGCTGTTTAAGCTGCTACAACTTGGGCTAATTTGTTATGCAGCAACAGTAGTTAATGTCCCTTCCCTTCCCTCTCAACCTCCCACTCTCCTTTTTCCTTTCTCCTGCCCTCTCTGTTCCCTTTGTCTATGGGGCCCATTCTTCCCAATACAACACATTCATCCCCTAGTTTCTCCTCATTCTCACTTAGATCCACTTGTTCCCTCATTCCTTACAAGTCCCCTCTCCTCTTATTGAAGTCTATCCTGAGAGTAGAGAAGACACAGGAAGGAGGATCCAGCTCGACTTTGTAACTACATTTAAAATGAATCTTAACTTAGATTGCAAGTGATATTCAACTTTTAAAAATGTGTCCTCTTTATGTTTGAAATTTATGAATGGCTGAACACTTTCTTTAAGTTGGAATAATCCTGTATTAGTTTCACACTGCTGCTGTAACAACATTCCACAAATGTAGTGGCTCAAAACAACACAGATTTATTATCTTAGCTTTCTAGACGTCTGAGTCTCCAATGGATCCTAGGACTGTGCTCCTCTGGAGATGCTAAGGGAGGATGCCCTTGTCTTTCTAGGCTTCTAAAGGCTGCCTGGGCTCCTTGGCTTGAGGCTGGCGTCACTTTCACCTCAGCATCCACATCACTTATCCTTCTCTAACTCTGATCCTATTATGACACTGTGGTGACATGAGCCCACCTGGATAACCAGGACAATCTCCCCCTCTCCAGACCTTCACTTAATCTCATGTGCAAAGTCCCTTTTGCTATGTAAGAAAACATTCACAAAATCTTAGAATTAGGACATCCTTCGGGGACCATTATTTAGTGTACCACACATCCCCTTAAAGCAGGGTTCTCAACCTGTGGGTCGCAACCCCTTTGGGGGTCGAAAGACCCTTTCACAGGGGTCGCCTAAGGCCATCGGAAAAAACATATTTAATTACATATTGTTTTTGTGATTCATCACTAGGCTTTAATTATGTTCAATTTGTAACAATGAAAATATATCCTGCATATCAGATATTTACATTATGATTCATAACAGTAGCAAAATTAGTTATGAAATAGCAACGAAAATAATTTTATGGTTGAGGTTACCACATGAGGAACTGTATTAAAGGGTCGTGGCATTAGGAAGGTTGAGAACCACTGCCTTAAAGCATTCTGTTATGCTTAAAATAAACCTCTAATTGTAGCTTCATGATCAGGACTTTCCCTAAATTTATCTGCAATCAGATCCTTTCATTCACCATTTGCATTCCATGCGCATTAAGGACCTGCTGCTGTGTGCCAGGCTCTGTTGGATACATCGGGCACATTAGTGAATGCCATCCTGGCCTTTTATTACTGCAACTCCAGTCGCTATGCTCTGGCCATCATGGCCTTACTTCTTCTCTTTGAGCACACAGGCTCTTGTGTCAGGCAGATCTCTTGGACTTCCTGCTCTCTGTCTGGACCATTCTTCTCCAGGACTTTCCAAGGTTGATCCTGGCATCTTTCCAAGGTTGATCCTGGCACCTTTAAATGTGCCAAACTCAGAGAGACTTTTCTGGATCAGTCTAAACTACCTTCCCAGACACTTGCTATCAGACATCCTATTTTAATTTTCAGCAGAGACCTCAGCATTAATGCCTACTTCCTCTGCTTTTTCATTCTTTGATTTTCTGTCATTCGCTCGCTCACTGTTCTTCCTCACAAGGTCCCGGCCATGAAATGAAAGCAAGGACCCTGTCCGAATGCTCACAGCATACAGAACACAAGCAGCACATAGAACATGCTCTAACACACACTAGGTGCTCACTGAATAGATGCCAAATAAATAAGAATTAGTAAATGGATAACATGACCCTTATAGGATGGCATGTGCTCCTAGCATCAAACATTCTTTAAGTATCATAGTGCTAGCAAAACAAAGTGAAAGAATACAATATAGATGCAAGATGTAATGTTACAAATAATAAATCCAAATGAGAACACAAAAGTGTCATTTCAGGGGATTATAACCTTTGACTCTACAGAACTTCTACATTTAGCTAGTAGAAAAGAATTTACATCACTAAAAAACATTAATCAGTTCAGAATTAGAAGGCTTATCTCCAGTGCTTCATTTGAGTAATTGTCTTATATTAACTCTCTCATAATTCAAATTAGCCAAAGCAATACAAAAAATTCAATTCGTGGAAAAACTGTGGAGTAAATTGATTTCACAGTGGTATTCAGCAGCCATAACAAGCTACCCCATTTATTCTTATCTGAAAGTAACATAGCAATGTTTTAGCATTTTGGTTGATGATCACTAACAAATTTTAATTTGCCCGATGAAAATATGCTAAATTTTTCCAGATTATAATCTGTAATAAATTTGTTTTTATTGCATCTTTACCTAAATTTATATGTATTCAATAGCTTTCCTTTATCAGTATAAAATTATTACTGTC
Source organism: Myotis davidii (assembly GCF_000327345.1). Lineage (NCBI taxonomy): Eukaryota > Metazoa > Chordata > Mammalia > Chiroptera > Vespertilionidae > Myotis > Myotis davidii. The sequence goes on along the minus strand of NW_006294876.1, from coordinate 5,314,578 downwards.
TCCAAATATAATTTTGATGGTAGGCTTAGTTGAGAAGACATTTAAATAACTATTTCAAATATAGTTTATATTATTTCAGGCACAAGATGGCTCCTTTTCTTGATATTATCCATATTCATGAGCAGTAATTGGTTTATTAAAATTTCTTTAATAAAATCTTAATTACTTTCATAGGCTTCTTTACTTTGTTTTAATAGAGGGTGATTGTGGGTTTTTCCTAAAAGAGATGTAGGCTATCATGAAAAAAAGAAACTGAGATTGACAAAAGGAAGTATTTTAATAATTGCAAGCCTTAAATCATGATAAAATCAAATACTGCCTGTGGCTATGCAAGACTTTCCTATGACCCCCTCAGTTGCTATTAATCTTTAGACCTAAAATTAAATCCCTGAATATGGCAAAGCTAAAACCAAAAGAAAAGTTGGGCTGAATTAATTATTAAATGAATGCTTCAAACTTTTTTAAATTAATTAAAAATCAACTTAATGTATATATGAAGATTTATTTTAAACAAATATATCATTTATTTTATTCTGACAGTGGAAATTTGTGCACCTGGGGAAGGGAGAGAAGAAAAATGGAGACAAACAAGTTTACTTTTTTTAAAGTCAAGGTTAGCCCTGGTTGGGGTGGGAATGGAATGGGACTTGGGGGATCCATCACTACCTTCCCCATCTATACCCATTCACACCTTAAGTCATGGGTGGGTAGAGGGTGGCTGATCAAAATCTGGGGGCCCATGACATCCTGAACTCATGCAAAGTGTACGTGTGTGCATGTGCAGTGTACACATGCATGTACATGTGTTTCTGAGCATGTATGTAAGCACTAGCCTATGTGCAAGTGTATTCATGGGTGCATGTGCATATGTATACTGTGTACACACACGTGTGCATCTGTGTTTATGTGTGTGTGGGCATGTGTATACTTGAGTACATCACATAAATACTCCCAACTTGCCCCTTGAGAAGTCATGACCCTCAAAGTGCGACTGTAAACTAGGATTGTTTTGTGAAAACTTCAAAAAGATTCAGAACCACACTGATTTAATGTTTTTTAAAATAAAACTGTCATTTATTTAAAAGTAAAAGTGATCTTGATTTGATGCTAAAGTTTACCAAAATGTTGATAAATGTTGAGAACACCTGTTCTCTCTCCATAGCCATGTGGCCATGTGGGCCCCACACAACGAAGTGCAGCTGGGAAAACAAGCTAAGCTATCCAGATGCTGGACTGGACTGGACTTTAATATGGAGCAAAAACTATGGGCAATGACCCTGCTGAAGACAATATTGGACTTCTTCCATTGCAGCATAGACTGAGCTGGGACTTAGAGGGAAACTCCCTTAATTTTACATAATCAATAAAGCTTTCCACATAACCCCACCCCCTATGGAGGCTCACGAAATTCTTTTCCTCATGGCACCCCAAGAACTCAGCTTCCACTAATTAACAGAATAATGAATACTGTGACAGAGCCTTAATGGATTTTGTCAATAGAATATCAGTATTTCTAGCATGTATGGGGGGGAAAATAAATTCTATGTTAAAATTTGAAGCTTCGTCTTACTTTTGTAAACCTTCCCTCAAGAGCAATTCATTCTTTGACAATAACCGATCCTACCACCCAATTTAAAATAAATCTAAATTAAGACTTCTATAAAAAATTAAAAAATGGGTAGTTCTTTGTCCAAAACTCCTCACGTTTTCTTTTAGGACTGCCAGGGATGGGCTGTCCAGAACACATGATCTCTAAGTTTCCTGCTTGAATATTCCAGAAGAGGACACTGCAGGGACCCTGAGACTCAGATGAAGGTTAATCCTTTTAGAATCGGACTCACTGGATCCTCCTAAGCTGAGAGCCTCCCTGAGGTGGTTATGGAAGTGCTGTTGGCTGGGAAATGTGTGGGGCGAGCTGGAGAAGAATTGGATCGTCACAGTCAATAACTGCAAACTGTCATCCTGCTAGAAATATGGACAGAAGTTGGTTAACTCCAGAATGGGTGAAGAGTGAGCTGTTCTTTACATTAGAAAGCAGGTCTGATCTTTGTTAACAGGCACCATGCAAACTCTGGTTTATGTCGATTAAGTCTACCTGGGCCTCCATGGGATACTTTAATTCTTGACATTTTTACATAACTTTGTGACAAGATACAGCCATCAATGTTGAGATGCTGCCTTGTTCCACAGCCAAAACTGATCCCACAGCACTCTGACACGCAAGTTTTGGCAGAGGCATCATACATCAGAAGTTTAGACCTCGCTGGTACAGACTAGTATAAGCAAGAGGCTCATCTTCGCTTACATTTTTGATTAGTACTTCAAAAAAGTATCTTCACTGCTGTTTTCAGGGCCTGAGTGAATTTAATTTAAAGCTGGATAATTTTATAGAAAAAAGATGATGACTAAACTTTTTTTTGAAGAAAGAATCAAAACTCAAGTGTGTCTCTTATCTCTGTCTCATTCCAAGTTGGAGCCTGTAGATTCTAGTTTCATTAGATTTCTTCTTTCAAATGCTTACAATACAGGCTGTCAGGCCGGATTCCAGTTATGAGAAACAAGGCTTGTCTCAATTGGGATAAGGCAACGCAGTTCCTATCTAAGAGGGGGAAGCTCGTGCTACAGCAATTTTTAGAAAAGTAAATTGTATTAAAAATCAATTTGCATGTGAAGGGTACCAGAATATGCCATCCCCAAATATACCTCTTTGGTTTATGAATAATTTTGAGCTAAAGGCCATGAGCATCAACAGAGGAAGGAAAAGCTCTAAAAACAGGGCATGAGCTGTCCTTTTATAAAGGAAATTTATATTAAACATTTTTTATTGATTACTTTGAGAGAGACAGGAAGAGGGAGAGAAACATCAACTTGTTGTTCTGCTTATTTATGCATTCATTTGTTGACGCGTGTATGTACCCTGACCAGGGATGGAACCCACAGCCTCTCTGTAATCAGGACAGTACTCAACCAACTGAGCTACTTGGAGGATGTCTCTCTCTCTCCCGACTTAAATCTAAATAACAAACCTTACTAATCAATCCTTGTTTATCATACTTCTCCAGTCACCTTCCATAACTTGCCTCAGATGGTATGCAAGCCCAAATCCAGCCACCTCTTTGGGGTCCTCTTCACTGGGTGTTCCATGTATGTGAACAATGCTCATATGAATAAACTTCTGTTTGTTTTTCTAGTGATCATTTGTCTCTTGCCTGTCTAAATAGCAGAAGCCCAGCTGGAGAACCTAAGATGGGAAGAGAAAACATTTTTCCTCCCCTACTGAGATGTCAATGTCTGATAGCAACCATCTGTGAAAGTCATGGGTTCGTGTTTGATCACAGCATATTATAAATGAATCATAGAATACTGTATTTCTCAATTCTCCAGGGATCAACAGTCAGGAATATAAAGTTGGGTTTGCTTGCAACTATACCTTCGTTCAATGACCTTGGGTATTCCAGAACTTTGAAAAAAATGTCACGAAAGCATCAGGTTGAGTTTTATAACATCTGGAAATTCTTCCTAAAAGTGACTGCAGTTAAAGATTATGTCCTTTTATTTGACAACTGACATGTTCTCATATGTGCTAACAAAAATGAAAGCTTACTTATACTTTGGTTGTGTTTCACAGTAGTTCTGTGCTTTCCAAATTATATGTATTAAATAAAGTAACTAAGTTTGTCCTTTTCATAAATGATGGGCAGGAAGAGAGAAAGAGAGAGAGAGAGAGAGAAAGAGAGAGAGAGAGAGAGAGAGAGAGAGAGAGAGAGAGAGAGAGAGAGAGAGAGAGAGCAGAAGAGAAGAGAAGAGAAGAGAAGAGAGAGAAGAGAAAAGAGAAAGGAAGAGAAGGGGAGGGGAGGGGAGGGGAGGGATTCAAATTGAATTTGTGGGAGTATCGCTAACTAGAACCTTTGAAAAGAAGAGAGTTGGGGACACTTTTACATACCAGGGCCATTTTAAAGTGTACCCTTGGTCCTTGTAGCTCTCAAAGAACAGCAGCCTTTATGAAGACATGGCGACAGAGTGAAGAGTGAAGCTGGAAATCAGAGACCGAGGTTCTAACTCAGCTCTCACCTAGTCAGGATTAAAAAAAGGTGCTGACAGAATTGATGAATAATCAAACAAATAAAATTGTTGGGTCAAGGATCTAAAATTTCTACGGGGTGTCCAAAATAAGATCACATTGGGGGAAACACAAACAACAAAGAAACCTCAGCCCAACTTATCTAACATGTCTGCATTCTTGTACATTGGGATCTCTGCTAATTATCTTGCATGCATTAACTCATGTAAACCTTCCACCACTTCCATTCTACAGATGAGAAAACTGAGGCACAGAGAATTGAGCCACTTGTGCAATGGCATTTCATTTGTAGGTGAAAATGAAGGTCAGACAAGAGTTTGACCATGACGCATATGAACAATCAGACAAATGTCAGGCACATAAACTTGCTACTTAAAATGAGAGAGAGCTGATGGGCTGGCAGTGCTTAGAAGCAGCATAGAAGAATACAGAATGTTCTGCTTTTCATCTTTTGCCAGTTTCTCTTTAGCCTCAGGTCAGGTAGCTTGAGACATTTCAAGAACTCATTTGAGTTAACAGAACAAAGAACATTCTGAGTTAATAGAACAAAGTTTTGAAACAACTTTTACAAATACATTTTTCTTGCAAACACTTAATTCTGCTGACCTCTATTAAAAAATAAATATCACATGATCTCACTCATTTGTGGAATATAATGAACAACATAAACTGATGAACAAAAACAGGTCCAGAGACAGAGAAGCATCGATCAGACCGTCAAACCTCAGAGGGAAGGTAGGGTAGGAGAGATCAACCAAAAGACTTGAATACATGCATATAAGCCTAACCAATGGACACAGACAACAGGGGGGTGAGGGCATGAGTCGGGGTGAGTCAGGGGGTACTGGGGGGATAAGGACACATATGTAATACCTTAATCAATAAAGAAATAAAAAATATATATACAGCTATGCCCAGCCACCATGGCTCAGTCGCTGAGTGTCGACCTATGAACAGAAGGTCACAGTTAAATTCGCAGTCAGGGCATATTCCTGGGTTATGGGCTCGATCATCAGTTTGAGGAGTGCAGAAGGCAGCCAATTAATGATTCTCTCTCAATCTTGATGTTTCTAGCTCTCTCTCTCCCTCTCCCTTCCTTTCTGAAATCAATAAAAATATTATATAATATACAGCTATCATTTTCCATTGAAAATACTGGACAAAAACCAGATTGATATGCAGGGTAATTTAAAAACGAAATTCTTCATCTAGCTACCACACTGATTTTAAAACTAGGTCTTATTTTCAGTTAAATCAAAATTGTCTGATTCTGTTGCTCCACTATAGTAATACCAATGGTGTTCATAACCCTCATTTATTGAGCCATCACCATGTCACATGCCCTGTCTTATTAAATCTTTACCCCAACCCTGGGAAAGAGGTGCTGCTATTGATTTCATTTTACAGATTCATAACTAAAGATTTAGTGAGGTTGCAAAATCTCTCAAGGACTGGTAACAAATAAGAGACACAGCTGGGATATAAATACAGGTTCTCCCTCTCCACATTATCTTGTCTCTCAGAGACACTCTATTTAGAGGTTATTTTTCATGAAAAATATGATGAGAGTGGATAAGAACAGGAAGACTCAACTGTAATCTCTGCTGATCATTCTCAAATTGATATTTCTGAGTTTCATTTCCCTAACAACTCCAAATTTGTACATTTGTTTTGCATATTTTCCTCCAAACATATTTTCTTCCCACTCATATTCCCTAAGCTAATCTGCTATCTAAATCAGAGATTTAGGGAAACTTTCCTTTCCTTGTGGCACTTTTATAGTTTTCATTTTTCAGCAGAGATTTTGTGAGTGCCTATGAAAACAAAGTATTGCTGGGCGCTCTGGGTAATATGTAGTGAATTAAGAAGAATCTACTAGGGGAGATAGAACATGTGTTTGTATGATGAAAGATAACACTTACACTATAGGGTTGTCTATGACAGAATCCATTAACAGATGATGTGCCATAACATTCAGTAACAAAAGATCACCAAGGGAGGGGATCACAGAAGGCTATATGGGAGAAGGGTCTTTGGTTGATCCCTGAGGGATGAGAAGAATTAGTCAGGGCATGGGACTGAGGCACCAAGTCATCTAGAGAGAGCAAAGGCTTGCAGATATGAATAGGCAACAGGTGATAGTGCTAATGTCAATGGGTCCAGTAGTAAAGTAGATGCCTCCTAACATGTTAATTGAATAAAAAATATATCTCTTAACAATCGAAAGGATACTCATCATTTGTGCAATCGTCATTTTATATTAGAATGGTAGTCATCCTATCAGTCATGGGGAAATTAACAAAAAATACCTCTGCACAGGCTCTATTTCTGTAAATTCTGATGTAAGTGGTCTGCAGTTGGCTCTGTCACCAGTATTTTTGTGTGTTTTTTAAGTAGCCAAAGTGAAGAACCAATGGCAGTTATTATATCCTAGCCCTGGTGAATTTAAGTGAGTTCATCAATGTCAGCTTCTTCCACTATGGCTTGTTCTGATGAACACAGAACAATTATCTGTTATGATCAAAGTGACTAGTGAGCTTCATAACAGAGATCTTTATACTTTCATGTCATCATGACCCAACAACTTCATTCAGTCCTTTGGGTGTTCATTTATTTGATTAATCATCCATTCAGTAGACATACTTTGATTGTTTAGCACAGTGGTTCTCAACCTTCCTAATGCCACGACCCTTTAATACAGTTCCTCATGTTGTGGTGACCCCCAATTTCATTGTTACAAATTGAACATAATTAAAGCATAGTGATTAATCACAAAAACAATAGGTAATTAATTTTCTGATGGTCTTTGGCAACCCCTGTGAAAGGGTCATTTGAGCCCCAAAGGAGTCGCGACCCACAGGTTGAGAACCGCTGGTTTAGCAGGACTCTTCCCAGACTTAGTATGAGCAAGCCACCTAAGGGTTCAAGTCCTCAAACCTTGGGCAGTTTTGGTGCAATCCCTCTGCACAGCTGGGGAGACAGTGGTGAGAAAAGGACAGTGGTGGTCTCCAGCCCCTGGGAGCTTTAGTGGAGCTACAAAGACCAGGATGTCAAAAGCTCCCATAAAAGTCAAATCAGGCAGAGAGAACATCCTATTTAGAAAAATGCAAATGCATATAAGCATAACCAATGGACATAAGACACTGGGGGATAGGGGAGGCTAGGGGACTGTCAAGGGCGGGGGGGGGGGAATGGACCCATATGTAATACCCTTTGTAATACTTTAAGCAATAAAAAAATAAAATAAAATACTAGAAAAATGCAAAGAAGGTGTGTATGGCTAGACAGTGTTTGGGATGGTGTACCAGGCACACCACCCTCTCTCTCCAGGCTTAGCTGAATTTTCAGCAAGAACTATATATTTGAAGCTATGACTTCGAGAGTCAGTTGTACACATTCTTCCAGCTTTAGACTTAGGAGAAACCCCTGTGCTTTTGTTTCTACTTGGCTAGACAGGAAAACTGATGTTCCATTATAAATCCAAGGCATTCAATGTTCTGTTTCCTACCACCTCCATATCCACCATACTATGTGTCTCATGCTATGTAGTGAGGACTCTCATTGCCCTTGATAAAATGCTATGCCCTTGTGCTGAATCCGCCAGGCACCCAACACCTCCAGCTTGCAGTTGGGTTCAGCCAATGGAGGAGTCAGTGGGAGAGGACAGGACAGGACAGGAGGAGAGAGAGCTGGGTGTTTTCGGTCCTGACGCTCCACATCTGTTACACTGGGCTCTGGAAATACTGTGTCCCTCCACTATTTCCACTGATGACAGTCACCAGCCACCTGACTGCATGGGCTCAGTGCTTTAGCTCTGCCCACGTCTTGGGAATGAGGCCCTTCATTAAATCCTCCCAGAATCTCAGCTGAGTGTGCCCTACGTGTCCTTCTGAAATGCTGAATAGGGTGTGTAAGCAGAGGGCACATGCTACAAAGTTTCTGTTTTATCTCTAAGGACAGTGGGACATCATTAAGCAGGTAACTGTCATAACATGTTTTATAATGCTTCACTCCTTCCTGGTGCATTCACAGCACTAAAAAAGTGGCAGACAAATTCCCAATTGGTCACCCAGTTATAACAGTAACTTTTTAAAATCTTTTTTTAAAATTATGATGAAATTTGCATAATATGCAATTAACCATTTAACATGTACAAATCAGTGGCACTTCATATATTCGCAATGATACGCAACCATCATGTCTATCTAGTTCCAATACATTTCCATCACCCCAAAAGGATAGCTGGTTTTTAAAGACAGCAGTCTGGAAGCTTCCAGCAGACAATGGGCTGAGATGAGGTAAGACGTGAGCAGACCAGTTAGAAGGCTCCCTCTGAATTCCAGGGGAGAAATAACCAGGTCAGCAGAGATGGAAGTGGTCAAGTCTGGCACACCATGTCTGGCCAGGCAGATGGATTAGCTGTAGGGTGGGGGGAAATGAAGACATTCTGGCCTTGAACTACAGAGGTGGGGAGGCCTGGCGGGAAATGAGCTTTGCAGTTTTGGATGTGGGACTTTGAGGTGCCAGGGAGACAGCCAACGGAGATGCCCAGAGGCAGCCGGTGTATGAGTCTGGAGCACGGCACTGGAGACAGATTGAGAGACCTCCGCATTGAGATGGTATTTAAAGCTGCAGGACTGGATGAAAGTCACAGAAATAGAGTTTAAATAAAGATCTGAATGCCCAGGGCTGGTCCTGAGCACACTTACACCTAGAGTCTAGTGGAGAAGGCAGTTTGGCACAAAGAAGAAAAGCACTATAAAAAGTTCAGCTGCACAAACTGTTAACCTTGGGAAGCGCGACTCCTTTTGAATCTGAGCTGGTGCCTCTTCTGTTAGATGCTGAGGTTTTTATTTAAATATTTATATCTCACAGGTAATCTGAATGTTAAAGTTCTCCTTTTATTATGGTCGTTAATGAAAAACGTATCCACAGTTCTCATTTAATAGCATCTGTTTTAGGCCCATCATTGGGTTGATTGAGGACAAATAAAAACGAGTCATTCGGCTGATCATTATGGCATGCATTCAGGAACTGTAAGCAGAACGAACTACATGCGGGAATAAAATCACTTATTTTAGGTATTTCCAGAATCAAGGCAGTCACAAAATAGCCAGAGTGTGGCAAAGCATGCGTAATGATAAAGCCTCTATTATGACTAGGATGTAAAGGGTAAGAGGATTTTCAGAAAACAATTTAGGAAAAGCGAGACTCTTGCTTATTCAAATGCTATGTGACATTTGACAGCACTTCTTCCGGTAAAATTACAGAATGGATAGAGTGACTTTCAAAGATATTGTTGCATGTGCTGAACACATGTAATGCATTTATCTGCTGACTAACCCTTAGGTTAGTATAAACAGTACATTATTTCCCAAGAATTGAAGGCAACTGTCATTGACTCTTCCTGCCGACGCTTTGGAATTTCTATGCTTTGTCTATCTCAAACCAAATTTCAGAATGTGTCTCTTTTTTTGAAATTAGCAATTTCTCCATGTGAATATATAGCACATAAAATAAATTACCTTTTACATTATAGTTAATTGTTATCATATGTTAAGCTTCCCCTCCACCCCACAATGCATGGTTCGGTACATATTTTAAAGTTTTCTAAGATAATAATAGTATCTTTTCTGATTATAGCATTAACACATGGCAACCTGAAAACCATCAGTCTATTAAAAAGGGACAAAGGGAGAAACTAAGATGGCGGCATAAACACCGGGAAATTGCTGCCTCCCACAACAACTGAATAATACTTCAAAAACACAAAACGGACATCATCCAGAAATACAGGAAGGCTGGCTGAGGGTGAATTCTACAACTAGAAGGAAAGAAAAGCACACTGAGAGCCAGAGGAGCTGCGGTAGTAAAGTGCAGAGGTAGGGGGCTCGTGCGCGGAAAGGGGCTGGCACCTGAGGACGCGGCTGTCTTTTTGAATCCGGAGGGAGTCACACGCTCCCGAGGGCTCTGATCTCCGGTTCCGGTTC
>NW_006294876.1:5285265-5302806 GCF_000327345.1 Myotis davidii | reverse complement strand
CTTCAGGAGCACATATACTAAATTGGAATGATACAGAGAAGAGAGATTTGCATGGCCTCTGCATAAGGCTGTCCAGCAAATCCTGTGACACATTCCACATTTAAAAAATAAAAATAAAAATAAAATAAAAAAAGGGACAAAGAATAAGGTAAAAAAAAAAAATCCACCCAAAGATCATCAGATTTGGGGGGAAAGCTGCTGTATGTCTCTATGCTTATCATACAATCACGTGTCACTTTACAGAAATAGACCACAGCACGTGGTGGCTAACTCGCTCTTTGCATTTGTGTGTCATGGATATATTTTGGTATCAACAGATGTCTAGCTGCATCTTAATTTTTAATGCCTCGTAATGTTCTCTTTGATGCAGTGTTTGCATCCAATTGCATACTGATGGACATTTAGGTTGTTTCTAATGCATTTTTTTCCCATAACAGTGGCTCTTACTGTGATTTTAAAAAATGTTTTCCATACATATTAACTCATTTGCTCTGAAGATTTTTTAAATAGCTCCTCAATACCCATTCCTGAAACCCTAAGGGCTGGGTGACAAGTGAGGCAGCCTGCCAGCTGCTCTCCATGAAAGCCAGGCCCCGGCCCCCTCAACAGCAGTGCCTGTTTTGTGGTCCCGCCCAGCACTGCATGCCAGCAATCATGCTCATCTTTAGTACCCTTTGTAAGGGTGGGCAAACTTTTTGACTCGAGGGCCACAATGGGTTCTTAAACTGGACCGGAGGGCCGGAACAAAAGCATGGATGGAGTGTTTGTGTGAACTAATGTAAATTCAAAGTAAACATCATTACATAAAAGGGTACGGTCTTTTTTTTTTTTTTAGTTTTTTTCATTTCAAAGGGGCCGGATCCGGCCCGCGGGCCGTAGTTCGCCCACGGCTGGACTAAGCCCAAACACGCTGTCTCCTTCCCACTGGCCTTCCTCTTAATTAAACTCCTTGTGAGTACATTAGCTGCTTGCATGCTGTTTCCTGAAAAGCCAGTTCACATGTTTTGATACTTTATTTCCCAGCTGGGCCATGCATGGTACTCAACACATACATGAAGCTACTAAAAGTTGCAAACTTGGGAAGACCCTGAAAAATTTGGAAGGCATCAGAACTAGCATTAATGACTACAATCATTATCTATTTTTCTTACTTTCAATCTTTATTTTGTGTAACCCTTAGTGTACTGATCCCTTTATTTCACTATTATAAAATTGAGTTAATTGGGGTGACATTACTTAAGAAAACCATACAGGTTTCAAGTGTACAACTTCCCAAAACATCATCTGTATACTGCACCATGTGCCCATCACCCAAAGAAAAGTCTCTTTTCATCCCCATTTATCTCCCTTTTGCCCTCTTCCACCTACCTCAACCCCCCTTTCACTTTGGCTATCATTACACTGTTGTCTATGACTATGTGTGTTGTGATATATATATATATATATATATATATTGTTGTTGTTGTTGTTTTGCTTAATCTCTTCACCTTTTTTTTTTTATCCAGGCCCCAACCCCTTTCATTTTTTAATGTCATCTTTAATTCATTTGTTTTCTATTACTAATCCTTCTTTTTAAAATCCAGGTGACATCTGTCTTTGTTATAGCTTCCCACTGACATGATTCTCCTACCTTGTGTCCTGTAGGGAGCAAGCTTTAACAGTTATAAATAGAATGTGTAAACAGGCTTTGGGAACCTGCAGCCGACAGACATACACATTGTTGACAAGGGATATTAACATTTACACACTATTTCAATGGCAAACTCTTTTCTCTGTTGCCAGAGTCTAAGGGCAGAGAGCGCTAGACAGCCACTTGACTAAATATATCCACTGTATTATGTTTGTAGGTTGAGGGCAGTTGCATGGATGTGATTGAAAAGCAGGATGAACTCTCATGGAATGAGCTCCTACTTACCGAGCAAGTGATTTCTCCCCCTCTCCATACCACTCTGTGAAGCCCCACTTGCACTAATGGGAGCTCAGGATTGGTAGCATCCTAATTAGTCTCTGTTGTCATGACTCAGATTCATTATTTCTAGCTTAAAATACCACATCATTCCCAGCTTGAAGTATCACAATAACTAACTCTTCTTACCACCTGTGTTTATCCCAAACCAGGCTAAAAATTCATCTATTCAAGGATTTAAGGTACTACTTGTTTGAGACTCAAGTTTTGTAAAGAAAAATCAATCAAAATATACACATAATATATGTATAAAATCTATGCATTGCAAATGATTAAGAACAGCTTTTACTTTTTATTTCCTGGAGACCAAAATTATATTTAGGGAAAGTGAGATTTTATGGGGTATCATTTCTTTTAATTTTGTTCAGAGCTAGTAGATATACAATATGCCCTCATTAAACTACATAAAAATTACTATTAAATGGAGATGTTTATATCATCCATTTAAATTCTGAAAAATATTTTGCAGAAAAACTCTTTGTAATCTTTGATATGGAGTTCTTAATGACAATAATAAGATAGCACTATTAATTATTTCTTTGGATGAATTATGGTTTGTGATGACAAAATCATATCATTTGATGGAAGTATCCTCAATTCCATTATAGGAAGCCATATTTAAATTAATTTGAAAACTGTGTCACATTGTTTATATCAGATAAATGTATATAAGGGAGCACATTAATTTCTAGTAATTACTGGTATGGTGGTGGAGGTAGTGGAGGTTGTGGTGGTGGTGGAAGTTGTAGAGGTGGTAGTGAAGGAAATAAAGCAGAAAAGCAAGAAGTGAGAAACACAAAAGTTGGCCTAGAATTCAAGCTGGGTTTTTATTGTTTGACATGGAAGCGGGATATCTCATTGCCATTGGAATCCTTGCAATAGTATCCTGGTATTGACTGCAGAGGTGTTAACAGATTGCCACCCTGGATGACACACAGCAAGTTCTCACTATGAAGTCAGAGACGAATGAGCAGTCAGTGAAGACAAGCAAGTCTGCCACAGTTCTAATCCTCCTCTCAGGAAACGAAAAGGAAGACAGAACAGTGGTTGGTTATTAGCCGATGAGTATGTCTGAGACTTACTAGTGGATATGCAGCTCAGTAAGGGGGAGACTGGAATAGAGTTTCCAATGAATTAACCAGGAGGGATTTATCGAGCTCCAACTATGTGCTGGGTCAAGCAAGCATCATGGATACAAAGATGATTATGACATTGTCACTGCCTCAAGGAGCTGATAGGTTAATGTTCACAACAGAGGGAGAGAATATCAAATCTCTGCTTTATAACCTGAATGTAGGGGTAGTGACAATGAGACACTTTCACTTGCTGTGAATAATGAATTAAGGACTCTATTCCTGGAGGAAATAACTTAGAGCACTGACCACAGAAAGAAGGCTGAGCATAGGGCACTAATTATGTTACTAGCAAAGGAAGTAGGATAACGGGGGCTTAAAATGTAACATGTTGATTGTGAAGGTAGAATTCTAACTTAATATTGAAGCATTGAAAGACAAAAGATAACTGTGACTAGTTGAGAACTCACTTTTAAATTTTACACACTGGAGCATAAATGATGCTCGTGTGCCTGCCACAGTGAGGGACCTCTGCATCCTGGTGCCTGCAAGGGGGTGGGCCCATCTGTCAATGCCCCCGATCCCCCAGGCAGGTAACCAGAGTCCCTTCACCAAGTCTGGTCCCCAAGGGCTCAGCTGGGCTGACTTTCTTTTTTCCTTTAAATATGTTTTTTTATTGATTTTAGAGAAAGAGGAAGGGGGAAGGGATGAGAGAGAGAGAGAGAAGCATCATTGTGAGAGACATTGATGGGTTGCCTCCTGCATGGCCCCTACTGGGGATCAAGCCCACAACTTGGGCATGTGCCCTGGCCTGGAATTGAACCAGTTAACTTTTGATGACCTTTTGGTCCAGTTCACATGGAGAGTGAGCTGGCTCCTCAGAGAACCAGAGTGAAATGTGCACACCAGTAAGGATGTAAACTGACGAATCAAAGGGAGTTCCTGTGCCGCGGGGAGGCCGGGGCACGTCTGAGCTGACACTTCTGTCCTCTGCTGAGCTGGGACAGGACCGAGCTCTCCTGGCAGCCTGGAGACAGGGGCTGGCAGAGGCTGTTAGTATGTTGGCGCAGAACGTAGTTCTGGGGAAGAACTCCTGCCCTGTGCACTGTGGGGGCCTGCATGTGTCTGACGAGGGAGGCGAGCTAGGCAGTGACTGACAAATGGGGCAGGAAATCTCCAAGGAGAGAACTGCCTTTGAGTGAGTGAAAAGCAGCCACCAGGTACCGTGAGCAGGATGCAGTAATGGGGAGCGTGGCCTCAAGGGCCAGAATGGGAGCCATGACTTGAATATGTCTCCAGCCCAGCAACCAGAAAGGCACCAGGGAAAGATGGAAAAAGCTATTTTTGTAATGCCTGGGGCATAAGCAGCACTGTTCAGGGACTCCAGAACGAATTGTAATGCAAAGGGCAGTGGGCCATTTTCCCTGTATGGGCCACAAACTGCCTCCTAGCACAGTCTCCTGGGGGCTCAGGGCAGACACCTGTGGGGGCACTTTGCCCAGGAGCAGCAGGTGAGACCATAACAACCATCAGAGCAGTGCACGCTGTGCCCAGGGGAGCAGTGGCGACCAGCAGAACTGCAGAGCCTGTGAGAGCCCCGTGGAGGTTCATGCTAGGCCCAGTGTGTGAAACAGATACACAAAGGAAACCAGGCACAGCAACTCTAATGCACACCTGTGCCTGGTGGGCAGGGCTGTGTGAGGGACATAAAAGTGCGACAAACCCAGCTGCTCCTTGAATGATGTGAGTATGTAAGCATACCTGTGTGTGTGTGTGTGTGTGCATGTTGGCGTGTATGTGTGGGTGGGTGGGGGGTATGCCTGGATGGCACAGGCATGCTTACATATGTATGTAAGCATGCTTACATCTGTATGTAAGCATGCCTATGTAAGCTTGTACACACCTATATGTGGGTGTGCATGCTTGTGTGTACATGCTAGTGCCTTTTATTTTTCAGAAGAGAGAGATGAATGGGAGAAAGTTGGCATTTTAAGTAGATTCTCCTTAACTTCAGTCTCTTTCCTCCCCATCCACATGTAGGTAAATTTATTCTTCTACAGCACAGAGATGCCCTCAAAACTCTGATGCAGGTGACTGCCCTCAACTTAGCTCCTTCAACTTACCTCCTGCAAGTACTCCCTCCCAAGGATTCAACAGTATTTGCATAAAACAGATAACAGCAAAATAAACTGGGTTATATATGACCCAGATATCCCTGTCCTGGATACCAGCCCCCAAAACTGAAAACATTTATTTATAAAGATATATGTACCCTATGTTCATTGTAGCATTATTCATGGTATCCAAGGCATGGATACAACCTAAATGTCATTCAATGAATGACTGGATATAGAAGATGTGGTACATATATACAAGGGAATGCTACTCAGGTAAATAAATGAATGAAATATTGCCATTTGCAACAACCTCGTGGATCTTAAGAATATTATGCTAAGTGAAATAATTCAGAGAGAAAAGGATAAGAACCATATGATGTCACCTATACATGGGATATAAAACAGAAAGCAACAAATGAAGAAACAAAACAAAAAAATTCATAGACACAGGCAACAGTATGGTGGTTTCCAAAGGGGAAGGATGGGGCACACAGAGGAGGGTAATGGAAGAAGACTAGCATTTGGGTGGTGAACATACAATGCATTATGCAGATGATGTGTTACAGAATTGTACACTTGAAACATATAATGTTATTAATCAATGTCACCCCAATATACTTAATTTTTAAAGAAGAAATTGTTAATAAAATAAAAATAAATAAATTGGGAATGGTTAGAGGGGAGACACAATGTCAAGAGTAGCTGTGGGCTGGAGGCCTTGCGAATTTCATGACAGGCAGACTTTTTGTGGCCTAATAATTTTTTAAAAAGTAATTTGCATAGATATGGGTGTTTCCATAGCAACTGAAATCGTGTTATATTACATCACAGCCCTAATGGAAGCTTTAGCAAAGCTATGTAGACATGCCGAGGGATAAAAGGACTTTTAATAAGACCCTGGTGTTTGAAGGTTCATCAGCAAACTGCAAAGTATTCCTTTCCTTTCAAGAATTGTGAGGCTTATTTAAGCAGTGCTGTGGCTTGCTTTTGGGAGAGTTCTCATCCTGGGATCACATGACTATTTCTTTTCAATCTCATTTTCATCAGGTTCAAATTAAAAACACCTAGTCATGTCTGGCCAGAGTGGCTCAGTTGGTTGAGCGTTGTCCTGTGCGCCAAAGGTTGCCAGTTCAATTCCCAATCAGGGAACATACCTGGGTTGTGGCTTCGATCCCCGGTTGGGACACATACTGAAGGCAACTGATCAATGTGCCTTTCTCTCTCTTTCCTCCACTCTCCCTCCTTCCCCTCTTCTAAGCATGTTCTTAAGTGAGGATTTAAAAAAATGCCTAGTCATGCTCAATGTGAAGTTTATAAATGACAATAAAACATCTCATCTGTGTTTACACACTCCAATAGCCAAGTTAATAGCCAGGGCTGTTTTGCAGAATATTATTAAATTGACAAACTGATTGAAAATCCTAAATGATCCGTGTTCATCGCATAACCACAACTGTGTGTTAAACACAAATTTCTACTTCCTGTTCATTTATTTAACAAGGCATTAGGAAGTCTCCTGAAAGTGGCATGGAAGGTAAAGCAAATTAACACCCTCCAGCCTATGAATGTCCTTAACTCATGACGCACCTGTTGGTGTGGATATGTGATCACATGTACCAGTAGGTGCCTTCAGGGACAAGAGCAAAGAGGAAGGCATTTCCGCTCACCTCTGTTTGGGAAAAGTAGCCCAAAGCTGAGGCTCCACTGCCAAAGAAAAGCAACTGTATTTCGTTTCTTCTCTTTCTCCTTTTCACTCTTTTCTTTCATCGCCCTAACCATGCTTGGAACCAATATAAAATTAAACATCTACTCCATCCGGACTATGAAAGCACTTACAAAGCAAAGAACTAGAACAAAACAAAAACTGCTGCAGTTAATATCCAAGACTTCTTTGTATCACTGAACTGCTTTTTGACCTTGGAATCCGTATTTCTCAGCCTTAGATCTCCAGGCACATTACTTCCTCTCAATTGAGATGGAAAGAATTTTGAATGAAGAATAAGAGATGGAGAACAATGTTTCCTAATCTTAAAAACCTCAAAACATAAAAGATGAGGGATGGAAGTTGCCTTTTTACTACTGATACTTAAGAATATAAATATGGTTAAATTATAAATATTCACATGCTCACTGACTTATGATGGGGTTACATCTTGATAAACCCATTCTACGTTGAAAATAACATACGCCAAAGATGCACTTAATACCCCTAACCTACGAAACATCAGCTTAGCCTACCCTACCTTAAATGTGCTCTGAACACAATATCCAAAATATACAGGCAAGCGAGCACACCATGGAGCACCTGCTGTGTGTTCTCATGATCACGAGTCCTACTGTAGCGGAGGCTCCCTGCTGCCCAGCACCATGGGAGTATCTACCACATATCGCTAGCCCAGAAAAGAGCAATATTCACAATTCAAAGTATGGTTGCTTATAAATGCATATAGCTTTCACACCATCAAAGAGTCAAAAAATCCTAAGTTGAACCACTGTAATTCGGGGACCACCCATATTAGGAAACCACATCAGAGTGCCTGTTCATGTTTGCTCTTAATTAAGTAACTGAAGATAAGTTTTGGAAACTATAGGGTGTCCCAAAATTCACGCAAGAAGTAGTTTTGATAGAAAACACAGGTTTATAATTAAAAATTATAAATTTTTTATTGATTCATAAAGTATAGAGTATAGGGTTATTTATAGAATAGTACATCGGGTAAATGGTCTCCACAGCTTTGCTGGCACATACGCAAAGCCGTGGTCTTCACTGGTCTTCATTGTCCCTGCTCCTGGGGAATAACTGGTACTTTGTAATGCTTATTAAATTGAAGGGATTGAAATCAAAGGGCAACAGATTTTAGAATCTGATTCAATAAACCAAGTAAAATTAGGCTTTTATTTTTTGTTGTTAATGCTCACGCAAAATTCAAATCTTGCATGAATTTTGGGACACCCTACATATTTGTGAACAGACAGGTATGCCCCTTGAAAATGGGACTGAGTTCATGAATTAAAATCCACTTTCTCAAAAAAAAAAATCAACATGCATGAAAGCCAAATGATATGTAGGGCAAGTGGCTCCTTTGGATCATGTGTACCATTATTTTAAGTTCTACATGTGTTTGTCCTGGGACTGCTGGATGTGCAGTGCTGAATGTCCTTACGCTCAAGTTTCCATATTTTAAAAACAGTTACATGCTACAGATACCTGTGTCAAGAAATCATTTCAGGGAGATTTTTCTTCTGTGAATTCCTTTGGGAGGACACCTAGCTATTGGCATACAGCTGCTGTGATGGCAAATATACCATCAGTCATGACGGACAGCCCATTGGAAGAGTGAGTCACTGAGTGAAGACAACAAAGCTGGTTTCTCCCCACCACACTGAGTTTCACCCTCTAAGGAAGAAAGTTATTTTGAACATTTCATCAGGAATAACAAAGAAAAACATCTGTTGGAAAGGAAACCAGGTGTTGGACAGGAGATGCAGACATTCTTTAATTCTCCTCTCTCCTCCAGGATCCAGTAGGGATTTCCATGTTTGTGTTCGTTAACACTAGTTAATGTAATTTTTGTGATAATTGTAGAGCAAATAGAGCAAACTCTCAAACATAATTAGGGAAAAGTGTTTTTAATTAACTTGTAACTAGTGAGTCACAAAGTAGAACTACAAATCGGTTATGCATTGTCAGATCTAACGAGTAAAATGCGCTGTGCATTGCCATCAGGCAAATAACAAAACGGAACAAAATGCTCTTGGCAATACTTTTCTTTGAACCTTTACAACATTTTGGCACACTCTGAACTTAACTGTAGGCAAGAACAGGTACACTTCACATCGCCAGCACCCGTGATCATGGAGAGTAAAAATGAAGATGGCCTCAAACAACCTGATGACACCACATTTAATATGCTGGGATGGGTGTACTGAGGCTCTGATGAAACCCCAAGAGGACTGTAGGGAAGCTGAGGACTATGATTGTTGCAAGCCCCACCCCAGCGAACTGTACCATCAGTAACAGTTGCTTACTGCTGGCTGTCAGTTAGGGGATTGTTGTAGGCAACTTCTGCCACATTTGCTAGAAGTCACTCCACTTTTTATCTTTCATTTAAACAAGCACACTTGAATAAGAGGTCACCTTAAATTCATTCTAAGATGTAAATATGACGAATGAGTCACATTTTTTTAGATACTTTAGCTACTATCAGCAACAAATGATTTAGGCATCTCTCAAAACACATCCATGCCTCCTAACCCCTCACCACTCAGATGCCTACCCTGGTTACTGTTGCCCTGGGGAAAATCAAAAGTGATGTTCTTCAAACCAGCATGGTCATGAGAACAGAAAGAGGGCCTTGATACAATGTAGATTCCCAGGCATCGAGATTCGAGGCCCAAAACTCTGGGATTTGATTAGGGAGAATTGGAAAATCACTGTGTAAGGCAGACAGGCTAAGGAAACTGGTTCAGGGAATGTACCAAACTATAGCTGAAACACTGAGCACTTCCCTTGAAATCTGCATTCAGGGCACCCAGCACAATGGCTGATAAAAGGTGGGTGTTCATGAATGTTTGTTTATCCCTTCTTGGGACTTAAGAATGCAGAGAACACTTTGATTCTCAGGGTAGGCACGTTGGGGAACAACCTATATATATAAAAGCCTAAGCCACCAAATGACCGAAAAGACAACATAACAACTGGTTGACTGGTTGCTACAATGTGCACTGACCACCACGAGGGCAAACACTCCATGCAGGAACTTCCCCCTGTTGGTCAGTGAACTCCCACAGCGGGAGCACTGTTCAGCTGACCAACGGGAGCCAGACACCAGGTTCACGACTGGTGCCTCCACAGCAGCACTACCGCTACTGAGTAGTGGCAGGGGCTAAAACTGGCAGTCCGACATCCCCGGAGGGGTCCCAGATTGTGAGAGGGCACAGGCGAGGCTGAGGGATCCTGCTCCGGGCCTCTAGTAAGAATATAAAAGACAGGAAATCATGTGACATATCAGTTCTAGAAACATCCACCGGTGCCCTACTCTCTGGCAGCTGTAGTCAAGAAGGCTTACAAGACTGATGTACACAGTCAACGAGTCTCTTACCAGAATCCTAGTATAAACTAGTATAAACTACAACTCCCTTAAAAATATTTTATATCAAAATGTCTTGCTCATTGGAACACAGGTGCCACAATCTTGGTCATTAATGAGAGAGCCATGCCCTAGGGAAGTGTGATCTAGGAAGGAGGCTGGGTTTCTGATGATAGGACAGAGAGACATTATCACCCTAGAACACTGACCTCCATACTTTATTTATGGGAGAAAGAAAGAAACTCACATCTAAGTTAATGCACCATTATTTAGGTCTTTTCATTTCTTTGAAATTGAACTTCAATCCCATCACTTCCCAATCTCCTTAGCCTGCTTCATTTGTTGTCATAGCACTTGCCATTCCTTGAAATTATAGATTTATTGTCAATCTTGTCCACCGCACACAACCTCCAGGAAGGCAGGTCTCTGAGTTTTAAACATGAAACATTCCACAATGGTTCTGCTAATGGATATTGAAATTACACTTCATGTCTTCATATAGTTCACTTCTTTTTATATAAGTTAATTGAAATCCAAGACCCCTCCCAACTGTGCCCTTTCTTTCTCACTTTCTCCATCTGGCTCCTTGGCGCACAGGCACCACCACATTGGCAATTAGGAAGAGGTTTCTAGGAGTGGTCTACAGCTAGAAGGTACCTGGGTATTCAATTCCTATATTCTAAGCACCTCAAACTCGCTGCCACATAGTAGACACTCAACTAATATTGGTTTAATGAATGAATGGGCTAGACACACAGCCTAGAGCTGTTTCAATCTCTAGGATTAAGAGTGGGGGTGGCTCAGTAGATAGAGCATTGGCTTGCAGACTGAAGGGTCCCAGTTTTGAATCTGGCCAAGGGCACATGCCTGGATTGTGGGCTTGATCCCCAGTAGGGGCATGCAGGAGGCAGCCGATCAATGATTCTCTCTCATCATTGATGTTTCTATCTCTCCCTCTCATTTCCTCTCTGAAATCAATAAAGAAATATAATTTAAAAAAAGAGTGGGGTGGACAGGAAGTTAATGGTTTGAATTTCTTAATTTGATTAGACTTGGCCTGGGTGGGGAGAAAATTAAGAATCAGATCTAGTGCTGAGGTTTGTTGGTTTTTGTCCTCTGCATTTGGCATAACTGGGCTATCTGCTATAAAGAGACAACCCCAACACAGACATCTCTACAAAGACTGTGTGAAATGCACAGCTGATTACAAGATGAATAGGGGCCAAGAAGCAGACCAAACACAAACAATTCTCTTTCCCCCTCTAGGGACCCATTAGAATTAACAGCACTTGGCTGCTGGGGAATGATTCTTCCCCAGGCCTGCTGTTTCCTCCTGTGAATGAAGCATGATTAATGTAACACAGGCTTCTCCCACTCCTTCCCTCATTCTTCCCCTGAGAGATAGAGGGACTTACCCAAGTCATTTGTGCGCATTCATTGCTTGGCTCAACTGTCTTTGCTCCCCCTGGGGATGATTGGCCCCAGGAGCACCAGTTCTCCTGATCTCCATGGGATGTGTCCTGGGGGTTTCCTTGACCCAACTGCTGCCTGTGCACTGGTGAATACCTCTGCCTAATTCTTGGCAAACAGGCCTAGAAACTGGCCTCCAACAGTACTAGTAATTACTGGAACGGGTTAATAATGTGGCTTCCACCTTCATTTTGTTCAGAACTAGGCTATGGAAGAAAGGGTGCAATAGAAGGTTCTATAAAATATGGCCTGGGGGCCAGCCATATGCTTTAATACAAAAAGTTTTATTGAAACATAGCCATGCCCATTTGTCTACATATTATCTACTACTGTTTTCACCCAATATCGATAGAACTGAATTGTAACAGAGACTCCATGGCCAGCAAGCTAAAATAGTTACCATCTGACTAAATCCAGAAAAATTTGCCAACTCCCGATCTGGAATCCTGAGGGGTGTTGGAAATGCATGTGCCACTAGACCAATGTTTCCAGGTAGGAGAGCAAAGGGACAGTGAAGGGCAGGCAGGACTGCAATTCCAGCAAACTGCTATCCCTACATACATTCAAAAGCAGAGTGTCTACCTGAGGAAGAGGGTTCAACAGGTAGAAACTCAACTGAGCCTTCTGGAAAATTACAGGGGACTAGTGGAGGGAAGCGAGCCATAGAAACACAGCAGTGAAAAGGGGGGACTGGAAGATGAGGACCTTGGGGCCTGAGCACGAACAAGCACAGGTTTCTGTAACACCAAGAGCAGCCTCAGTTTGGGACTGTTGAGGTGATTCTGCAGCCTTTGTAGGGACAGGTGATCTCATGACTTCACAGTACAAAGCAGAGAAATAGCTGTTGTAACACAGGATGGAGGGATGCCTGTTAACAGGCAATAGTGGAAGTCGTGTCACACACTCCCTGCAGCAAAGAGGAGCCATCCTCTAAATGTTGCAAGATGACAACAATGTTTATAATTCCATTTTCCTAAAGAATATACAATATGTATAGATGGACTCATTTTCTCTGTACCTGGTGAATGCCTAATACCAAGGCAAAATCATTTGCTGGGACTCTTTCTCCTGGTTCAGTTAAGCTCACAGATTGTGGACTCTGGAAGCCAGGCACCATCAGACGGGCCTCACTTGAGTGGCTAAGTCCAAGGAGATCTCCATTTACTCATCTTCCCGCTGATACTGTGGATGAAAGAATAATGGGCCTCCAAATGTGTCCCCATCCCAATCTCCAGAACCTGTCAGTATGTTACCTTATAGAGCAAAAGGGCCTGTGAAGATGTAATGTAAGGATGGCGAGATGGGGACATTATCCTGGAGATTATTCCAGACTTTCCAGGTGGGCCCGATCGAATCCCATGGCTCCTTAAAAGCAGAGAACCCTTCCTTGCAGCAGTCCAAGGGAAATGTGACCATGGAAGATTCATCAGAGACAGAATGTTGCTGGCTTGGAAGACAGTGGAAGTGGGTCACTAGTCAAGAAACGTGGGCAGCCTCTAGAACAGTGATGGTGAACCTCTGACAAGCGAACTCATTTTTTGGTTGATTTTTCTTTGTTAAATGGCATTTAAATATATAAAATAAATATCAAAAATATAAGTCTTTGTTTTACTATGGTTGCAAATATTAAAAAGTGTCTATATGTGACATGGCACCAGAGTTAAATTAGGGTTTTTCAAAATGCTGACACGCCGAGCTCAAAAGGTTTGCCATCACTGCCCTAGAAGCTGAAGAAGGCAAGGACTGTCTCCTAAAGTCCCCAGAAAGGAGCACAGCTCTGCTGGCATTTTCATTTTAGCCCAGTGAGACTTGTGTTGGACCGCTAACCTCCAAAACTGGGGAAAAATAAATTTGCATTTTTTAAGCTGCTAAATGTGTGGCAATTTGGTGTAGCAGCAATAGGTAACCAATGCAGACGTAGCTGAGTGGCTGCCATGGCCTAAGCTAGAACTGGTCTCTGGATATATATATATCTGTGTCTAGGGTAACTGCTTTTAGGGTTTGGGATGGCTTCTTTTCTGAAGGTGATGGTCATGGGCCAGGGTTCCTGAACACCCTTGAACAGTGAGTTAAGTGGGAGTTGACACTGAAATAATGCAGCTTTTGAGGCCCTGAAAGTATGGCACCAACTCTAGTGTGAGGCAGCCCCATTTTTGAAAGAAATCAGACCTCAAAGAGGTACAGAGAATCCTTCTGGTAAAGACTGTGCAGAATAAAATAGTTGGAAAAATGGTTTTTTAACTTGAAAATTGTGGACTTTGAACTTAAACACAATGGCGAAGAGATATTGATTTTTAGAATTTAATTCCTTTGAACTTTAATGTCTTTGAGCTTCAACATAAAAGTGGATTTGGACTTTGATTTTTAATTCCTCCTTGGAAATTTGATATTTGGTGGGGTTTACATTAAAATTCAGAGCATCACGCCAAACCGGTTTGGCTCAGTGGATAGAGCGTCGGCCTGCGGACTGAGGGGTCCTGGGTTCGATTCCGATCAAGGGCATGTACCTTGGTTGCGGGCACATCCCCAGTAGGGGGCGTGCAGGAGGCAGTTGATCAATATCTCTCATCGATGTTTCTAACTCTCTAGCCCTCTCCCTTCTTCTCTGTAAAAATCAATAAAATATATTTTAAAAAATGAAAAAAAAATTCAGAGCATCTCTACATTGCTGGTGTTTCATTACTGGTTGTCTCTAAGTCATTTGTATCTTTATCATGCTGTTTAAACTTATTGCAGAACCTCTGATATGCTATGTTGGACATTTGGAATAAGAAATATATTTGGGTTTTAAATTTTAAATCTTGGGAGCACATTGACCCTGGACTTGATTTAAATAATGTGCTACTTTGACCCACTTCAGCACCTCTTGGTATAATAAGTAACAGGCCCCAGAAAGATGAAGGAAAGGCTATCTTGACAAAATGCTGAGCTCTTGCTTTGGAGATGTGAGCCAGGCCTTGGGGCAATCATAGCAAATAGGATAAGAGGAGGAAAACAGACTGGAAGATGTTAGTGGGGAAATGCTTCTCTGTTCCAACGTCTCCTTCCATGGAAGATATTTAATTAACATTACACCCAGGACTCTGTTTGAAATAGTAACCCTACACTTGGCTAACAGACCTAAAGCAATGCCTCCAAAGGGGCTTCTATCAGCAACAGAGGTAGTATGTGGTACAATTTACACTTTGTCTTATCAAACTGTTCAAAACTCATGCAGCGAATATATTCTTAATTAGGGACATAATGGAATAAAGAAGACAATGGAAGGAATAATTCAGCAGATGAGAAATTTCATCACATTTCTGCATGATACAAAAACAGAGGGAGGTGAGCTGGCAGGTAAACTGAAGGGAGGCCAATACGGCTTAATATGAAGAGAGGAGCCTCTGTCCTGATGACCCAATGAGGGCTGGCTGTCCTGGTGGACAGGAAAGACTCATGCTCAGAGAAGACGGGCATGAGTATGTAAAAATGAGAAGGGAGGCTATGGAAGGGTGACTGATTGAAGCAAACAATGGCCTACCTTCTCATTCTCTACTCCTACCTAGGTGGCAAGAACATCTAGCTGCTAGTAAGTTACTGACTCCTCCCTCCAGGCCACACAAATAAACAACTCAGAAGAATATTTCCAAAGAGGTTGAATGCACTGGGAGAGAAGTAAAAAGCTATGTGGACATCTGAGCATTAGAGAAAAGTCTTCCTCATTCAGAAACCTTAAGGACTCCCCAGCACACAAGCTCGCCTACCTGCTCACCTGGAGTTGAGCTCACAATGAACAAGCTTCACCAATGTGCTCAAACCCTCTATTTCTCTTGTCTTAAAAAGGAAGAGGGAACTGAGGGTCTTTACACCTTTAAAAGAAACCTGCAAAAATGAGAAAGACTCCTATAAAGCCAAATAGAAAAAAAATGACACCAGAGAAAAGTGAGATGATTCATGATAAAGACAAAACCAAGCCTCAGTTCTAAATAACGTCCATAGAGAAATTCAAGAATAGTTTATATTCATAAAATAAGAACAGAGGTTATTAAAAATAGTACAGCATTTTAGAAGTACAGAAATAATGATGATGATATCTCCCTAGATTCCTCCCAAAGTCCCTCATAGATAAATTGAGGAAAATGTTGGGTACTTGAAAAATCTCTCACAATGAATGATAAAAAGGCAAAGGGCTCCAAATTATATAAGAACATTTAGTAGAGGAAAAATCCATGAGGTTCAAAATCTAACAAACAATAATTCCAGAGAGTACACAAAAAATGGACAAATTTTTAACAAAATAACAAGACAATTTTCTGACACTGAAGGCCATGACTCTTTAAGTTGGAAGTATCTGATACCAATGACCTTTTTAAAAGGCATAAACCTAGATATATCATCACAGGCTTTTTATAGTATCAAGATTAAAATTAAATTATATAAAATATTCACTAGAAAATAAATATCTATCTACCTATATCCAATATCAGTCATGTATGAAGATGCAATACAGACATTTTCACAATTTCATCTTCTAAGCAGCTTTTTAAAGAAAGAGGAGGGTATGGAATCTAAGAGACAGAAGTTCCAAACCAGGAGAGCTGTGCAGTGAGTCTAGAGAGCAATCAGCAAAATCTGTCCCAAACAGAGGATTCTGGTAGTGAGAATCTTTGGAATTGATGATGATTGAAATCATGGATAAAGATGATTTGAAAGGCATCATAATTGGTGGAGGATCCACTCAGATATGATGTTAGAAATGTACTCCTTTGTCAAGCATCACACGGGATCCACAGTGGTCGGGGGAAATGTGACTGTTGGGTCCCACATGGATCTGCCCTTCTACCATAATGCAAAGGCTTGTCTCTGGCTTTCAAGTCTTTGAATCAAGCTACAGAAAATACTGGAAGATTGACAATGGTAACAGAAGAGATGGCAAATGTAATAAACCATAACAATATAAAGATCAAGTATGATGATAGAGGTTGTGAATATGAAGGGTGAAAACATGGGAGAACTAACACCCTGATCTTACAAAATGAGTGATAAGAGATAAAGTCTGAGTTAGATAAAAAAACTGGAGACTTACCTTTAAAGTTATTGATTAAATTTTCAAAAGGACCAAAGATAATGATCCCACCATTTTGGTAAGAAGAAATAGAAGACATGAATGATGAAAATGAAAAAAAAATTCTCCTCTATCATAATAGAAAGTCAATATGAAAAGCCCATGATAATTGATTTAGAGTAAAATAAACATATTATTTAAATACATAAAATACCTAAAAAAACACACAAAGGAAAACAAAACAAAAGCTAAGGCCAAATGCCTGTGAGGAATCTGGGAGGACAGATAAGGCAGGGGACTGCTATTTTCATTATAAGCATTTTCATACTATTTTATTTTTGGACCATATATGTCTATTACTTTGATTGAAAAAAGTAAAAGAAGGCAATGTATCTAATCATCACCTTTGCTGCTTCCATTCCTTCACAAGTAGTTGCTTTAAGAAGATGAATTAAGAAATCAGACCAATAGGGACCCATTTATTTTAAACCCAGTGATACTATTAAACCATCATGGTTTTACATTTATTTGCATTGCTTTATTTCCATGAGCAGTAAATGTGTTTGCTCACTACTAGGAAAAGGAGAATGCACAGTCTGGATTTAGGTCTGTATTTGTTGCCTAGAGCTGCCGTAACTAAGTACCACGGACTGAGTGACTTAAACAACAGGAACTTGACTGTCTCACAGTTCTGGAGGCTACAAGTCCAAAATCAAGATGTCACCAGGGTTGGTTTCTTTTAAGGGCTGTGAGGAGAATCTGTTCTATGCATCTCCCT
>NW_006294876.1:5269796-5285034 GCF_000327345.1 Myotis davidii | reverse complement strand
GAAGTAGAAATCATAAGGACTCTTGCTTTCAACGAAAATAAAACTTATTTATTAAGTTTTATGGTTCAATAAAACCCGCTTTATTATGATTTGTAAAGCACTCTGAAATCTTTAGTTGGGCATTTCAAAATTTAGGTTGATTATTTCCATATTTACAGAGAGAAAAATTATATTAGTCAAGCCCAAAGGACATGTAGCATTTCTAATCAAAGTTTATTTGCTTTGGCGCATTTCAAGTAATGGCTAGCATATAATGGCTTCAACTGGATTCTAATAAAATTCTGATCATCATCTCACAGCAATTATGGCATAGGAAGAAAGTTATTTATTGCAAGACCTAACAGGCACTATCTATTCTACTGTGAACAGATACGGCAGTGCAAACAGGCAGCTGTTTTTTAAAGCATGCATGTTTGCGTTGAATGTAAATGTATGTAAATACTTCAATTTTAATATTTTATTATTGTCCAAACAGTTTGCCAAAGAATACTCAGTAAATAATTTAAAGCTATGCAATATCATTCCTTTCTTTTATTGCTTATAATTTGGTACTCTAGATTCCTCTGTATATAGAACCTAGATCTAATCTAGGTTTATAAATATGCTTAATTAAAAAAAACACTAAAATTGTTCTTTTGAATGTTTGTTTACAAAATACCCTAGTTTGTAAATATCCAGAAAGGTATTCAAAGCTCATTATCCCCCTATAATGTTTTCAGCACATTTGTTTTCATGCACTTGCTAATACACAGTGTGTACTAATGGGTCTCCTGTAATGTCCTCAGTACTTACTCCTTGCTGAACTCTGTATTAGTTCCACTGGAGAATTACAAAGGAAGTGATATTTGTTACTTTTAAACCATTGCTTTTTAAATTTTTTGCATACATATACAGCCTAATTCCCAGAAGGATTTGGGGAAGTGGGGGTGGGGCTTGTGACAACAGAAATGAAGAAATGAAGAAAGCCTCTTCACTGTTATGCTCTGCTTCTCCCTCCAGAGCCATCGACCCCCTTGCTGCTCATTTAGTTAAGTTTCCAAAATGTGAAATTGTGTGGAAGTCAGGGACTTCCCTTTTAATATCTAGCTGCCAGGAACATACGGTTTGACAATTCAGAACAGGGCACACCCATCACAGTGGGCACTGGTGTTAGTTATCAGCATGCCTGTGTGGGTGTGGTCAGCTAACGCCAACCCTGCACATGCAAAAGTCTAAAGCTTAGCACACACCTGACCCTGTAGAAATGCAAAAGCATTTGAGAAAAGACAACTAAGGATGACCTTGCGGTTAAATTGGCTTGTCTGTACTAAAACACCGGATTCCCCCAGCTCTGTGGGAGTCCACTGATTCCAAACTCTGATAGCTCACTTTGGCAGATGACCACGGGCTGGTGCAGAAGATAAACATGACTCTCTAAGGCCCTCTGAGGTGCATTCATCTGCCTCATTTTACCTTTTGCATCAGGCAGTGGAGTCAGCTTTGGCTAGATGTGCATCATTGACGCTGTGTCTAAGCAGAAGTCAGCAGAGCCCTGCGGTTTCCAGGAGCCCTCACATTTCTGCCAGTGCAGGTATTTTGAAGGTTTTGTCATTACTTAGTTACTTAAAGCGATTTGTCTCACACTGGACTGTTCTTATAGATGCTCAGTTCCGATGTCCATTTCTAGGGTGGTAGAGCTTGACCAAAGTGCTTGTTGTTTTTCAATAGGATCCACCATGGCAGAGGGACATGACAATAATCTTTAAGGGTGTAGGTACATTTTAAGAAAAGATGCTGATGCTGCGAGTCTTGAACCAAGACTGAACAAATATTTATAACTCCGGCCTGAGTACTGCACTTCCTTAAATAGACAAGTACACACAGCCTTCATCAGCATAGCTACAAGAACATGTTAGAGCCAACTCAGAGGTCATGGAATCCTGGATAATTAAAACATCCACTTTTGAGAGCCAGCCTTGCAAACCACTGCAAAATACTTGCTTGAATGGGAAAGTTTGATGAACCCAAATATCACCCAGAACAGCCATGTGTATAATCAAGAACAGCAATCTAAAATCCCATGTTGAGGACACCAATGCTGTTAACACTTCAACAAGTAAAACTGCACGCTTTCAAAGTGAGGGATGATAGCGAATGGCTGATGTTTACTGTATCCCAAGAAAGGTATGTGAAAAATGCTTTACATGTTCTAATTCATTAATCCTGACGGCTCTAAGAGGTGGCTTTGACAATTTTCTCTATTTTACAAAACTCAAAAGTTCTATGTTTATGGAAAGGCTTTCTCTCATGTTCACAATTGAAAAGTTCCTTAATATTTAATACCATATAACCTTGGGACTTGGTAGGCATAAATATTTTATAACTGAAATGAACTGTTAAATACGATAAGTTCTCGGTTGTTAACCACAGTATAAACCAGAATATATACCTTCTTAGCCATAACTCAGATACCAGGCTCTTTTTTCATCATTATTTTTTTCAAACTATAAGAGAACATTTGCTTACAAAATCAGACGTAGAAGAAGTAATTCACAGAAGAAATGGACTTAGGAAACAAGTTATAGATGTAAAGGAAGGGTCCTTGGAGCTAGAGTGAGGAATGCAATGGTCCCTTTAATCATTACTAATGCCATTCTAATGATGACCTGTGGGTACTAAGTCAAATGAAAAGGCTGAAATATGGTCACCGAATTTTAGTCAGGGTTATGTTTATGGGATTGTAATTATTGAATTGATCAATCTCCGAGTGTTACATTGAATATGCTCTTAGTCACTTGACTCCTCATTTGCAAACACCTACTTGAACTGACTATGGCTGTTAGCCTCCGGAGAGGTCAGGACTCTCCACATTTACTATTATTCTGGAGAATGGAAATTGCTCTTGAGAGACAGTCATGCTGTTAATAAGGATTCTAACCTGTGACCAGCTCCCGGATCTCCAGGTCGGTGGTCTTTCGGAGTAGCCTCACCAGCGCTGGGATGCCACCACAGTTTTTCAGAGCAATCTTGTTGTCATCGTTGGCCTTCCCATACACCAAGTTTCTCAAGGCTCCGCAGGCACTACGGTGGACTTCTGTCATCCGATGGTCCAACAGGTCCACCAGGAGCTGGATGCCTCCTTGTCTCCGTATCTGAAAGAGCAAAGGACACACCTTGTGCCTTAGAGAGGAAGCTTTCGGTTCTTAAATCAAAGCGGTGTTTTCATGTAAAGTAGCTGCTACAATTAATTGCACTGAACTGAATTAAGGCACAGAAACAAAAAAGAAAACAAATGTGTGCTCTCATTAGATTTTATTGCATTTACTTGCTTTAACATCCTACTGATAAACATTCAAATGCATTTCTTTTCAAGCTATGGAATTTTGGAAAGGAGATTTTAACTTTCTAATGGATTTCAGACCCATCTCTCTGTAAAAATATGCCCACATGCATGGCATGAAGCAGATAGAGGACCAAAAGAATCCTTCTCACTCCCAAGACTGACCACATTTAACCACTGTCTTAAAGGGCTGCAGAACTGATGTACAAAATGTTAAAATTATGCTTAATAGGGAAATGCTCCCAATATTTCAAAGGATCCAGAAGCTAAATGAGAAACCAGAAGATTTCATACAAGGATTTTCATCTGAGAAGACCTGGAAAATAAAGTCACTCGCCATGAGAGCTAGTCAGAACAGTAAGACCTAGGTATGTTATGCTTAACTTAGGTATTTGATTAATAGCAGCAACAAAATCAATTTTGGTGTTCTTTTTACCCAAAGAAAATTTTGATGTTTTGATAAAAACATACATTGGAATATGTTTCTAGATGGTGTTACCCTTTAATTTTTTAGACCAATTTAAAAATTTAAAGCAAAAAACTGGCTAGTTAACATACAGACTATTTTGTACAAAGCTGTACTTATATATTTCTGCACTTATATGAAAAAATAATAATACAATCCATTCAGTAATATTGTTTTCTTTCTTTAACTTCAATATCCCTCAGAAACTGAAGAATTATAATTTGGCATGATAGCGTATAATATGGCACCTTCCCTACTTAGTTTTCTTATTATAGAAAACCCATTCATCCTGCATATGTGCTGGGGCACGTGGCTCAATGACCCAAATCTTTCAAAGATGCTCAAATCCCACTATCTCTTATGAAGCTACTCCAACCACAGTATTTAACACTGCAATCTGAACCATGCCCCCCACCCCAATCCAGCATTCTTGTTTTAATTTAACCTGTTATAGAATTCTTTATAACACTTGTCATGTTCTAACTTCATTGTTATGGTTACTGTTATTGTCTGTCTTCTTCTAGAAGTATGTTCTTGGAGAGCAAGTTTTGTTTCATAAACTCTATGCCTATTCTAAGTAAAAGGCCAGGCACAGAGTAGATTTTCAATAAATAATGAATTAGGAGGGAGAGTATATTACTTGTTACAGTAGTGTTTCTCAGATTAGCTAACACTCAGCTTTTCAAAACCCAGTAATATCCCTCTTCAAAGGAAACAAAAGACCAGACCCTTTGTGACCAGGTCAGAATATCTCTGGGAGCTATAGCAGACCTTCCCACATCAACTTACAAATGAAATGATATAAGATGGGCCATCTGATGATTCAGAATGTGCCTGTAGGAATTCTTTTCATCCATCAATAAAATAAAAACACAAAAAGTTGTAATACTTAGAACTCACAGACTCCACATCTATGGAAAGCATGAATGTGTTTACTTCCTATAAGAACAGAACACGGAAAGGAAGAGAGAGGACCTGGTTGTCAAGGGAATTAATTTCCCTGAGGTGCCTGCATAGTCTATGGTGGTGACAGCACCCAGGGAAGGTGACTAAAGGGGTTATTGGGTTAATTTTAAACAGAGAGAAAGAATTGGAAAACAACTTTTTCCCAATTTACAGTTTTACCAAGGACCTGTTTGGCACCCATCCAAGGGAGATGAAAGTTTTTATCACTGTATACATGTGTCTTTGACATACAGCTGGGAAATAACATCAACTTTATTATAGTATGTCAGGAGGGATATTCCAGTTTTATGAAAAAGTTAAACTATGAATGTCATTTTCTCTATGTGTGTATTTGCATGTGTGTGCTTTACTTAAACATTCCCTGGGTTTAGCTATCTTAATAATGATGAAACCATGAAAAAGAGGTAATAAAGCCATTCTCAGTTAACCAATTGGTTATATATTGAAAGCAGATGGTATAGTAAATCTATTTTATCTATAGATTAGCTATATTATTTATTATAGTTAATATTCTTAACTTATGATAATATATTCTTATTAGTACAACATAATGAATCAAGCTATTAAAATATTATTGCAAAGCACTAAAGGGAAAATGAATTCAAAACAAATGCAATATCAATTCTTAACGGCATAATGAGAACACAATGTATTCAGTGTGACCCTAATTAATGCCATATATTTAAATTTATAGCAAAATCTTAAATTCTATTTTAATCTACTTAGAGAAACACAAATAAGATGCTACAATTTTCTTTCTGCTGTTTTTATGGGGTGGGGGAGAGGAAGGGGGTGGTCACCTGATCATCAATATTAAAAACTTCTGTTTTTTGGGGTTAAATTTATCTAAGAATGTGGTAATCCTCCTTTAGTTTTTCTGAGGCCAAACAGTAGTCAGAGCTGATATTTAAACATTCACTGGATGTGAAATGTGATGGTTGGGTCCTAGCTTCTTCCTCCTTCTCCCGCCACCTCCCCTCTCCCAGCAGGACCAGAGGGAAGCCAGGAGGCAGACTTCTAATTCTCTTACAGGGTTTTTGTACTTACAGGGACTCTGGGTGGCTATGGAGGGGTCCGACGCTGCACTCTGCATTTCCCCTCTGCTTTTCCTGGATCCTCCCTCCCTTTGACTTTTCCTCACACCTATTCTTCTAATTTCCTCTTATATCCAACCTTAAACCCTTATAAGACACTAAACCTATTTTAAACATTAATGAGGTACAGCTTCTCTTTGAAAAACTATCAGGGAAAATTCTATTCTTTGAAATGGCACCTTTATTCCCTCTCCCACTAAAAGGCAAGCAATCTCCACCCCATTTATCCTTCCCATTGGTCACTCCCCATACAGCAGGCAGGCTCTTGTTTTGGCCAGATTGCCCTCTTCCGTTACTCCCCTAAGTATCATCATGCACAATTCTTCAAATCAAATCTTAAATAATTCTAGGTTTAATATTAGTAAAACAAATCAATAAAATGCTATATATCTAATATATGGAAAACATAACAAAATAAAATGCACGTGATAGTAAATTAATAAATATTTGTCAATGAATGGAAAAATGGTGCAGTTGTTTTTCACCTGTTAGTGTCCTTCTATCTGACTCTCCTTTTTACTCTCTTTAAATAGACCTAGTTTTTTTAGATCAGTTTAATGTTCACAGTGAAATTGAGCAAAAAGTACAGTTCTTAAACATGTACTCATGCATGCACAGGCTCCCCATTATCAAGGTCCCCCACCAGAGGGGTACATTTGTTCTAACTGAAGAACCTGCACTGACACATCATTATCACCCGAGTCCATAATCTAAATTAGGGTTCACTCTTGGTGTTGCACATTCTAGGGGTCTTGACAAATGTTTAATCTCATGTATTCATCCTTATAGTATCATACAGAATAATTTCGCAATCCTAAATGCTCTGTGCTCTGCCTGTTCACCCCTTCCACCCTTCTCCCTAACCTTTAAAAAACACTGATCTTTTTATTGCCTCTATGGTTTTGCCTTTTCCAGAATGTCATATGGTTGAACTCATAAAGTATCATAATGTATGTAGCCTTTACAGATTGGCTTCTTTCACTTAGTGGTATGCATTTAATGTTTTGATAGATAGCTCATTTTTTGTTAGTACTGAGTTATATAGTAGTGAATTATATTCACTATCTGGATATAGCACAATTTATTGATCTTTTCTTTTATTTAATCCTCACTCAAGGATACTTTTCCATTGATTTTTAGAGAGAGTAGAAAAGAGAAGGAAAGACAGAGTTAAAAAATATTAATGTGAGAGAAACACATCAACTGGTTGCCTCCCACATACACCCTGGGAAGGGCCCAGGCTGGAGAGGAGCCTGCAACAGAGGTATGTGCCCTTGACCAGAATCAAAACTGGGACCCGTTGGTCCACAGGCCCATGCTCTACCCACTGAGAAAACTGGCTAGGGCTAGCACAGTTTATTTATCCATTCACTGATTAAAAAACATCTTGG
The DNA here is from genome assembly GCF_000327345.1 of Myotis davidii. Taxonomy (NCBI): domain Eukaryota; kingdom Metazoa; phylum Chordata; class Mammalia; order Chiroptera; family Vespertilionidae; genus Myotis; species Myotis davidii. The sequence goes on along the minus strand of NW_006294876.1, from coordinate 5,277,798 downwards.
TTGCTTCCAAGTTTGGGCAATTATGAATAAAGGTGCTATAAACATCCCTTGGCATGTATTTGTGTAGACCAAAGTTTTCAACTTCTCTGAGTAAAGACCACGATTGCTGGATTGTGCAGTAAGGGTATATATAGTTTTGTAAGAAACTGTCAAACTGTTTTTCCAAAGTGGTTGTATTATTTTGCATTCCAAGCAGCAATGCATGAGAGTCACTGTTACTCCACTTCCTTGCCAGCATTTGGTTTTGTCAGTGTTTGGGGTTTTGGCCATTCTGGTAGGTTGAAGTGATAGCTCATTGTGTTTTCTTCTTTTTTAAGACTGTGTGACTCAGGTTTATTTACATTAATAGAAATGATTGAATAAAAACAATGTTGAGGTCCACATAGGGAGGTGTAGCTTGAATTGGATTTGAAATGAACAAATTTTATATCTGCTACTTCCTTGAACTTGATAGGCTCAGGGAATGATAAGAAAGCTCTTCATACATAACCTGAGTAGACAGTTTTAAATTCATTTACTATATGATTCTCTAATAAATGGTCCACTTTAGTAAATTGTTCCTATATCAATAGCTTTCATTTTTCTACTTAGCTATGACCTTCGGGGATCTAGACAGAGAGAGAAAAATGGGGGCTGATGGATCCCATACCCAGGAAAAAAATTTAAAAATGGGTTAACAAATCAAACAAAGCAAAACTATGCTCTCCCGCCTGTCCTCCCCAGTGTTTACAGAGAGGGCGTTCTTAAACCTGCTGCAGTCTCTTGGGGAGAAGGCTGGGATGTTTGTGTGTAGAATCACTGAAGCTCACCCAGTTTGTGTTGAGGGAGAACGAAATCGGCCTCCACACCGTTGCCATGCAAACCACTGCTTTAAACTATTTTTACAATTTAAACTTTAGAACTAAATGTATCTAAAAATCATTCAAGATTTTTCCCTCATCCCTTCATTAGAAGCCAGAATATATACACATATACTGTTTAAATCAGAAAACAAATAGGTAGACAACTGAATTAAATACAAGAAAAATGCAATATAATATCACCCATTGCAAAAAATGAGGCCTTACCACTTACGAAATTTGTTACTCTTAACATTATCTGCATGTGTGGAGAATAAAATATATTTACCACTATATTAGATATTCTCATTAAATGGATATCAGCCTCAGTGAATAATTTATAACGTATCCAGTTACAACCATGCTTATAAGTTCATGACAGTCATCACAAAATTATAATGATGATAATGAGTTATAGTGGGTTAAAATTTACTTTGACAAGAAATAGAATTCCCCTTGCGGGGTACCTGTCTTTAGGGATAGTGAGACCCTGAAGGCCTGGGCTGTAGGTCTTCATAGCAATAAACAAGCAATGAGAAGTAGCTCACATACTCTGCATCTGAAAGGGGGAGGGGGTAGAGCGGAGGGGAGAAGAGAGAAGAGGCTGAGTGGCCTTCTGTTAACCTATCGGTAGGTGAGATAAGGGCTTTGAAGAGTTAAGGGTAGACATTTCCATACCTCTCCAGGGTCCATTTGGTCTTAAGCAAAAGGGATATAACTTCGGCCTTCTGGTTTAGTGCTGAAAGAAACTAGCCTGGACCTGAGACTCAGAGTAAATTTAAGTAGTAGTCTGCAGCACTAATAATATACAGCACGTCTCTTGCTTTAGATATTTATGAAAAACCAAGTCACAATGTCTGAGAAATGGCTTATAGAAATCTAACTAAAAAGAAGTATATTGGACTCAGTGATTTTAATAAGTTTCCAGTTAACTTATTCTTCATTGGTGTTGGTTTAAAAATTATATATATTAATATGCCTTATTAATGTTTAAAAATTAAGTAATTTTCTCTGTTTAAAAGGCTATTAGAAGATACAAAGTTTCTGGATCCACCACTAGGGGCTTAACCAGAGGTCACTGAATCTCACTTCTCAACATTAATGTAGAAATTGCAAAGTTATCAGTTTGTAAAATACATATTTTACCTCCATCCCTTGCCCTTATAGTAAATCCAGTTAAATAATCAATGTTCCCATATAATTTGAATTGATATATGTATGCATAGTTGCCTCTGAATAAAAGAGAAATACAATACATAAAGGCCAAAACCTTTTTTAGTTTTATGGTAGAAATTATTTTTGAGACTTTTGAGAGAAAATCTCTCTCTCTATGGTTGTGGAAAATAATCTATTTTCTCCACTCAATAGGTAAACCAAGATGGATTATGTTTCTTTTAAAATTATGTTTTAGAGAGGGTCTATAGTGTAGTGTTTGGGGATGCTGGCTTTGAAGCTAGAGCAACTGGGTTTAAATCATTCCTCTTTCTCTTAAAACCTGTGTCCCCTGAGGTAAGTAACTTCATAATTCTGTACAACATGAACAAAATGTAAACCTGTCTCCTATGGTTGTTTTCAGGATTAAATGAAATTTCACATGTGAAATGTTTACCAAAGAACTCAATGAGTAGTATTTGTTAAGAAACTACCCACTAAATCAGTGATGGCGAATCTACGACACATGTGTCAGAGGTGACATGTGAATTCATTTTTTTGGTTGATTTTTCTTTGTTAAATGGCATTTAAATATATAAAATAAATATCAAAAATATAAATCTTTGTTTTACTATGGTTGCAAATATAAAAAAATTTCTATATGTGACACAGCACCAGAGTTAAGTTAGGGTTTTTCAAAATGCTGACATGCCGAGCTCAAAAGGTTCGCTATCACTGCACTATATCATCTAGTTAAAGGATATTCTGAATTGACTTATTCCTGGTCAATATGTGAATTAACTTAATAATATGCTAATGTATAATAGAATCAGTAGATGGCAGCTATTTCAAAGTTATAACTTTATAAATCTTATTTAGTATGTAAAATATATATTATTTAATATATTATTAATTCAAGTTGGTATGTAACTAATGATATTATATAAGGTATGTATTTATAATACTAGTTCTTGAAGAAAAGCAAATTTTTTTGAAATATAGAGTGAATCATTAGGCAAGAAGAGAGAAGGGCCATGTTTTTAGTATCAAATTAACTTCTAATAAACACAGAAAATGCAACTAGTAGCAAAAGATATAACCAGTAACAAGTTAAATGACTCAGAAGGTTCTCTAGACTCATGTAGTTCTTCCTAGACAATACTCATGTGCAACGATGAAGGTTGTGTAGGTGTTTTGGTTTCATCTCTATCTGTGTCTAGCAGAAAGCTATTTGGTTTTTGAAACTCATATAGAAAGATAAAAATATCTGCACATACATTAGCGTTGTTACTTGATTTCCCTTATTTTTCTAGTCTGCAGTCCCAGCATTCCTAGAACCTTTGTCACCCTGTACAGACTTCCAAACCCAGCTCCCGCCCCCTGAACAAGCCTTCCGCTGTCACTGAAGACCATCACAGAGGGAACCGCATTGACTTAGAACAAAATGAACAGCTGAAAGGGAGAATCTGAACATTTTTTCTTTTTTTATTACCCTCAATTTAAGTGAAGTAGATGATAATGTACTAGTCGTGTATGAATAATAGTTTCTGCCCATAACTCTGGCTAAAGAAAACTATTTCCCATGAAAGTCTCTGAAATGACCTATTTTACGGCATTTCAAACTTTCAAGTTCTCCTCTCCCTCACGATCCCATCACTTAAAGAGATAAAGATAAGAGTTGGGAAAAGCCCTTCAAGTTGGTCAGAATGTAAAATGCACGCAGCGATGCATTTTGCAAGACACTTTAAAAGGAACCAAGCACCTGAAACACGCACACATATTCCATACACCACAGTGCCTGGTCCTTTTCATTCCCCTCTTGCTAACTGGGATCACAGGCAGGGAAGCTTCCTAGAAGGTCCCCTGTCTCAGGACAGGTCTAAGCGGATGCACGGTGGCAGTCAGGCTGTCTATTGAAAATCTTACTGCCCAGCAATGACGCCAGCACGGAGGTCAAAGGGGCCCCAGAATGTCCCTCTGGGGGCTGGGAGCTGACATTCCACAACCACTACTGGGTGCTCAGAACTGCTGCATGCCAAAGACGAGGTCTATTACCTTTAAGAGCACTCAAGAAGGGACCCCTCTTTTCTCTTCTTTTTAACAAGAACTTCAAGTGATTCCACACATTCCTTTTCTAAAGGCATCCTTCAGACACACTCAACATGTTCAGACACACTCAGCAGTTTCCATTACCCGGTGTATGTTTGAGCAGTCCTTGTACATAGAGAATACAAAATCATGAAGTACTGAGAAATAGAAAGAATGCCTCCAATACAAGTCTTCCTTACTGTGCTCCAAACTGAACTCAAAAAAGTTTGCTTTATTTTTTTTAAATATATATATCCTATATAATAAAAGAGTAATATGACCCTAACAGTAGAACGACTGGGAATGACTGGTCACTATGACACACACTGACCACCAGGGGGCAAATGCTCAATGCAGGAGCTGCTCCGTGGTGGTCAGTGCACTCCCACAGCGGGAGCTCTGCTCACCTAAGCCAGCAGGTGGACATCCCCCAAGGGGTCCCAGACTGTGAGAGGGCACAGGCCAGGCTGAGGGACCCCCCAAGTGCACACATTTTTGTGCACCAGGCCTCTAGTATGGTATATAAAATACTAAGAAAATAAACATAATAAGAATTGAGTAGTTTTTCTATGAAGGAAGTTATATAAACTTACTGAGGTACAAAAAAAAACAGATGTGAATAAATGTGGAAGTATATCATATTCCTGTATGAGAAAATGCATCATTATAACCATCTCTGTTTCCTCTCATTAATTTAACAATAGAAGCTGTTCCAATTTAAAACCCAATATATGTTGAAGTTGTTTTTGAACATAATGACTCTAAATTTCATATAGGATAATAAACCTGGGGGGGAAATCACAGAAGAAACAGAGAAGCATGGAAGACTGAATATACGCGAAAGCACCAACAAATAGAACAATATACCAATGGCTGAAGAATCAGCACACAACGATGGAAGAGAAGAAAAACCCCAGAAAAGATCCAGACGTCAGGATATAGTGGGGAAGCTGTGGGGACTCATTACCTAGAATTGGTGAAAACAGGCGCACCATTTGGAGGGGGGTTGGATAACACTTGATGTCTTCACATTTACACAAAATAAATTTCATATGGATTAGAAATTAAAATGTGAACCAAAACAAAAAAATTCTAGGAAAATGAATCAGTGAACATGTCTATATTACTTGGGATAGAAAGAACTACTTCTGATAACAAAGACAGAAGTTATCATGAAAAGGAGTGTTACACACACACATTAGAAACAAATGTAAGTAGTGCGTGACAAAAGGGTTATGTCCTTACTTTACAGGTGATGAAACTGAGACACGGAGATTATATGACTGACAATGTCACACGGGAGCAGGAGCAGAGTGAAGACTCAAGCCCATGCCCAGGTCTGTGCAATGAACCCCTACAACACTGTCTCACGCTGTAGATATTTCTTCCCAACCGTCCATAGCGTGGTTTACATTTTTAGATGTATGTCGGTGGCATCATGCTGCACCTATTTTTTTCTCACTTGCTTTTAGCACACAGCGTTCCATTGGTGATATTTGTCCAAGTCAACAGGCACAGCATCTACGTATTGACTTTTGTTACTGGGAAGTATTCCTTTGTAGGACCAATCACAGTGTATTCTACCAGTCTCATGTTGGTAGAGATTTGGTTGTTTCCAATGATCTGCTTACACAAGCAATGGTGCCATGTACATCATGTGCACCGTGAAAGACTTTCTCTAGGCTAGATGCTTGGGATTGGTGGGGTCTATCTAGATCTGTTTATATTCAACTACATGTTGTGGCCCACAAGCTTGCACTAATTTATTCCCCATTGGGAGAGGGTAAGAGTCTCCTTGACCATACTTGAAATTGTTGACTTCTTTTATATTGAATAAGAGATGCTATCTCTTTTTAGTTTTAATTTTCATTTCCCTTGTTACTAGTGAGGTTGAGTCTCGTAGTAAACTCTGTACCCAAGACATGCAGAATCTCCTTAAATAAAGTTAGAGTTTTTACTGAGCAATATAAACAAAACCAGTCATAAATACAATGAAACACCTCCTTCTTTATGAATGAAACAAAGTGGATATTGAAAAGGTTAGGGGGTTCTCCAAAATGTACAGTTTCAACATAATTTTAATCAAAATTCAAAAGAGATTTATTTCAAACAAGATAAAAAGATTCTTTCATCTGGAATCTTAAGCAAGCAATAAAAACAAAGAATACTTTGTTGATGAAGAATACTTTTTGATGAAGAAAAGTACAAGGAGGGAATTACTGCATTTCCTATATAAGTATTACATAAATCCTCAGTAATTTAAGCATTGTGACAGTGATGCAGGAGTCATATGGCTCAAAAGAAGAAAATGGTAGCAAGAAACAGAGCTTAGTGTATTTAGAAGTTAATGTGATAAAAAGAAGAATTACAAACTAATGTTGAAGGATTGAACTACAGCTTAAGGAAGCTGACTATACATCATGTACATTCCAAGAATTTAAAAACTAAATATGCCAACTAAAGACAAAAATAATGGAAGTAAATATCTATATGATTTAAGGATTAGCACGAGTCCTGTACACAAACAAGAATAGAAATAACTTCATTCTAAAAATAATTGTATACGGATATAAGATATTGCTTCAGCTTTTAATATCCTGATTATACTGATTTTAGAAGTTTGAATATAAGTTTAATACATCCTCATGGGGGTCATACTGACATGCTGAAGTTAGGATACGTCTTCATCTAACAAGGGTTCTTTTTCTATCTTTCTCTTTTATCCCCTCCCATCCATCCATAAATGAGGCTGACCTGAGACTGAATAGTTTAATATAGAAAATTTAAATCAAGATAAAAGATCTAGTAAAAACAAATGCTCTTCAAATTCTGGTCTTAAATTTTAAAATAATGAATCAGTCATCTCCCTTAAATACTAATGCCTACTTTCAGATGAATAATTACTAAGCTGATCTTGTACCTCTTCATTGGGAAAATATAGAATCTAACATATTTGTAGGTGGCAAATCTAAATTCATATACATCTCATAAGAATTTTAGATGAGCACACATACATTTTGGAAACACAAGCCCTGTAAGGTAGACAGGTAACTATTTGAAAATCATTAACACATCTCAGAACGAATATATATTAAGCCTACAAATATTATCATTTTTGTATGAATTGGACAGTCCCTTATTTGACCAATGTTTATGGAGGGCCTAGTCTGCGTAGGTACTGTGTTCAGAGGTGAGTGAGATGCACCACGCCCCTGTACCTGTGAAGTAGTGAGAAAATAAGTGAAAAAAACAACAAAGAAGCCAATAAGTCATTTGAATAGTAAAAAACAGAGAGATAGCTTTATGTGGAAGAGGAGTTAGCAATTTTTAGTTATTATTTGGTATTCTCCTTAAAGAGGATTTGCAAAATTGCACAAGCTGAAGCCCCTCAAAATCCAGATCCTCCCCTGTGATCAGAACCATAATAGAGGCCTGTACAGGAAGTCTGTTACCTTTAATCAGCACACCTTCTCCCTTTGTTTCAAATAAATGGTACTGGGTTAAAAAAAAGAACCATTAAAAAGATAGAGCAGAAAAGAAGGAAGATGAGGGAAGGTGTTTTAGGGGAGGGTTTGGCCAGGGCATCACGGTCAGAGGACATTCGAATAGAGACAAAATGACATAAAGGGGTGGTAGAGGGTCCTAAGGAGGAGACAGGAGGCCAAGGTAGCTGGAGCAAAGGCAAGGAGAGATGAAAGCAAATGGAAGGTGGTGCCGGCCTAGATCTGGGGGCTTCTAGCCACTGTTGGCACTGGGTTCACCCTGAGGAATATGGGAACAAGAATGGACCTATCACACTTGTTTAAGGGCCGCTGTGGACTGGTGAACGACATAATGCAGACCATGATTAAACTCTAAAATGTTTGGGGCATAGCAGGTCCATGATTTTTAAAGTGGTATACACATGTGGTAGGGTTGAGGGG
>NW_006294876.1:5253055-5269761 GCF_000327345.1 Myotis davidii | reverse complement strand
GAGTGGGTATCTGCATTAGATGGTGCCATATCTTCTTGGCCCTTAAACTTGAAGATTGTGGGGGTAGGCGTTATTATGATTATTACTATCAGACTTGGACAATTTATGGAGTAGAAAATGTGAGGCCTATGGAGAAGGGTATCTGCCCACCTGGAGGTCTGCAGAGGCAGGATGCAGGGGGTGCTGTAGGATGCCAGGCAAAGACCAAATTGGGGCTGGCACTGAACACCACATAAGAAACTACTTGTGGTGTTAGGATGGAGACCCATGCTTTCTGAGCAGAGGACTAACAGGGGAAAAAGTTATGGCAATGTGGCAAGAGGATAAATTTGTGAGACAGTACCAAAGAAGGCACATGGGTCATGCAGAAGTACACCTCAGCTATGAAACATTCTCAGCCATTTGCCTGCCATCTGGGAATTTATGAATAGTTCAATATGCATGGGTTTCCCATATTTCTCAATCATTTGTTTAAATTAACTTTGATTTTCTTATTCTGACAGCTCTGTGCTCTGAGGCCCAGCAAGGTGACTGGAGAAGACCACCTTGTGATTCCTGGTTAACTATCCCCAGAATCACAGCTGAGGGTGCAAGGCATCCAGAGACTGAGCAAAGGGAAAGCCAGGAGCTCCTCCACTCAGGCTCCCGGAGCACCTGCGTCCGGTGGATTCAACCCATGACCAGCTCTTTTGAGAATCCACTAACTGGAACATGTCAACCCTATTCTCTAGCATGTTTATCTTGAGCACAAAGCAAGCTGTTACCAGGGCTTTGTCTGCAGCACAGCATCTTGAAATATGAGTTATTCTATGAGACTATTCACTCTTCGTTTTGTCCATCAACCCAAGGAGAACATTTACACATTTGGAACATGGTATAATAAAAATACAAACTTGCAGAGTGCATCCTTGACCTTTGAGATAATAACAACTATGTTCTAAGAAATCCCATCAAGTGCAATGCAGCGCACCTAGGTCACGTGTCATCTCAGTGGAAAAGGGGGCTTGATTCTAGACTTCATCACCATGATAGTTAGCCCAGAGATTCTGATGGCATAGCAACTGTCCTAGCAACTTTAGTCAGACCACATGTCTATAATGTTATGTACATATATAATATAGTGTCACAATATAAAAATACATAATAAATACATGTATAAATGTTAATATTTTTTAAAATAGAAAGTAATTCAGAAATGTCACCCTCCCCTTCCTCCAAAATGTGATTCATTCTGTTCCTTCAATTATTCATTCTGTTTCTCCAATTTAAATTTTGTAGTATGATTTTTTTTTCTTATAACCCATCACTTGTGGGTTCAAAGGACCTATCCTTTAGGTAGTCTACTTTCCAATAATTAAAATAGTCACAGAAACTGAGAAGATCATTTCTTCAAATTAATAACTTCTGTTCAAAGTTTCTCAGTCCTGGAATGAAACAGATTGGAGGACTGGAGACCCAGTTATAAATCACAAATGCTCCGATTTTACTCCACTGTCAGATGTTAGCTCCCAGCACAGTTTATTAATAAACTCTTTTAAAATATCTTCAACATATAAAATCCAGGCTAAAAAAAAATCAAGTTTCCTTATTTTCTGTCTTATTTATTGATTTTCTAATTATGCCTTTAAAAAATACTTGATACATAAATGTCCGTCCTGATTTGCATTTTTAATTCTTTAAGAATTTCCAAATAAGTTGCTGTGTTATTGAGTAAAGTTTTTTTTCCCAGCTTAGAAGAAAGGCAACAGTTACACGCTCAGTTTTTAGTAGGCTGGTCAATGCAGAGGACTAATAATGAAGGAGGGATTCAGGGAAGAGTTTTGTTTTGTTTTTAAATCCTGCATACACTGTAATAAGAATATTCCTTTTTGCTGGCTGCTATGGCTCAATGGTTGAGCGTCGACCCATGAATGAGGAGGTCATGATTTGATTCCCATTCAGGGCACATGCCTGGGTTTCAGGCTCAATCTCCAGGAGGGGGTGTGCAGGAGGCAGCCAATCGATGTTGGTGTTTCTCTCTCCCTCTTTCTTCCTTTCTCTCTAAAAGTCAATAAAAACTTACTATTTAAAAAGTAATTTTTGCTTTTGTTTCTTAAAGCATACATAATCAAATTGGGTGGTGTCTGTTCAAAATCCTCAAATGATCCCCATCACCATCAGAAGGTCATTAACATTGGCCTTTGGTCCTGTGTGACCTGCCCTTGTCTTTTCTCTGTCTCCATTGCTCATCGTTCTCTCTTTTATTCACTTTGGCTCCAGTTCCTCTGGGCTTTGGGAAGAAGATCTTGAGCAGCCAAGGTGCTGCCCTGGCCTCCTCCGAGTGGCTTCCTTTCCATCACTCAGGTGTCCACCCAACCTGATTTACCATAAAAAATAACACATCTGCCCCGCCCGCTTCCTCTCCACTCTCAGTCCACCTCCCTTTCTCCAGATCCAGCCTTTGCTCCCATTTACCCCCTGATATATGTCACATTCATACTGGTTTTCTGCCCCATGCCTATCCAGAGCGAGGTAAGTGCTGGGAGGACGGGGATCTTGCCTCATTTTTTTCAATGCTGAATCCCCAGCACCGCGGGGAGGCCCTAGCTCACAGCAGGTGCTCCACATTATTTTCTGACAATGCAGCTTTGACTAGAAACTTTGAAATTTTGAAATCAAACCAATGTTTACAGTCCACCCTGCAGGAGAAACGTCTAATGCCAGGCAAACTGGTACTTAAGAACAAAGAATTCTGGTGCCTAAGAAGAGATCTTAGAAGCTTAGAGTATTATATAATGGTAAACACTGACACTGGCCCAGCAAACATTGTGCACATAATAAAAATGTTTTTCTTATAGGTCAGTGGTTCTCATCCTTCCTAATGCCGCGACCCTTTAATACAATTCCTCATGTTGTGGTGACCCCCAATTTCATTGTTACAAATTGAACATAATTAAAGCATAGTGATTAATCACAAAACAATATGTAATTATATATGCGTTTTCCGACGGTCTTAGGCAACCCCTGTGAAAGGGTCATTTGACCCCCAAAGGGGTCGCGACCCACAGGTTGAGAACCACTGTTATAGGTTCATGTCTTCATTTCATGAAGGGAGAGTGATTTTTCCCACAAGGAAAAGCCAATACTACATAAAAAAATGCTTCTGCGGCACACACACCTGCATCTTGTTTACAGGAGCCAATGCTGAATATATTAGCTAATTATAGATATGCAGATATCTTGTTTTTCCTTAATGCAAAAAATATATAAAAGCATGGGAACTAGTATAGTGCCCCGACTCATGGTTGAACACCCAGTTTCTATTAGGTGAGGTGGGGCTAAATGGTAAAGGGACAGAGAAGTCAGAACAATAAGGAAGATTATTCATAATTCACAATCTTCATATTCTGCTGTTACCCTTCAGGGCTTAAGACATTAAAATGAAAAAAATCTAAATTGCAAAACAAATGATCATCTATTGATTCATTTTTTAGGGTGTTTATTGCAGAAAAATTAAATCTAGAGCCTGGAGGACTAGCAGAAAGGGGGAAAACGTTAGCTTTGGAAACTCTGAAACATACAAAACATTGTGCAATATTTGTTAATATAGATATCTATGCTTACAGGGGTGAGGAAATTGCAAATCTGAATGACCAAATTAAGGAAATCATGATTAGCTTTGAAATTTTCAAAAGGGGATTTCAATAACCATAGTTGGCACTTGCCCAACATATGATTAATGAACCAACGTTTGAGACCATGTGGTCCTCAAGATGGAGCAACCTGATGTGATAAAGCCAACCGAGTCAAGGGGAAAACAGTCTGTTAGTGGGACAGTTCCAGAATCCTATCTGCAGCCCCACAGAGCAAGAGGCATTAGGCATCCTTCAGTCAGAGGTGTGCTTCCCAGGGTTCCTAAGTGCTGAGTGAGAATCTGCATTCCTCTAACAGGTGGTATAGGCAGATTAATGCCGCCACCCCACCCCAAGAATGTCCCTAATCCCCCAACCTGTAAATATGTATGTTATATGGCATAGGAGATTAAAGTTGCTGATGGAATTACGGCTGCTAACCAGAATACCTTAAAATGAATTTTTATCCTGGGTTATCTGGGTGGCATTCAAATCTCCTAGCCACGCAGTCCATCACCTCCTGCTTTAACCACCAGCTTATTCCTTGCCGCTGGCTGAGATGTACCTCCATACCTGATCAAACTGAAGTCCGGTAGGACCAAGGCACTCTCATTTCAATATCTGCTCTCCATAAAGAAGTGCCGAGGACAGGGGGTTACTCATTACCCATTTCCTTGATTCAATGGCTAGCCTATTGGACAATGACCACCAGTCAGTGTTACATGATTCTCTTTTCAGATACCTTCAGTGAGAAAGACAGAAAAAGTCTTCTTGACATCCAGGTTGCACACAAGTAATGAATGACTCACTATTATAAGTATCTTCTCAAATGATCATTCAAAAGAATACAATGTGAAGGTGCGCTCTGGCATATTGGTTTTTGTCCTGTTAACATTAACCTTCATATAGACTAGGTGGGAGGAAGGGAGTCTTCCAACAGTGTTCCCTGGCCATCATTCTGATAAGGAATCATAGGTTGGGGCTATGATTTCTCTATAGAACAGGATGCAGCATCAGAGGAAAAAAGGCAGGGTAAGCCAGATTCGGAGACACCCTGTTCATGCATCTAGTAGACACCTCTGGATTAACCAAACGGAGAGAGTTTGAGCAAATCCCTGCACTTGATCAGAGTTTTTAGGTAGTTCCTTTCTTATATCAATGTTTTCTGACAATCTCAAGGGTCTAAGAGGAATTTTAGGTCTCACATTTCCTTTAAGGATGCAAACAGTCTCTACTAGTACCAGTAGCAAGCCTTTCAAAAACTACCTAATAGTGTATGGTAGTCAGCATTAAGGTTGTCTTTCTGCTGCCCCTACTGGCTTTTGCCATGAACTCCAATCTCTCAGTGTTAGTCATGGTAAAACAGCTTGCGGGTCTTAGGCACCTGAGAGTATCTTACACCAAAGACCTTAAAAACTTTTTGTTGTTTGGAACCACCTTCAAAAATAACTTTTCTTTTCTTTTCTTTTCTTTTCTTTTCTTTTCTTTTCTTTTCTTTTCTTTTCTTTTCTTCTTTCCTTTTCTTTTCCTTTCCTTTCGTTTTTTAAATGGAATTTAATATTCCCAAATATGAGATATGATTTCTCAGGACCCTAGGAGTTCTACAAGGACCACTAATCAGTATTACATGTTTCTCTTTTCAGATACCTTCAGTGAGAAAAGACATTCATTTTAGGGAAATATTTTTCATCAGTAGAGAAATATCCCTGATTCTTCAAATCGTCCATGTTGGGTCTCCCCTTATCTGCAGAAGTTACAAACCAATCTCACCTTCTTATGAGTCATGCTACTTCCAAGTTCTGTCAGCATGCTTGTTTGCAAGCCCGATAATCATCAATCATCAAAGTTGTATTTCAGAGTACCTTTTACCATCAGTAAATTTTAGTCTCTTCAAAGGAATTTTTGCCACAGGTAAGGGAATTAGCATATCTTTGTGTGAAAACTGTTTAAATAGATTGTATGGTCTCTTAGTTTAAGATAGTGATTGACTTTTTCTCAGAAATTGGGATAAAAAATGGGGGACATCTGTAATACTCTCAACAATAAAAATAAAATTTAAAAACATTTAAAAAAAGGAATTTTCCTTACCAATAACAGCACTGAAATCCCAGTGTCCACGGAGCTTCTCTTTTTTTTTAGCTTGAGTAAGACTGGACACCATCAAAGCCACAGAGAGAGCCAATTGATTCAGATGCTGTCTGGGCAGTTGGTATGAAAAATTACCTTTTGCTTTTGAACAGCTACCATTCCATTCTCTCTCCAAATAATCTCTAATTCTTTAGTACAATGGCCAGGTAAAGTTACATTGATTAAGCTCAGAAATTGCCATTTCCCAGCCTCTTGTCAATCCAACAAGCATCAGTGTGGACTCAATTCTCCTGCTGGGAGGGTTATAAGAATAACCAGCCCTCCCCACATACAGGAGGGTTACCTGGTTGCTCTTCCTTACCTGGGCCACGCTGATCTGTTCCTTCTATCATTACATGAGTTGAATCAAAACTTTTCCCAAGCTCACTGTGCCTCATCTATTTCTGAGCATCCATCAACATCTTTTTCAAATCAGTGATGTTAAGCATAAATACTTGAAATTTTACAGGGGAGGGAAAACATCAATTCTGATTTTTTAAAAATTCCAAGGTACTCAAGTGGTGGTTTTTTTTTTTTCCAATGAACAAGGACTTCTGTGGTATGCCAAATAGTTCCCCTCCATTGGGGATGTCCACATTCCAATCCTGAAACCTGTAAATATATTTCTTTACACAGCAGAAAAGATTTAGCTGCTATGCTTAGATTAAGGAATTTGAGGTGCAAGGTTTTTCGGATTATCTGCTATAGTTTCACCACTGCTATAGTTCAGGGATGTTTTGGTTCAGTGAGGCTTTTGTGAGCTGTCTTAGGAAAGCTGGTCTTTTTATATACAACTGTCTTCAGGGAAAACACACTTTTAATAGTAAGATTCTTTCAAAAAAATCTTTGGAAATTGAAGATAGCCTGCATAGATCCAAAGGGAATGCAGAAATTGTTTCATACATAAAATTAATATAAATAAAACCTAATGTCTACTCAATGTTTTACTTTGTATTCAAGAGGCAAACTCATTAAGATGGATTGTAAACGTAGATGAGCAATTTGAAGTGCTTTTCTAACAAAAGAGATTTTTTTCTTTCACTTTAATATTAGAGGTTTGGTTAAACAGTGCACTGGAGCTACCAGACAAGTATAGTCATTCTACAATGATCACCTACAGCTTTACATGAAACATTTAAAAACCATTTTCAATGATGAAGTGCCCTAATCGGGAAGAGATGTGTCAAAACATCTATGAGATAGTTTTGGAATAGAGACATATTTTTTTCTAAAAAGAATCTGTTTTTTGAATGACAGAAGTGTGGCTGGGCTAGAAATCTACACACACTTAAATGGGTCAATTGAGGCTCTAGTTCAAGTCAGGGAGGCTATAGTCCTCTATGGTACCTGGCTCCAGCTCTGCGAAACACTTCCAGGATGGAGCACATATGAGCAGAGACCATGGTCATTAACACATTTGCAAGTGCCATCAGGTTGAGGAGATCTGAAATTTTGAATCTAGAATGAAGTAGAAGAATAACATTGGAGAAGTTAGAAAAACAAATGGTCAGAGGATCAAGAGGTGTGAGTACAAGATCATTTACTTAGAGTGGATTAAGGAAAGTGCTTGCAGAAATACAGGAAGGCACAGAACTGCAAAGAAACCATAAATAGGGGAAGCATGCATTTTAATGTGTGTATAAACAGAAGATGATATGGAGGCTCTTTGTGTTATTTACTTTTTCTCTTAATTCTTTTAGTTTTAGAGAGGAAGGAAGAGGGAGAGAAGGAGAGAGGGAGGGAGGGAGGGAGAGAGAGGGAGAGAGAGAGAGAGAGAGAGAGAGAAAACTCACTCGTTTTAAGAGAGAGAATGGAAGGGAGGGGTGGGGGGAGAGAGAGAGAGAGGGGGAGAGAGAGAGAGGGAGAGAGAGAGAGGGAGAGAGAGAGGGAGAGAGAGACTGATGTGAGAAACATCGATTGGCTAACTCCTACACAACCTCTACTGGGAATTGAGTCCATAACCTGGCACAATTGGGAATCAAACCAGCAGTTTTTTGGAGGGTGAGATGATGTTCAATCAACTGAACCACAAGGGCCAGGGCCTGTGTTATTTCCATCAGTGCCCTGATAAAATTTTCTCTCTAGTCTGTGTGGCAGGGCAGGAAAACATGAAGACTGGAAGGGAAAAAGCAAAAGGATGACAGATCAACAAGATGTCTCTTCTTTGGTTCAACAATTTAGAAATTTGTAACTTGGAAACAAAGTCTAATGGTGGTGAATGGGCAGTACTAAGAAGCATAGTGGTAGCAGGAGGCCAGAGGCCAGGGGTTTTCTGCCATCTCTGGAGACTGGAGGAAAGAACTTTAGGTTGCATATACTAGTAAACTGGGGCTATACCCCTGAAGGAGGGATTGGTTCTTCAGGTATAGGTCTTTTAAAAAATATGACATAGGCAATCTCATTCAGAAATGTGCCAACAAAACAAAGCATGGAGACTGCAGCAGGGACGTGTCAAGGACTGAGGGCCACACCAGAAGCTAGGAAGAGGCAAGGAAGCATTCAACCAGAGTCTAAGGGGAGCCTGGCCCTGCTGATAACTTGGTCTTGGACTTCTGGCCCCCAGAATCTTGGGAGAGTGAATGTCTGTTGTTCCGAGACACCTAGTGTAGTATTTGTTACAGCAGCCCCAGGAAACTAACAGACTCCTGGAGCACAGACAAGCTCACCCCTGCTTCCCGCTTGCTAGTTTGCTCTGTGCATGGGAACACTCCTCCTCAGAGAACTCTGTCTGTGGTTCTCTGTCACTGCCTTCCAGTTCTGCTCAAACAGCATTTCCCAGAGATGACTCTCCTGACCCACCTAATGTAGAATAGCAGTAGGTCCCCACCCCCATCACTCTCTACCCCCACTTCTCTGCTGGATTTCCTTCAGGGCCACTAACACCATCTGACATATGATAGATATAGGTCTTAACTTGTCTAGTCATCTGGGTCTAGTCTGTTCTCAGCTGTATCATCAGCGCCTGGAACTTTTGGGCTGCTCAGTGACTATTGTTGAAGGAATGTATTCATTAATTCCACCTTCCCATGATATCAGTGAATTAAGCATTTGGACATATTTACTGCCCTTGTATGTTGCATGCATGAAAGATTCTTAGATTCTACTTGTTTCAACAATGCATGTTTCTAGTGTTTCGTATAGCTGATAATAAATTTCAAAACATGAATGATGAACAGTACAAGTAAAGCAGAATATGGACAGACATTCTGTCTACAACACTATGAGATTGATTTTACACTGAACTATTAGGAAGAGATTTCCTTAATTTACATTTGTGACATATATTGACCATAACCCACATTTCTTAACCTCTCACACTGGCTTGCAAGTCTATGTGTGTTCTCTCTGGAGATATGTGGATTCCCCTGCCATTTCACAGTCTGGGAAATTGAGGCTCAGAGAGGTATAGAAACTTGCCCAAGATCACAGAGTTGGAAAGGAGTAGAGTTCAAAGGCAGAGAGCGTCGCTCCAGAGCCAGTGCTGTAAGCTCGACAGTATACTTTCTACTGACATCTAGTAACTGACACAGACTCCTCTGCAAAAATACTGAACAATTTATGATGAAGGAAAGAGAAGAAATGGCTCAAAGGTAATCAGCAGAAAAGATGGATAGCATCTTCTCTTGAACTATATGAGGTGGAAAGAACCAAGAATAAAATAAAAATTATGAAGCACTTTAAGTGTAGTAGACAGGAACAAGTCTGAATTTTTTTACGCTTATGGAATATTCTAAAAAGTGGGGGGGATGGGGACGGGAGGGGAAGGTATGCATATTTTTATACACAGAAGTTAATTTCTATGTTTTAGTTAATGTCACCAAAAAAGATAATGCCAATCTAGGAAAAATATGTGTAAATGGTACAAATATATTGAAAGTATATGGAAATGTGTGTGCAAACACACACACACACACACATACACACACACACACACACACTCCAAAGGACCTATACCCTAAAATCTGAGCCCTCTTCTGTCAATTCTGAGTATAGATTAGCTATATTATTCTGGAAAATTCTAATTTAAAATTTTGTGTCATAATCACTAGAGGAAGCGGGAAGCTCTGACTCCCCGAGGCTGGATTTGGAGCTGTGCTAAGCACTGTCACAGGCTGGGGACCTGCCCTACCAGGGGCTGAACACCTGATATGATAGTGCCCTGTCCATCCACTGTCTGTTGTAGATGCCTTAAGATAGGATCTCTACATTCTTAATATTTGATTCCCCTACTAAACACAAAACTCTTTTTCCCTCTAGAACTAAAAATTCCATTTCTTTGAAAACAAAAAGTGCTTTATTGGAAGTAGGATGGTAAGGCAATTAATAAGAGGTTTGTTAGGAGTTAGGAAGATAAAATTAGCATGGTTTCCTACATACATTGTTCTCATCTTCAAAGTGTAAGTTTACTCTATAAGACCTTCAAACACTTGGAACATTTTGGTTGCATATTTGATAGATGAAGCTAATTTCTCATGGAAATAGAGGAAGTCAGGTCAAAAAAAGTAAATTAAATCTTCATCAGTGGTGGTCACCAGTCATTTCCATCACACAGAAGTAAATATAGCTCAGTCCTTCCCACGGTCACATCACGTAAGTTTTTAAAAAGGGCATGTTATTTAAGTGGATGGTCTTATGTTTAAAATATACATATTGAAACTATTTAAAATTTTAAGTTTAAAATTGTTATCATATTAATTTAAAACTTTAATTGAATTGAATTTTTAAATTTATAATAACAAAAATATTTAAAATTTTTCAATATTAAAAATAATCCATTCTTGTCATTTGAAAATGGGCAAATACTTTTTTTTAACCCCTAGGTCACACATCACCTTGAATGTCACCATGTAGCGTACACACAGACATATATGCTCCCATTTATGTATGACTGTCCAGGTGTGACTATGGGTGCCTGCTCTAATGTGTGCATGAGAAGAAATGAGGGGAGATGCAAGAGGGAGGAGCATAAATAAACTTAAACCATTACAACCCATAACAGGCACCTCGTATTGTCCCCAAATCCATGGGGTGTCCTTAAAATTCATAACTGAGGAAGAGTTCCCAAATAGAATGAAGAAAGACTTGTGGAAAAATCCTAAGAAGTTATCAACGTTTAGGCATCTTCTTAAAAATGCCTATAGTACAGACATATGAGCAAGTTTTCATGTTAATAACTCTCTAGATTATCTGCAGCTCAATTTATTGTGACAGCCCCAACAATTCTGGAGATAGAATATGATAGACATAGTTCTAATATTATTGACATCCATCCAATCGTGGCTCTTCCTTTGAAATTAGTAGGAAGACCCATCGACACATCAGCTATTCATTAGCTCATAAAAATGCACTGCACAAACTTGGTGCACTGGTGGGAATGACCCAGACCCTCTCCTTCTGCTTCCTCCTTCCCAACTTGTTTCAATTTTTCTTCAACTGCTTTTCTTCTGATCTTAGTCTGGCTGGGATCTCCTGTTTGCATTATGCCATCCTATCCCAATTTTTGGACACTCGCTGATCTTCAAAGTATGTATAACTGAGTGTTCTGCCCTGACTGAGTCAGGGCAGCCAGTGATTGCAGACTCTACCTTAGTCACAGGTGGTTCCGAACTGACCACACTGGGTCCTCTCTCTCAGTCCCACCTCCCTGATGACTGCCTCAAATCCAAGTTCACCAGACCGGCAGGAAAACTTGTTCTGCTGATTTATGGAAGTGAGTTCTCAGCTCTGTTCTCATTAGATCTGGCATCATTTTGAACAAACCTGAATGTCTAGGCTTCATTATGTGAAAACTGTTCGAAGTACTGTAATAAGGAATGAGAAAGACATGATTTATGACCCTCCACATTTAGGAGATTTAATCCTGCTTTTTGCTCAATGGCTTATCCATTGTGTGAGCAAAGTCAATACCAATAATGAAATGTAGACTGGAGAGCTAAATCAATGGAATAAAATGCAATAGAAAAACTAGAAGACTGGGTAAATGTAAAAGGCTAGAGCCTGCAAGATTAGTATTTGGACAACAGGTAATTTCAAAATTCAATACCTGTGTATGAAAACATGACTGGCAGTCATCTGTCACAAACAGAGGACTATTCCTAATGATTCGGGCCCCGAGTTAGGATGAGAGAACAGAATAGGTCTATGGAAAATGACACATCTCTATGCATGTGCATAAGGAAAACACATGTGCACTCCTTGTGTGACTGAAGGAGAAAGGGAAACTCCAGATGACTTATTTTGTATTTTATTTAGGTCCTTTACACATTTCCTGTTCCTTTGGATTTTACTAACTTCCATCTCACTTTGTCAACTTGGTATCAGCCTATATCACCCTTTTCTTTATTCTCATCCTAGGCTCCCAGGTGCCAGGGAAACATTATCATGAGGTCCTGGCAGTGTTTGGAGCTTGTCAGTTTGCATACATTAAGTTACTTAGTCCCTACAAAGACTCTACAATGGCGGTAGCAGCAGCTCTCTTTTAAAGATTAAAAAAGGGGGTAGGGGGCGCTTGCAAGGTCATAAATCATATCTGTCTCATTCCTTATTACAGAACTTTATACATTGTTCACATAACGAAGCCTAGAAATTCAGTTTTGTTCAAAATTATGTCCGATCATATAAAAACAAAGCTGAGAATTCACTTCCATAAATCAGCATACCAAAGCCCTGTCCCTAGGTTTTCCTACTGGTCCAGTGAACTTGGATTTGAGGCTGCTTGTTTCAGGAGACACAGCTGGTGAGCAGGGAAGTGCCATCGGAAGATGCATCTGTTGACACTGATGTGTGTGTTGGTCACTGCTTCATTGCACCGCCTCTTGTCCACCCTAGGGCCTTGGGGTGCTTCTGCTGTGGCCACCCATGTCTACAGCCAGCTGCCAGGCTTCACTGCCACTGAGAGGCTTCAAGGCCAGTCCATGGATCATACAGCCGAGACAGCCAGATCAGTGACTGTGAACTGCCCAGGCCACGATGTCTGTATTTCCTGACAGCATGACTCCTTGTAATAGAGTCGGACTCCAATTTTTGATGTTTTGCTTCTGACAGCTTTTCAGCCTCACTCTCCCTCTGCCCCTCTGTCCATATCTGAGCAAGCTGATAAGAGAGCTCGGTATTTTCTCCAAAATTCTTGGTTATAACACAAAGCATCAGAAGAGACTTCAAACTCAGCAAGTCCCTGTCCACATGTGGGAACCTCACCCTGCTCACCCTCCACCCCCTATAACTACCAGGAAATCCTGAGCCAGCCTCCTTTCTTCCTCTCAGAAGCCTAATGGGTCCTGCTTGGGAGCCACACTGCTCACCCCATGAAGCCTCATTATGTGAATAACTCACCTCGTGGTATGTGTGTCCTCTCATTGGTCTTGACGTGAGACCAAATTTCAAGATGGAGGGCATCGTGCTTTGGGGGTGGGGGGTAACACATACTCCTGAACTAGCTTTATATCAACAATGGAATGAAATACTTTCATGACCCTTAGAGAAACCCTCAAAGTTGTAATCTTCAAAAAATGATGGTATGTGGTCCCTTAAGCAGAAATCTGTCCTTCATTTTGAATGGCCATTTTTTAAAAATTAAAAACAGAGAAAGATTAAGATGACTTCCATTTGGCACACATAAGCTTAATTTATTTGTAGGACAGTTCAATAGGTGGCGTGTTTTGGCATTTTTAAGTTATCTTAGATGGACACTACTTTTCTTTATCTCAACTTTGGTACTGCTGGCCATGGGATCTGAATAATTCTCTGTGGTGGGTGCTGTCCTGTGTATTGTGAATGCCTTGAAGCATCCCTGGCTGAGATGCTAATGGCACCACCACAACCCTCTCCAATGGTGACAATAAAAAAATGGCTCTTGATGTTGTCAAATGTCCCTTGGGCGATAACACACCTGGTTGATAACCATTGCTCTGTATTTATTCCACAATTGACTGTCCTGATAAGACTGAGCATGGATCAAGTTCTTTGAGTCCCAGCGGAAGAGTCAGAAAAAAATGAAAAGCTGCTAGGCTATATATATCCAATGCAAGCAAGCAAAACCTATAATAAATTGCAATTCTGTCTTCAAATTTCTTTCCTCTCTTAAACTAATTTAGACTCACCCTAAAAATTGCTTACATGCTATAGATGCAAGAAATTACATTCATAATTTACAAAATCTTTATTTTAAATGATTATTCAGCTGCTTATATGCAAATACTTGCCCCTCATCTAAAAAATCAGAGTTAGCTCTGCTGACCACCATGATTTTCCTGAAATATCACACACCATAATTTATACACTTTAACGTATTTCTGAATTACAAAGCATGCTGACAATTGTTTATATGATGGCCACAGACATTAGTCTCCTTAATGGAACACATATGTGTATTATATCTGCTGGTACTTTTGTGAATGGCTCAAAATTCTTGGTTATAACACAAAGCTGGTTTATTGCCTAAAGTTCCCATCCTATTAATGAGTTTTCCAGGGAGGACAGATGATAACATAGACTGAGTGTCGTGATCTTGTTGAAAATTGAGGAGCGAACATGCTTTTTATTTTTGTAGGATTTAAAGGCAGAAACAACTCCAGAGATGGAATTGGGAAGAGAAAGGCAAATCACACCCAAAATACAGCGGTTGACAATCTTACCTTTCTTAACACTAACACATGTATCCTTGCTCCTCTACTTCCCAGTATTCAGATATTAAAACAGAAGTGCGAATGGTAGGCAGGCCAATTAATTAAATGAAAAGTGCTATGTTTCAGTCTTTTAAATGGGTCAAAGTTTTCAAGCTTCACTTTTCTTATTTCTTTCCCATTGTAATGTTATTCTAAAAGCCTCACTGATGATGCTCCTGGCACTGGTCATTGGAGAAACCAGTAGCGCTTACCTCAGCTTTAATTTTATTGTCTCCAAAGCAGAGATGCTGTAAATAGGCTGCAGCATTGGACTGGACCGAAGGAAACTGGTGCTGCAACATCTGAATCACTTCAGGCAGCTCCGGGTCTCTCCATCCAAATTCTCTGAACAGAAGGAAGCAGGAGAACATGAGCGAGGAATCCTGCCACACTGTCCACACTCAGTTACCTTCACAGTTACAGGAATATTTCACAAACAACTGTCCTGGTTTTCTTACACATGAACCCACTTAAGAAGACTTCCTTAAATAAATGGTTTGTATATATATAAACCGTTTTACACATATACTATCTTACATGTGTGTGTCTACATACACTATCATACATGTGTCAACTAAAGTTATATGTGTATGAAGACTGTGGAAAAAATGACTTAAAATAGCATCTGATTTTGTTATTATATACCTTTTGAATTTGGGCTTAACAGGATAATTTACAAGGTCACATGTATTTTCTAATATAGTATTTCAACAGTCTGATTCCAGTACAGCGTTTAGCTAAATTATCAGACAAGAAGAAATGTAACTGAATGGGTACAATCCACAGTGTCATAACAGCAGTTAATGTCATCATTATTTTTATGGTTATCATTATTGCTAATGCCTCTTCTTTAAAATGATTCTCTGAGGATACATGTGTATCAACAAGAAGGAAATTATTTATTTAAAGAGCTGAGATTAGTCATACGACGTTAACACATTTAATGCATTGTACATTCTTTTTCTGTATTCTTCTCTTTATATCTTAGATACTCCACGAAGCTGATTGTTTATATAATTCTAAGAAAAATGCCCTAAGATATTTAAATCCATTCTAAACCATAAGGTTGATTGCACCATTAAACAAATATTTTTCTAAAGTCAGTCAGTTCCACCAATTATAATATCAAGCTAAGAGGGCCAACTATTTGGATTCTATTCATCTAACAGGAAGCCATTTTTTTTTTTTTAAACAGAGAAATAAAAAAGCAACCTCTGAGACCACAGATAAAAACTTGACCCCAGGAGCCACAAAAGTGTCCTATTTATCTGAAGGATGGGGAGGAAGAGAAACGAGAAGGCTTTGCAACAACCACTCTACTTCTGGATAAACGGCTCAAAAGCGTACATCCTGCTGATGCCAGGTCAGGGCTGCCATCTGAGAATAAGTATCATGAAAAATGAGAGAGAGAAAGGAGCAGACAGAGGTTAAAAGTTTCCTCGTAGATTCTAACCTGTTCTCTTTATCTTTCCTTTATCACAACTGGGAGAGGTTGTCAAGCATATCTTGGAACCCGTTGGTGTTTCCCTTACAGCTACTGAAGACACTATGGAACAGGAGTCCTTTTGAACTGGCTTAGTTTATTCTTATTGGAAAGATAAAACATTCAATTTAATATGCAGTGAGCATTTAATAAGTTTCCCTGAAATGTTAGGCGCACACACATTTTCAAAAGGACACATATAGTACAGTAATGCTTCTGCTACAAAACATAATTAAATGATTGCTGATAATGGACAAACTATTGACGTTTTCTTGGCGATGTGATCACAGTGGAGAACAATTATGGATTAAAACACAGGAAGCTTATTTTTCTTTTTAATTTAATTTCCTTTTGTTGCATGACTCTAAACCACTTCTGCAACATCGAGATAGCACAGTCCCTCTTCTTTTAATAGCAGCCTCCTAAAATTACATTCTTGTACACTTTTTAAAAAATCTACAGAATACCTGTAAATGAAAATGTGAAGTGCCATGTAAAGACACTAGATGGCTAGGATAAATTCAGGCAGGCTTGTGCCATTGGGAAGTGATTAGTAAAAAATTCATTTCAGCCTGTTTTATTAACCAGGTGGTAATGGTTCTATTATGCTTACATGGCATACATCAAGAACACCTTTGGAGCAAGATCTCTAGGGGAACAGTCTTAGGGACTCCCTGCTTACATCCATGAAAATATGCTTGTGTGAATGTATACACACACACACACCCCAAATTCAGAATAGATGGATACCCCAAAGAATCAAAGGAAGGACCCAAGTTCCTGCATCACAGGTAAAAAGAAAGGCTCTCCTGAACACAGACA
>NW_006294876.1:5250879-5252813 GCF_000327345.1 Myotis davidii | reverse complement strand
GGGGGGGAGGTTGGCCAAAGGGCGGTCAACTGGGGGACATCTCTAATAGTGTCAACAATAAAAGAATGTCAAATCCATTATGGTGTAAGGATTTTTAAAAAATAATATTTGGATAAGGAAGGTCTTAGTCAGCAATTCAAAAACTCAGAAGTCTCTTGTTGCAGAATCTCTATGGGCTGAAATGCGAGGTTTTCTCGGAATACACGTGCATCGGGTCCATCTGTCACACTGAGATAATGATCCCTACCTGGGAGAAGTGTTGGGATGATTAGAAATAATATACATGAGCCCCTTAGCGCGCTATCTGGCACATAGAGTGGGCCCTCAAGAAATGTCAAGTATTAAACGTAACTAGATGCAAGAGAAAAGAGTAAGAAATGAGAACCACCTAAGATTTCCTAAAGATGCCAAACTCATATCTCATTCCTGACTGGGCTTCACTTTAGAAATGTTAATGGAACTGGAGAATATGCAAATGTAACCTTTTCTCCATTAAAACTTGTCACGCAGACCAACAATATTGTGACTAAATCCTCACTCTTATAGGGACTGTCTGGGTTGTTAAAACTACAACGTGCTCAGCACAGAGCTAAATAGCAAACAGTTTGAAATTCGTGTCTGTTACACTGGCACTGACACAAAAGAGTTGATGTACTGTCACAACGTTGTATCACATTCAGTTCTGCACTGAAGAGAGCCCAGGACAACCAGAGCCTTCAGGATGCAGAATGTGATTTTCGGCAAAGCTTTAGGGCGGAGGGATAATGCTCACGTTGATGGATACCTCCGTCATTTCCACTGGGGGCAGGGCTGTAATGACATTGTTTACATATGAAAATCTCAATCATTTCTAAACTTTTGAACTCTAACAAAGAGTTTTAAAGACCATACTGGCTTTAATTTTTACACCCAGGGCCATGAGGTGGCAGGCTTTGCCTTTGATTTGTTTGTGGTGATAGGGCTGAGTGGGTGTCGGGGTGGGAGGGGTGATCTACAGGGAGTGGTCATAAAAATGTTAGTGGATCTTTTGTAATGACAAAATGGAGATTTTTTAAAAATACATTTTATTGATTTTTTACAGAGAGGAAGGAAGAGGGATAGAGAGTTAGAAACATCAATGAGAGAGAAACATCGACCAGCTGCCTCCTGCACACTCCCTACTGGGGATGTGCCAGCAATCAAGGTACATGCCCTTGACCGGAATCAAACCTGGGACCTTTCAGTCTGCAGGCCAACACTCTAATCACTGAGCCAAACCAGCCAGGGCAAGATATTTTAATTCTTGTTGAAGAAGGAGAACCTACCTAATGATAGACATGTGGAAGCATTAATGTCTTAATCCTCATTTGTAGAGATTCTGCAACCAAAACAAAGAAGCTGCCCTATATGGTTAATCCCATTTAAAAACATCCTGTGTGTTTATATAAGCAGTCACACTAGAATGATGACTGTCTAGAAAGAAAGCTCAATTGTTATATATTTTAGAAAGAAATGGCTTTCTCCAAGTTTAATATTTTGAGAAGCTGTAACTCCCAAAACCACATCATAAGCATTAGTTCATTCAACCATGCCTTTTTCCCCATGGAGCAGCCACCTTGCTCTCTGGAGGTGGGCTCAGCTCCTGGGGACCACCCCACTGGCAGCTCCCTCCTCTTCTCATCTGAAATCTGGATTACAAATCACACCCTCCCTTCTTACAAAAAAAAAAAATGAAGCAACTCCTGCAAACCATCTATTATGATATGATAAAACAGAAATAAGAAATCAAGCACACAGAAGGAAAATTTAAATATGATGAGCATAAGGTCAGCATATTTGCTTAATTTGTTTTAAGTTTATCTCTTTCCTTACTAGTAGCCCTGCCAACAGGAGATAAATTAATACAGGAAAGAAGGGGCAGTTCCTGTTCAAGGAAAAGACAGAATGGCCACTGC
>NW_006294876.1:5239911-5250814 GCF_000327345.1 Myotis davidii | reverse complement strand
GCCCGTCCCCATATCTGTGGCAGGTGGCTGGTTAGGATATTATGGCAAACTAAATGATGGCTCCCAAAGGTATCCAGGTCCTAATTTCTAGATCCTGTGACTTTATGTGGCAAAAGACATTTTGCACAGAATAATAAGGCAACATAACACTGAACGTAAGATGCTGTGAAGGGGGAGGAAGGGCCCAAGAGCCATGGAATGCAAGGAATGCAGCTATAGAGGCTGGAAAAGACAAGGAAAAGGATTTCCCCTTCCTAGAAGCTCTGGAGGCAGCCTAGCCTTACTGACACTATGATTATGGTCCAATGAGCCAGACTTCAGACTACAAGGGAATAAAGGTGTGCGTTTTAAATCATCAACTTTGTGTTATTATCAGCAAACAAATGCAGAGGCCCATCTGACCCTAGGACAGTGATGGCGAACCATTTGAGCTCGGCGTGTCAGCATTTTGAAAAACCTTAACTTAACTCTGGTGCCGCGTCACATATAGAAATTTTTTGATATTTGCAACCATAGTAAAACAAAGACTTATATTTTTGATATTTATTTTATATATTTAAATGCCATTTCACAAAGAAAAATCAACCAAAAAAATGATAGGTCATAGGTTCGCCATCACTGCCCTAGGATATGACCCTTTTAAGCCTGAAAGAGACCACCCCCACTGGGGAAGGAGGAGGAGGGAGCTGCTTAAGATATTTCAAGAGGCACTATCTCCAATCCATGCCTCTAGGGGTCCTCTCTATCTATGACTTTTGATTATCAGGCAGATTTCTCTGTTAATTTTCTCTGACTTCCTCTTGTTTATCTACCTAGCACTCCAACTTCTCTGACCTTCAGATTATTTCACGAAGGCCCCGTGGCTTTCCTTCTGGCTTTGTTCCCACAAGATGCCTGGATGCCTGCTTCATCTTAGCCATCCAGCCATGTTCACTGAAATACTCTCTCCCCCAGCCAGTGTTCACTGAACAACCACTGGATGTCTAGCCACTGGGGACACAATGAACAGAGCAAAGGTTCCTGTCCTCTGGGAACTTAGTTTCTAATGGTAACTGTCAATACATTTTTTAAAAAAAATATTTTATTAATTTTTTACAGAGAAGAAAGGAGAGGGATAGAGAGTTAGAAACATCGATGAGAGAGATAGATCAGCTGCCTCCTGCACGTCCCCCACTGGGGATATGCCCACAACCAAGGTACATTCCCTTGATCGGGATGGAACCTGGGACCCTTGAGTCTGCAGGCTGACGCTCTATCCATTGAGCCAAACCGGTTCGGCTGTCAATACATTTTTAAAAGAGCCAAATCTATGATTCATCAGATAGTGACAGTAGGTTTATTGGGTTAAATAATGTCCCCCCAAAATTCATGTTCACTTGAAACCTCAGCATGTTACCTTATTGGAGACAAGATCTGTGCACATGTCATTAAGAACTGGGACAAGACCTTACTGGATTAGGGTAGGTCTAAAATCCAATGAGAGTGTCTGCATAAGAGAGAGAAAAGGACACAGAGACAGAGAGAGAAGGAGGCATGTGCAGGTGGAGGTAGAGATTGGAATGATGTGGTACAAGCCAAGGGATACCAAGAATTGCTGACCACCACCAGAAGCAAGGATACGGGCATGGGGTGTTTCTCTGTCAGGGCCTCTGGAGGGAATGCACTCGGCTGATACCTGTATTTGGTCTTCTAATCTCCTGAACTGTTAGAGAATAAATTTCTGTTGTAGTAAGTCACAGAAATTTAAATTAATACAAAATAAATAAGTCTATTGTACTTTGCCACAGCAGCCACGGGAAACTAACACAAGCATGATGAGAAGAATAAAGCATGGTTGACACAGGCACTGAGCCAAACTGGTCAGGGTGAGGATATTTTTTATTGATTTGAGAGAGAGAGAGAGAGAGAGAGAGAGAGGAGGTGGACTGTAAGGGTGTTTGTAGTATGGGAGCTGAAAGACCTCACTGAGAAGGTGACCTTGGAGCAGAGACCTAAAGCCAGGTAGAGGGAATGTTTCAGAAAGACAGAGCAGTACCAAGACCCTGAGGCAGGAGTGTGCTTGGCAGGTCAGGTGAGAAGACCGGAGCAGGGAGAATGGTGGTGGTCCAGCAGAGGGCGCTGGGAAGCAAGGGAGTGTGAATGCATTCTGAAGGCAGAGCCAGTAGGATTTCTCATGGGTTGCATATGAATGTGTGGGAAGGAGGTGCTCAGAGCATCCCTCTGATGGGCATCCTCCACTTGCTCCCCACCCAAAGCTTTACCTCATCTCTTAGGCCCACCTTGGGGCCAGGGGGTGGGTTGGTCAGGCTAGGACCCTGTTTGGGGGACCGGCCTCTATTATTTCAGAATAAGAAGGAATAATTTCATCTAGCAAGTTTTCTGCTGAAGTGGAAACAGTAAAATAATGAGAAATTGGTTACTTCTAAACTATTATGGGTACTGGGTAGTTTAAATTAATCTCAGTCAAGCAATGGACTTCTCTGGCTTCAATTTATTAGGAGTTGAGAGGGAAACTAATGTGAAATGATTAGCCAAAATTTATGCTATTATTTATCATTTTCAGTCACATGTAATTTAAGTAGCAGTGAATTTCTATTTAAGACATAAATATTCTTTGTAAATATTAAATTACAAAGAATATTAGCAATTGTATTATAATACCTATTCAGTATCAATTAACTTTAACATATTATTTATTTATTAACCGATGCAACTAGACTCTTTCAATAAAAATATACTCCACAGGGGAGGCCAGGGGATTGCCAAGGGCGTGGGAAAAAAGAAAAGAGACATATGTGATACTCTTTGTAATACTTTAAGCAATAAAAAAAAATAAAAAAATATACTCCACAATCAAAAACTAATTTCATACATACAAGAATTTAGTTGCCCTGGAAATTCTAACAGGCTCTGTTTGCTGACAAAAGTATAGGGAAGCTGGGGGGGAAACCCAACAACTTATTACCCACAAACTTTACCCTGTATGGAAAGTGTTCATAGTCTATATCTATGTACCTATTTTAAAATTAATTGCCCATAATGCTTTTTACAAAATCACCTGAACTTGTGAACCTTTAGTGGGAGCAAGAAGGAAGGCTATTTGGTGGCCAAGATCCGGGTTAGGGATGCCTGATTCAAACCTGTTTAAGCAACAGTGTTAATTTGTCAATGTCAGAAGAAGATCAGGATTTTGGCTCAGGATTAGATTAAGAATTTGAGAAAAGGGCCTGATCACCCTCAAAGGTTTCAGTGTGTGTGTGTGTGTGTGTGTGTGTGTGTGTGTACACATACATTATGTACACAAAAAGGAACTTAATGTTAAATAATCGACCGGAAATATACTGTGTATAAATCACAGACTATAGCACATTTTCTTATAAATTAGGTAACTGTATCACTTGACAGTTCTCTGTGAAAATATAGTGCTTTTAATTATCTGGTTTCTGAAAACATTCTGAACTTCCGAGAGAGGTCACAATTACATAGTAGTACATTCTAAATGCAAGAACACCATCTCGATGTGCTCGATGTTTCTGGAAGTGAGAACCCGTCCCACCCACCAATCATGGTGTCTTTACAATGTAAGGTGTGAGGGCTAATAGCTAACCATAGTCCAGTTTTGGCTAGCAATCACTTAGCGATTTTAGTCCCACAAATGTCTTGTGGCAAGTTCTAGATACATGATTTCATCTCTGTCATCTTAGTTCACCAAAGAATCACAACTAAACTGATTTCAGACAACACTGACCAGAGATATTTCTTTTAAAGAAAGTCTTAGTAAAATAAAGGGTGTCCCAAAATTCACGCAATAAGTAATTTTGATAGAAAACAGGTTTATAATGAAAGATTGTAAATTTTTATTGATTCATAAAGTATACAGTATAGGGTTATGTACGGAATAGCATATCGGGTAAATGGCCTCCACAGCTTTGCTGGCACATACGCACTCTTGTTATTGCCTGAGTAGCCGCATTTTCGAAGAAGAATGGTCCGATGATGCCTCCAGCCCAAAATCTGCACCAAACAGTGACATGTTGTGGATGCATTTGTTTCTCAACAATCACTCATGGATTTTCTGATCCCCAAATGCGACATTTCTGTCGATTAACCAAGCCATCAAGATGAAAATGAGCCTCATCAAAATTCAGCTACATTTGCAAAACGGTCATGGAAAATTTCAACAAAAGAGTGAGTATGTGCCAGGAAAGCTGTGGAGGCCATTTACCTGATATGCTATTCCATACATAACCCTATACTGTATATCTTATGAATCAATAAAAAATTACAATTTTTAATTATAAACCT
Source organism: Myotis davidii (assembly GCF_000327345.1). Lineage (NCBI taxonomy): Eukaryota > Metazoa > Chordata > Mammalia > Chiroptera > Vespertilionidae > Myotis > Myotis davidii. The sequence continues at coordinate 5,246,509 of NW_006294876.1, read as the reverse complement.
GTGTTTATTATCAAAATTACTTCTTGAGTGAATTTTGGGACACCCTTTATAACAAAATATGGTCTAGAAAGACACCACGTGAGAAAGGTGTTTAAAGATGTTTTTAACATGCATTTTATCTGATCTTCTTTACACTGCAGAATGGGAAGGGACCTTACCCAGCATTTCCCATGCTTATTGTGTAGAGTGGGAAGTCAGGTCAAACAGGTTAGTGACTTGACCAATATCAAAAGTAAGCCAGTGCATCGAATCTGGTGGTCAACTGTGTAGGTTCAAAACTTATTCAAAGTTACATTGAGCCAAGATATCTCATTATCAGTCTGCTCTGCATGCATCCAGCCTCTAGTTTCAAACTTCAGCTCCTGTCTTTGGTTTGCTGTAGGCAATGATGTGGGAGCAGAATTATCTAATATAAAATGCATGCTATCTAAGAAGGAAGAGAACACTTATACTTCAAAGGAGGGAAGAATAGAGCAAGGTTTAAACATGAAGAAACAGAAGTCAGTGCAGTTAAGCCAGGACACGTGGTTATTTTCACCAGTTCTGTCGTTCAGAAAACATTCATGTTTTGCCTGTGTTCAGGCATAATTATGGATGGGTCTTGGTTTTGTCTTGATCCATCATCATCAGAATGAGATGCCTTATGCGATGTTGCTTGTTTATGCTTAAAAGAAGAACACCAAGACTTGGCTGTGGCTGCCTGGCCAGCTGCCGAATGCCTAGGCTACCCTTCCCTTTCAATTGGCTACAAGGCATGGAGCTGCCAGCTAGAAGGCCCAGGGGTCACAGAAAGAGGGACGTTGCTAAAGGTATACATTTACAACTGGCTGCCTCTGTGGAAGTGTCATCTGGGGTTAAAATGGTGTTATTAAGCTTTGTCAACATGATACCAAAACTACAAGTAAAAATAAAAGGAAATGGAAGGAAAGAAACCATTGGCAAAGTCACAGTCTAACTTTTTCTGCATCATTGACTGGTTATTTGACATTGAATGTAACTAATTAGTGACTTCATTGATTATCTTCTTAGCATTTTTTTGGTCATTGTTGTTACCTAAAATGCAGTAGGGATGGAAGAAAATATTTTGGTTTTGTTGCTTAGCAGCTAGAAAAGGAAAACACAACAAAACGTGACAACAATAAACTAGACATTTAGGTAGGTCTATAGTTACTAGTGCCCAGGTCAAAAAACACATTTGTCTAGGTCCATTGTTTCACTTTGCCCTTAAAGGAGTTATAAAGAAGCTATGAATCTTTTGGGGCACATTTCTTAATATTAAATAAAAAGAACTACCTTGTCCAAGCGGCCATTCACAATTACTTCTCACTACTAGACATTAATGCAAAAAAAAATCTATCCATAGTATTTCTTTTACCATATTTCATTGCTATAAAACTATTAATTACCCTTAATTTCTGGTATCTGGATGTTTCTAAATATAAAATATAGAGGATATATTCAACTTTCATTTTGAATAAAATTTCCAACAATGAATATTTATTAGTAGTCCTTCCAGATCATGGGTGAAAGGTGCATGAACAGGAGAGCTATATGCCATTATCCTGGGAAATTCCATATCTGTGCAACTGAATACATTAATAAGCTTCTTTTTAAAGTGCAATAACAAAAAGAGAAGGTATTCATTTCAAGATAATAGTGTCCAATTACCTTTAATTTCTACCCATTGGTAAAGTCTTAGACTAGGCTTTTATTACCTTTGTGTAACCTAACTCTCAGTAGAGTGGCTATGATTAATTTGAAAATTAATTGTACAGTTTGCAATGAGTTTAAAGATATTTTCTGTTATTGCTGCCACAGATCTTTATAGTTTAAAATGGGATAGATGGGAGGACAGGACAAAGGGAACAGGTGTGATTACAGGAAAATGAGCAAGTGGCAGATAAATATAGTTTTATGGATGAATTTTATTTATGCAAATAATAAAAGCATACATTATTTCTTTTATCTTTTTCACTAATTAAGAATTATGGTTTCTTCATTAAGTATTTTTTATTCACCAGAAAAAACATTTTACATTCTATCTTCACAGCAGCAAACTAAAGCCACAAGGAAAAATATCATTTGGATTTTAAGAAGGTTAATTCAATAATTGCTTCCCCGATTTATTTTTTCTTTGTGAGAACTGAACACAATAAATGGACAGAGCTTAACTTTATATAACTGCAGAGGTTCCCAAACTGGATTGGCTCACAGGGCCATTTGTAAGATTTACACAGTGCCCCTGGACCCAAAGAAATGCCTGAAGGTTGCATTTATTAAGTGGTCAGGTCTGAACAACTTAGGAAGTATCTATGTCCTAACAAGTTAGTGTCTCTTGGGGCACTGCACAACTTCTCAACCCTTAGAATCGGACATTGCCGTCTTCTGTTCCTCTCATATTGATTTTCAATGGTCTTTGTTTTTCATGACAGAAAGCTTGTGCAATGTTATTACATCATCAAAATAAATGTGACACAATTGAAGTTTGAAACCAAACTAACTTGAGCTCATGCTTCCCTTGGTGTCCGACAGAAGTTGTGTTTCCCTTGATAACTTAAAACTACCCTGAGGGGCCCCTCTGGGTTTTCTGTGTCACTCTGGGACACTTTGGAACAGTTTAGGAAACGTGGTAAAAGAAGGTCCTTCCAGTAGCTGTGACCTAAACCTAAAGAATTTACATAATGAATAAATATTGGGAAAAGGGGAACTCATGTATATAGGAGTAGGACATTTATATTGTTAAGATTTAAATTTAGAATCTCAACTAAGTGACACTGTCAACAAGTTCAATGAAACATAAATAGCTGTAATTTTGGAAAATAGTCTTCCTCATGCATAACAATTTTTCCTTTGGTGAATATTTTAAATGGATTATTTGTGACTTTTAAAGATCTAAATCATAACAATCCTAAATGGTTCTTTATATATTGAGAAGATGCTTATGACAGACCTTGGGGAATAGACCAACCTTAAAATTGCCTTCTCCTTTTAACCTTAGCAAGAACGTATATATAGCACAATGGGATCATGCTTATGACAAAATACCACATTAGTGGCAGCGGAATAACTGCAAACACATCGTATTCGGCATGCTGTTCACTGTCTCAAATTGCTGTTAAAGTTTTCCTTCTTGCACTTGATTCTGAGGGTACTCCTCATGCCAATTTCCTGCCTTTCTCCAGGGTCTTTGTTGGGCTCTATGGACTTTGAGTGCAGAACAGGAAATCACGTGAGGGATGGGAGAGCCACAGTTCAGAAAGCTCTGCTATCAGGTGAAGGTAACAAGCATCTCTTTCTAGACTTGACTGCAATGGAGTGATCAGAAATTGTAGCCTGGCCAGTATGGGTCAGTGGTTAAGCATCAACCTATGAACCAGGAGGTCAGGATTTGATTCCTGGTCAGGGCTCATGCCTGGGTTGTGGGCTTGATCTCCAGTGGGGTCATGCAGAAGGCAGTGATCAATTATTCACTTTCATCATTGATGTTTCTATCTCTCTCTCCTTCTCCCTTCCTCTCTGAAATCAATAAAAATATACTTAAAAAAAAGAAATTGTAGTTTTCTTCCCAATGACTCTTTGTGGTAGGGTCTGATCTTTACTTTATTGATGAGGAGACGGAGGTTCAGAGAGATTGAGTGACTTGCCCAAAGTTGGTGAAAGGAAGTCCCAAGGGTTTCAACGAGTCCATACCCTGTGCTGGTCACATGGAGTAGAGCCCACCCCTCCCAGGGCCTTGGTTCTCAGGGATGGTTAAGAAAGCTGGAATCTGTGTTGGCACAAAGGAGGAATTTACTCACGGGTAGTGCAAAGAACACTGTTCCTATTTTGCGGGATAGACTTAACCAACTCAATTTTTCCAGTGGTTTTCTGGGAGTGTTTGACTTTCCTTTCACTAAGTATCCGAGTTACAGACTGCGCTCAGATGCAAGATCTCAAAGACAACTTTCTTCCACTAGGTTACAGAACATGCATATTTCCTCCAGTTATGAGAGCATTCAGATTTGTTCTACGTCAGTGGATGTCATAATAAGAAAGCAGAAGATTTGGTTAAGGATGTTTGTTTTTATAACTTCAAATAGAAGTGTGTAAGATCTATGAACTATGTCTCCAAGTTAGGAGAAGCAGGTTTGAAAACTTATGATTGATTAAACTATTAAACCCATTCTAATAGTCCAGACATAAAGTGCATAATGTATGACTTAAGGTGGAAAACTGAGTCTCTTCATTCTCAGAGTAGCGGCCAGTGGTTTGGGTTGTTGTTATTTAAAATTTGAATTCTGGATGGTGCCAGAGCTAAAAGTTTAGGGATAAGTTTTAAACAACTTCCTTCCATCCCCTATTAAGTAGGTGCATGCCATCTATGAATCTTTCTAAATATATCTTGACCTAGTTATGTTTAAGTCTCAGCAATATTGGATACTTTAAGTGTATTGCCTATTGTGTGATTTAATACTTGTTTTGTGGTTAAATAGAAGAAGGGAAGAAGGCTTGAATGGACTGTGTGTGTGGGAGGGGGTGGGAGGACAAACATAAACCTTACTTTATGGAAAACATGGGCCATCCCAGATGCAGGGAGGACCCCAGGCCTGGGCTCCTCTCCACTACGGCTGGGCCTCCAGCTATTCAGAGCACCTTTCCCAGAAAGCAGGCTGTGTACTCGCTGGCTTTCCACACAACCCAACCAGGGTGTTAGGCAAGCAAGTGTGTGACACACACACACACACACCAAAAAAGCATCTTTGGATCCTAGCATTTTCATCTTCGTTTAGCAGCTGGGGAGCTATCAAATATTTTTGGAAAAAGATTTTTAGAACTAAAATCACCATAGCGTTATAACAAATAAAAATTCAACCTTGCCTCTTTTTCTCTGAAATGCAAAATCCATAAAGTTGCCAAGAACATAAAGGCTACCCCATCTAGCAGGATGCTGATGAAGTGGGGGGGTGGTCATCCTTATCTTGGAAAAACACAAATATTTGTAAGGGACTATTTCTTCATTAACCATTGGGAAAAAATATGACTGCAATAAAAGAGTGGTTTTGAAGCTCCTCTATCCCACTGAACACACAGCATGCAGTCAGACACAAGGACTACAAATTCAATTTTCATCACAGTCCCATTGGGGGAGCCACGGCCCCTTGGCCCCTTTATCTCCTGATGTTTTCTAATAGGCTCCCTCCCTCCAGGCTGGAGGCCCCCGTCTTCCCTCCAAGCCATCCCCACTGCCATGCCGCTAAAGGCAAACTGGAACATCTTCCTGACCTTCTGCAAACTCTCCACTTGTGCTCTGTCACTTTGCCCCAGAGTGGCCCCGTAGGTGGCCCGGCCTCCTCCTTCTGCTGCACTTTTGTAGTTTCCTGCAGAGCCTGACAGTGTCACGTCTTCCACTGCCAACCTGGCCCACTTCCCATCAGTTAGGCAGATGCTGGTCTGCTCAAGCACTCAGCACCTGAAAGGCTTTGTCCTGATGACAAAGAAGTTGATACTATCCATAGGTGATGTTGGTATGTGTACACAGACTCCTGAAATACCAGCTTGACATTTGTGACCTGGAGGGCCACACCAGTCTGGGGAAAATGCTATCTAGTTCTTGACATCATGGACACTTCCCCGGTTTCTCTTGTGGCCACACACAGAACGTGCAGCCCTCGTCGCACTGAAATTCTACACTTAAGTGTGTAATTGGTTAATGACAGCTTTCTCTTGACTAGAGAAGTAAACACCAGTGAGCAGGGGTCCTGCTATTGTTTTTCAAGTATATTTTTATTGATATCAAAGCGGAAGGGAGAGGAAAGAGAAAGAGAGAAACATCAACGATGAGAATCATTGACTGGCTGCCTCCTATACTCCCCACACTGGGAACCTAGCCCACAACTCAGGTATTGCCCTGACCGGGAATTGAACCGTGACCTCCTGGTTCAGAGGCCAACGCTCAGCCACTGAGCCACGGCAGGAGTTGTGCCAGTTTTAACTCATCCTAATGCTCCTCGTGCTGTTTGCTAGCTTACAGAGAGTAGGCACACAATGAACAACTGGAACATTCCAAGATAAAAACATTTCAAAGATACAAACATTAGCAACCACAGACATGCAAATATCACATGAGTAGTAATTTAATAGTTTCTTGCTCCCTTGCATATCACACTTCCATGACCCATTCATTCATTCACTGAAGGTTTACTGAGTGTTAAGGAGGCAGAGTGAACACTGTTCCATCTCTGGGCCCCAGAAGCTTCCTCTGGGAGGTTGAGAGGGGATTTAGGAGGGAGAAGGAACAAGGGTAAGTCAAGGTCTCTCAACCTTGGCACCACAGATTTTTTGAGGCAGATCATTGTGTGGGGGAAACGGGGGGCTTCATCGCATTGTAAGATATTTTGCGAAATCCCTGGTGTCTACCAACGAGATGCCAGCAGCATCCCCATCTCCTTGTAACAGCCCAAAATGTCTCCAGATATTGCCAAACAGCCCTTTGAGAGTGGACGGGGCAAAGTCAATCCCTGTTGGGAGACACTGGTGCAAGGAAGATAGATCTCTGATGTCCCCAGAGAAAGCTCAAAGGACACTAATCAGCTCTGGTCATAAGCCTGGGCCTCCACCT
>NW_006294876.1:5205627-5239870 GCF_000327345.1 Myotis davidii | reverse complement strand
TAATGAAGCCAAAGGTAGCATAGGCTTCCCTGACTGCATTCCAGTGGGTCTGGTCTGGAGACGTGGGTATGAAGGAAAGAGTTGAGGGAGGTGCAGAGTCCTCACCTCTTCTTTCCTTTGGTTCAGGCACCTAAGTGGATGGGTAACTGTCAGTCTAGCCTGCGTCCCAGGAACCACCTGTGACCAGGGGGCAGGTGAAGTAGCTACATGCCAGTTCATTAGCCACTGTCCTGGCAGCCTGATGGCACACAGGCCTTCTATGGCACACTGTGCCTTCTTAGTGCACAGAAAACCTTTTGGGGAATGAATGTCTGTTTTATGTAGGTTCCTTATAGGTAACTGGGCAGTTTCTGCACATATTTGCAAGGAAAGATGTCTGGGGGGAGGGGGTACGTACTAAATAACTCTTCTCGTGTATTTTTACATAATCGTCAGATCCTGCCAGACCCGCTTCCATCAAGGGATGGAGCCGGGGTAGCATTTTCTTTGTTTAATTTTAATTTTATGTATGTATGTATGTATGTCCTCACCCAAGGACATTTTGGTGGTTTGAGAGAGAAAGAGGAAGGGGAAGAGGGAGAGAGCGAGAGAGCGAGAAACATCAATCAGTTGCCTGCCATATGGGACCCTATTGGGGATTGAACCTGAAACCTGGGTAGGAGCCCTGCCTGGGAATCAAACCCCCAGCCTTTTAGTGTATGGAGGATGCTCTAACTAATGGAACCACCCTGGCATTTTCAATTGCTGCCTTCCTGGGGTGAATAATGCTTTTCGGCTGACCTGGTGAGCAGTCTTAGATTTTGCTGAAAGTCAGATGCTCTGTGCGCTGCTTTCATGAGCACTGTGATGGTAGGAAGCCAGCCTGCTATCTTAGGTTTAATGGATTGCCTCTAATAAAACCCTGCCCACCAGGGAACCCGGCATATGCCTGCATTATAACAAGGTTCAGTGGCAAACGCCCGGTGCAGAGACACTCACTGCATGGCTGGCAAAACTGAAGGCATTTGCAGGGGCTGGCTCAGACCCTGTTCGTTTTACCTGTCTCTCCCCGGAAACAGAGTGGCTTCCATCTGCTCACCCCCAAACACACACACACACACACACACACACACACACACACATAGTTAACAAAAGAAAAAAAAGAATTCTCTTGCCCTAGCCAGTTTGGCTCAGTGGACAGAGCATAGGCCCTCGGACTGAGGGGTCCCAGGTTCAGTTCCTGTCAAGGGCCTATACCTCTGTTGCAGGCTCCATCCCTGACCCCAGTGGGGCTTGTGTGGAAGGCAACCAATTGATGTGTCTCTCTCACATCAATGTTTCTCTCTCTGTGTCCTTCTACTCTCTCTAAAAAATCAATGGGAAAATATCCTAGGGTGAGAATTAACAACAACAACAAAAATAATAAGAATTCTCTTCTCAGATCCATAATGGTGGCTGTATTTAGTGTGGCAGGGAGTCAAAGGAGCTGCCAGCTCCTTCCGTGCCCTGTCCTCACATCTGGGCTGGACTAAGTGATCTGCCTGCACTAACCGAATGTGGCTCTGAGGCCAGGTCATAAGAAGCCGTGTAGCTTCCACATTAGCCTTTGGATATTCACTCCTAGACACTTTCTCTTAAATCCCAGCCACATGGATTAGGATTTCTGGGCAAATGCCCCAGCTGAGCTTCCAGTGGGCACCTGGCATCGACTGCCTGGGTGAGAGTGTGTCATCTTGGACGTTGGAGGGTACCAGAATATGCCACCCCATAATATGCCTCTTTGGCATCAGGATTATTTTGAGCTGATTATTTTTGAGAAACTACAGATAGGACAAGCTCTGAAAATGGAATAGAAATTACATTTATAAAGGAAATCTCCATTTAGGGAGAGAAGGATAACTCGATTAGTAGAAACTCAGCAATGGAGAAGGCCTGGCCTTAAATCCACATAACAAGCCTAACCCGTGTTTAACAGGCTTTCCCTGCTACCTTCCCCATAACTGGCCACCCTCTCCCTCACCCCTACCCCCACCATCATTTTTGTCTTTGGCTGAAGGCAGTATTTAAGTGGTGTGTTGGGCCATTCTCAAGGAGTCACTCATTTTTCTGGGATACTCCTATGCTTACACATGTTAATAAACTTGTTTGATTTTTTTCTTGTTAATTTGTCATCTATTATGACCTGGGAGTGTCTTAGCCAATAACTAAGAAGGGATGGGGGGAATTACTGCTACTCCCCTACAACGTCCAGTCCTGAGAGGCTGGTACATGACTGCACTCCACCAACCGCTCACCACATCCTGATGAGGAGACCGAAGAGGTTCAACAGGCCTCCCTAATACGTGCTTCTTTAGCATGTGGGTTATTTTGAGCTGAAGGCAACCCTGAGGTCTCAGGAGAAACTTGTCCCTTAAGTACTTGGAAGAATTTAAATTAGGGGCCTCACTCATAATAAGACCTATCACTAGAGATAACTTTTTATGACCCACTTATATGACAAGGCAAACATCTAATTACTGAACATCTGCTCTTCTTAGTAACCTGAGAATTGCTCTCCTCCCCTCTGAAGCTTCTGACCTCTTTCTATATTCCTTAGCCTAGGAGGTTGCATATACCTCATTTTACCTTTCTGTCTCCGAACCTCTCATGTATGTGGGGGTCTATAACTGTCTCTATATGTGGGATTCCCATACATACATTTATAAATAAATTTGTATGTCCATCTGTCTTATGTAGATTTACATTATTAGACCAGCCAAAAGAACTGAAGGGTAGAGAAAAATTTAAATCTTCCAGCTAATCCAAGTGTATCCTGAGAAGCAAGAGGTTATGTTATACTGTTGTTTTAAGCCAGTAAATTTTGAGGTGGTTTGTTATATGGGAATAGATAATTCCAGCATGTAGGAATAGCTTTTGTTACATAGTTCTTAAGGCAGCTCTAAGCACACCTGTGGCCCTGTTTCTAATGCTTAAGGGGTCATTTTGCCTCCATATGTAGATTTTTAATTTTATATTAGGGGGAAGGAAATCACCTTAAATTCTTTCTGGGCCAAGGTGAAGTATAAGTACATACATGCACATGCATGACTGTGGTATCATGCTAAAAATGTCAACCCCTGCCTGCATCAACCCGCCTATGGAACCAGACATATCCCTCCAAGATGTGTGAGCTGATGTCACTTAAAATCTTTACAGTCCTGCCCTAACCAGTTTGGCTCAGTGGATAGAGCGTCGGCATGCGGACTGAAGAGTCCCAGGTTTGATTCTCCAAGGTACATGCCCTTGACCGGAATCAAACCTATGACCTTTCAGGCGCAGGCCGACGCTCTATCCACTGAGCCAAACCGGTTTCGGCAATAATCAATAAAACATATTTTTTAAAAAAATCTTTACAGTCCTGCTCTAGAACTGAGACAATTCATTTCTATTGTTGTAAGCCTCCCAAGTTGGGAGTTATTTTTAATGGCAGTTCTAGGGAACTAATACATAAGAAAAAGTGCCATGATATATTTTCTTACAATCAACACCTGCTTACATTATAAACAAAGACTTTACTTTAGAAAATACTTTTATATCCATGCTACATGATTACACACACATAATAGACTTATATACCACACATGCATGCTTATATGTTTTATCCACAAACATACAAATTTAATATTCTAATCTAGGAAGCAGCAAACCTTTTCTGTTAAGGAATATAAAATAAATATTTTAAGCTTTGTTGGCCACACAGGCACTGTTGCAACTACTCAAGTCTCCAGCTATAGGTCAAAAGTAGCCACAGGTGAAAAGTAAAAATGGATGTGGCTGTGTTATAATAAAATTTCATTTACAGAAATAGGTGGTGAGCTGAATTTGGCACATGGGCTATAGTTTGCTAACCCTTACTATAATCCTTTGAGAAAGGACATTCTATTTTTATTGGTTCAGAGATGAGGAAACTGAGGCTGAAAGTTAAAAATCCTGTGCCAAACTTACCTTGGCAAAAGCAATGTAAGGACATGTTAGAAGCAAAACAAAGACAGGCTAAATTTTATTAAGTCAAAAGAGAATTTCTATAAATGTAAAGAACGCAGAGGTGCATCAGAAAAGATTTAGAAAATTTCAATTAAACGTCAGGGCTACTGGTTGTTAGTGTCTGAAATAATCTATATGTAACACCACAGCAATAATGTAAATAGAGAAGAGAGACAATAGAAATTCAAGGGAATCAGTAAAAGCTTGATGCACATCTCAACACTTTTGTTGGTTTCCAGCTGAAGAAAGCATGAAAGGAATTTTTAAAAGTTCCTTGGAAACAGAAGAAAGAGTGAGCTGTGATATGGCACAAAACAAGCTGCTCCCTTTTCCAAGCTGTCACACCCTCTGCAAAGGACCTCTGTACATCACGTCACAATCTCTTATGGGACGGTCACATCCGCTCTAAAGGACCGCTCTACATCATGTCCGCTTAACACCGAGTGCTTTGTTGGATCCTAGTTTCTCTGAGCTCTCTAGTACTGTTCAATGGGGTGTCAAGGCATTCTGCTGTGACGACAAGTGAACATGAAATTTGCCAATATTAGTTGAAAGCTCACTCAGCATTCCTGAATGTATTTCCTATGTTGTTGTTTTTTAAAGGTACCTCTCATTTAGCTGGTTCAGGTGACTTTGATCAATGAGCACAGAAAACCCACCTACTGATAGGTTTTAGAACTCCTTAGCTGAAGGGATTAAATAACATTTTCTTCATGTAACCACAGCATGATGATGGTATCTCTCAGATCCTCTGAACTGATAGCTTTGGAACAAAAGGCATATGACTACTACTTGAGCTTTGAAAACTTCTAAGTAAAAAGAATTATTTCCCAGGATACAGCTTTTGTTGAGCATGGCCAAATCACTTTGGGATGATAGATCCTCATCTCATTTTCATAATGACCATAAATGCACACACAAGCAAAAATGAAGAATACAGAATTAACTGCACAAAGATAGTTGGAATAGGACATAAAGCTGCAAAGCGTCCCCACATTTAACTCTCTGCTGTCGTAAATGCCACAGCCAAATTGAGTTAAATGAGTTACTTAGTCACCAGTGACTATTTTCATTGTAGGATTGAAAAATCATAGAGAAAAGCTGGAAGAATTCTCACCCCAGGGTTACATGGGCTTTGATGCGAGTGTATGCCCAGGACAGAGGCATCTCTAAAACATCCTGTAACTGATTATCTCTCTCTCCTTCACCTTTCACAATTAGCTGCACACTATTAAGTTAATGCACATTTATCTACAACAATTTAATTCAGAGTGCAAAGAATCTTTCTAGTCTATAATTACACTGCAACAAAATTAGCATAATTTCCACCGCACATATTTTAATAAAGAAGCTGCATTATGGGTTGGCTCCCCATGTGGAACTCTTCCAGGGAACATCATAAGGAGAGACAAATGCCTCCTATTCGCGAATTGCCACAAATGCACGGAGATGTCTGAAGCCTTCTTCCCATGAATGCTGATTGGGGGGAGGGCATGCCTCTCAAGGAGGGGACCTGATGGCATCTCCCAAACCACCATCGTCCACTGGGGCACGAGCAGCAGAGGGCTCACCCTCCAGAATTACTGGGACGAGTGTGGCGGGGTGATGATGAGTGATCGGTCGATTGTGCTACGTGGGCTGGGGTTTGACCTCATCAGCCTGTAAATGTCTAGCCCAAGGTCTGGAATCACCTCTATAGTTTATTTTGGATCCGTATCCCCAGGGGATGGCCACCTGAGTGCCTCAACTAGCGGTCATCAGTTATTAACTGGCATCTAGATAAATGAGACCGTTAAGAGATTTTTAGTAACTTAAAAGACCCTAAGCAACTTGGTCTCCCCTCCAGAGCTCCTGCTCAGGAAACCAATTGACAAAAAAAAAAAAAAAAAAAAAGGGACCCCAACACCCACAATGCTGGAAGTTGACACATAATTAATGAAAGTTTGTTGAATTAGTTTATTCTTCATGGAATTAAATTGCTCCTACTGTATTTGCAGAGAAAGACTGGCTATTTTGGCTCATGTAGAATGTCACTGCTTTCCTGTGCCAGGTTTTAAAAAAAACTTTTTTTTAAAAAAAAAAAAAAAAAAAAAAAAAGGGAGCCACACTACTCATCTGGCACTGAAATGGCCACCACCGACAGTGTGATTTAATGGCACCGCACACATTTTGCAATGATTGTGAGTTTGTCCTGATAATAACCAAACTGTCTGAGTTAAAGGAAAATCTTCAGTTCCAGTAGCTCAATATATTTTACATGCGCACGTATCTACTCAAACGACTTCACCAAAAGGCGTTTGCCAATGTTTTCGGTGTTAACGTTTTCACGAAGCACTCCTGCTTCCTCGGAGCTTGCCACTAGAAAGGTGACAGTTTCGTACAAGGGATACGGAGGTGAGGCTTGAAGGGAGTGAGAAAACGTTGCTCTTGTGCAGAAAAGCCTAAAGTAAGAAAACTACCAAGGAAGCAGATGGGTCAAACCAACAATGGTGGAACCCAGGAAAACACTGAGTCTAATGAACAGTGCTGAGGGCAGAAGGTGTGACTCAGGGGCCTTGCATGCAGTGGGGGTTTTTACATGTCTGACATCATCTCATTTCTGGAAAATCCAAGTAGTTCCATGAGACACAGAACATGTGCTTGCTCTCTCTCAAATATTTCGACATTTCTTTTCCAGATGTACATTAGAAACGGAAGGCACGCTTCTAAACAAACCCTGAGTGAGCTTAGAGTCATTTCAGCAAGGTACCCATTTACTTTCTCGGTCACCAGAAGTCCAACTGAAAAATAACACAATGAATGTATGTAAGGCATCATCACACTATTTACACTCAGTGGGATCAAAGTTGTATAATGAAGGCTCATTCATGTTATCACAATCTGTATTTTTTGGTAGTCACTTTTCAACCATTAAATCTGTATTTATTTCACAATTGTGGATACGTTTCTTTTATTTTGAAATAGGATTTTCCTAGTGGTGAGCAATGTGCATTCAAAAAAAGCATGTTGTGTCCATACCTCACTTTCACTGGTCATACTTAACGCATAGTTCTATAATAGGGCCTATGAACTGACACGGAATTACATGTTTCATGTAAGAAGTCAGAGCTCTGGTCTCAACAAAGACTACATGTACACGAAGTTCACAATATACGTTTGGCATAAATGTAAATACTTACAAAAAAGGTGCCTCTTTTTGCAATTGCTGCCAGAGTTCCTCGCTAGACTTGCCCTTTGGAACCCTGCAGAATGATTTTACAGGAGTAAGCCCTCCCCCTCAGAACAGGCAGGACAGCATCAACATTCACATTCACATTCACATTACATCAGCCAGAGCAGAGCTGCTCGGAGCGTTACATGTCTACTTACGAGCTACAGAATACAAGAGTTATACTGGTGATTAAACATGATAAAATACGCAACCTTTAATTGCATGATATGGTAACCTTGGGAAGACTAATCCCATAACATTCAAAAGCTTCCACGTTTATAAACCATTGACATTCACAAACATTACACTTCACCACTTCTGAATTCCAAGACATAAACAAAATCTTCAGGATGAACTTACATGTAATTTGTATCTAAACCCTAAATTTCGAATCCGCTTTATGCTAATGTTGGAACTAACTCGAATTTGTTCCTGCTGGAAGAACTTCCCCAATGTGGAGCTGTTGTTATTTTCATGTGGCTCACAAACAAGAAGTGCCAGCATGGTAGGATTTTTTCTACATAATTTCTCAAGTTCTAACAAGCAACTCCTAATTCATGGATCCAGAGACCCACACCTGAAGTAATACATTTATATATAGTTTATACGCGTTGGCTAATAATGATTGGTGAAATACCATGCATAAGAACACTGTTGTATTTCCATAAGCCTATTCAAAGGAAAACAACACGGGGAAAATAATATAGCCACTGTTAATACTTGGACTGTGAGAATTCTCACACTTCTGCAGTGTAAGATTTCTGGCTGGGTTGATTTTTCTTTAACAAGGAGACAACAGATTATGTCATTTACATAAAAAATATAGAATCTCTGCTTGGACACATGGTGCCATTAGAAGCAGTATGAGAGAGGACCAAGCTCTTTTCTCCCATAGACTTACTAGTAGAGAACCAAGCTCTTTGGCTTCAGAATCAGAATGCTATCTACTGTCCCCCAGCCCCCTCCAAAAAAGGCTTCTCTCTGCCGCCCCTCCCCCCTTTCACACCGACACAACATAATCAGGCTGCCAAGAGTCCCTGTCCCAGGGCCCAGGGTTTAACATTGTACATCTAGGCTACATCTCTTAATTCTTCGGTTGGCATTATTGGACTACTGCAGCCCAATCCTTAGGCTTAATATCAGAAAGCTTAAAATAGCCCATAAGAAAGCTACAACAACCAGCAGATAGAAGAAGCTAACCAAATAATAGTGAGTTTGTGTAAATGCCATGTGGAACCAAACATTAAAATATTTACCTAAATTAAATTGTATGATGCATTTCCAGGAAGTAATCTACTAATTATTGTGAACTGGCATTTGGAAATAAAATGCCAACTATGTAGGAGAATAAAACAAACATGCTAATCATTGCTGTCACTATGACTTTAGCACTATTTTTCAAAAAATGTTAGCAATGAGTCACTATATGGAGTATTTACACTGCAACTCAGTTCATACACACCAAAGCACACACATAAATGTATGCATAATGGAATGGGGGGGGGAAGGTATCCTTATTAAGGTAGGTGTATTTTGATAGGTTATTTTCTGTTCCATTATAGTCTACTCTGTTCTATGCCATTAAATTATTTTCAAAACATGACCAATAAAAATATTTTACTACCCACTAATGAGTGACAATCAGCAGTTTAGGTATATACATATTAGTATGTGAGAGCTAGATAATTATACATACCCACTCATCACATATACAATATTGTACATATAAAATATTGTTTGACAATTTGGGTAATATTTATCTTTAAATACTTAGTTTTTTAGACCTAAGGAGAAAGCTTTCTTTTGTGATTTTAATTTTATTTAAATTCCTGGTTTACTCACTATTTTCCCCCTTTCATTCCTCCACACAGACATATGGTACAGTTTTCAGAGACACATGAAGATGATGAGAACAGTGATAGTAATAATACTGGCCACTTCCATTTAGACACTAGTCTCAATTCTCAGGTGGGCACCAACGGCCTTATGACATATTTTATACTCAAATAAAGAGGGAGCACCAGGTTCAGATGATCCATGGGGGAGAGATCATGTTGTCTCTTTGGGTATCTCATGGCATCTGCAATTCGGCTCCAACTACCAGGTGCATCCCTACCAAGGGCTGGCTGAGTGAGAAATGAAAGGCAGATTGAAATAAAAAGACAGAAAGACTTCACTCTGAGATACGAACCACCCCACTGAGTAGAAGGAGAAAAGTCTTTAGCAAAGAGTCAAATTGTGTAAAATACCATGCTGAAGCTGTTTGCAGAATGCAAACTAAAATATTATAAAATATTTTTCTCTACCACTATCATGTCTATTTCTAATAAAGATATGCAGTTATAATTTTTAAAATACCAATTCCTGAGACATAAACAGAGAAAGAGTTTAGATTATTTTGCACTCAAATTTGTGGATTAATTCAGATAACACTTACAGCAATGTGAGATCATTTTCCCAACCAATTTAATTAGGCCATTTTTTTTGTCTGATCATTCACTTTTTACCCATTCAATTTATTTTATACCCATCAATTATTACATGGTTTATTAACATCTAATAGCTGGAGATGATTGATAATATTGCTCCTCTGTCAGCATCTAGGACATTTTTTTTTTATTTTGTTATTCCGAAAAAGGTAAATATTTCTCAGTGTTTTGCATTCTACATCAAGACCCATAGTAAAAATATATCTTAGACTCACACATGCACACACATCCATACAAGTCAGATATCCCTTTTCCAAAACATAAAATCAAACTTTCTGTACCATAGAAAATGTAACTATTTCCCTCCTCCTCCCTCCCCTCCATATTCCATTTTACTGTATTTAATCTACTCTATTCTAGTCAACCTTTTTAAAATTCTGGCCAAACCCTTTAAATTGATTTTACTACTCATTCATGGTTGGTCCACAGCTGAAAAAGAAAACTGTGCTAATCCAATCAGGCCCCAGACCCCTGATTTTTTTTTAAATCCTTACCTGAGGATATGTTCTTATTGATTTTTTAAAGAGAGAGGAAGGGAGAGGGAGGGAGAGAAACAGCAACATGAGAAATATTCATCAGTTGTCTCTGGTACATGCCCCAACAGGGGATGGAACCTGCAACCTAGGCATGTGCTCTGACCAGGACACAAACCCAGGACCTTTCAGTGAACAGGATGACACTCTAAGGACAGAGCCACACCAGCCAGGGTGTGGATTTTTAAATTGTATCTATGAGACATTAGAATGCATCGATCTTATAAAAATATCATAGACATTGATTTTAATCAGACTAAAAGGGCTACCTTACTAAAACATATTTTGGCAAAGTATTACTTTCATATTTCAGAGAAGAATGCTAGCACTATACCCCTGAGAACATTTAAACAAATACCTTGTTAGAGCAGGGTCAGCCCCTGGGCCAAATCTGGCTCAGCTTCTGCTTTTGTGTGGCCCATGAGCTACAACCAGTTTTTACAGACGAACATTTACAATAGATTTGGTGCTAGGAAACACTAATTTTGAACTCCAATTAGGCAAAATGTTATCTCCCCACAGTAACCCTATCCTTATCAATAGATCTGTTTACAAAACATTATCATTATTAACATTTTATTATATTTTAGATTTCATTAATAATAATTTTGTGGAAGTTTGTTTCCTCTCCTATTACTTAACCATCAAAATAATATTCTTGACTTGCCTCTTGGTTTATGAAACTTAAAATGCCATCTAACCCTTTGCAGGAAGTTTGATGACCCATGCATTCATTAGAACATTAGTTTTTAATTAATGTAGACACATGTCGACCCAGACAGGGATCTGGCTGCAACCGTAACCACACTCTCGTGCCAGGTGGGCACACAGGTGATACATGCACCAAGCATATGACGGACTACATGCAGGAGCCCCCTCCTGTGCTCCAGGTGCAAAATTGTCCCCTTGGTTCCAGGGAAAACTGTTTCTCTGAGGAGCAGGTCCTCCTTTAGCCAAGAATCTCAGATGTCTTAGTTATAAATAACTTTGCTTTTGGTTTATTAAGAGCCATAAGCTCAAAGGAAAATTGGGCTTTTGGTTCAATGAAATTGCTTTTCACTTAATTCCCACGATGTCATGGAAAGGTGCACAGAGCTGCAATGGGAGACATTCTACTTAATAAGCATCTCAGTAAAATGCAAGTGGTTCCTGTCTTCCTTGCAACGGCAACTGCATTCTGAATAACTGCCACTTATGGGCCCAGATAAATGGTGTTATTGAGCAGCCTCATGCTCATTATGTTTAAGAAATTCTAATTTGTTTTTGGGTTGACATGAAGCAGCATGGTACAGTTCCCTCTGTGTATATTTTGCAATAGAAAAAAAAATTGTAGTCTATCCTAATACACAGTTAGTCGCCCTAAAAAGATGTTTTGCTCTATGGAGTATTAAGATTTTAAAATTTAGCACTGGAAAAGCACACTTCGAATGAACACATAGATTTTCGAGGGAATAGTTACATGGTTGCTGCTTTTAATTTTTACCGTGTTTTACACCTTGCCTGCTCCTGCTTCATTCTCCTCCTCTCTCCCACCCCATCAATACTTCTCTTTGAACACATTTAACAAAAAGCCTTAAACAACAACCTCCATCAATAGTCACCACTGGTTCTCATGTTAGCTAGGAAGTGAGCCAAGGTAGAGTTCACTGGTCTAATCACTGATGGTGCTACCTGTCCTACAGGCAATATTTTACAACTTAATGCAAATCTTAATGTGCGCATGATGCATATTAATCCACGCCTTGTTCTTAAAACCTTTGGGTTTCCATACATATGGCAATTTGGGCCCTTATTAAATTTTTGTTGGTTATATGTCTGTTTTACGAATAATAGTAACATTTCTTATGAAACTACCATCTTATTAAGTTCTCATTTCGCAGTGAGGCTCATCAGAATAAATGTTAGACAAGCCCAAGGTAGGAAAATAAATGCTCAATATCAAATTAAAAACACAGTTTGGAGGGTAATTAGAAAACAAACATGCAGAGACAAATTAAAAAACTTCCACAAAAGGCTAGTTGACAAAAAATGACAAAAGCAAAACATATTAAAAAATTCCCTGGAAAAAGATTTAGTCAAGGTTTAGTTAATGTGCTTTTGCCACATAGCTTAAATTAAATATCATCTATCTGGAAATAAACTATAAACTCAAATAATCAAGTGTAATAATTAATTATTATCTTCTCCTTGTATAATATTGTAGTTTATTTTTACACTTAAAGTTCTGATGAAAATAATGGTTTTCATCCAAACAAAGGTTGTTGTTTTTTTTGGTTGGTATTAAACAGAGAGTTGATTTTCAAGGATAAAGAATGAGGCAGGTCTACAACAACAGATACAAGAAAGTTCTAAAAAATCATTAAATATTTCTTTGTCTTCAGCTAACGCACACTTCAAAAATATTTCAAATTGGAAATAAACAGTACATTTTGGGCTTAATGGACATTTTGTCCTTGGGTGTTTCACTACCTTTAGCAATCTCATTATGGTGTAGGGCTGGTGGAGAACAGATAAATACCTACAGGGTAAGACAAGGGTGAGAGCAGGTGTCCCTAATAGGGATTCTAAGTGCCAGGCACCACTACAAGTGCTTTATGCATAAACCACTCAGTTTAATCCTCATACAACTGTATGAGGTAGGTGCTAATATCATCCCCACTTTACAGAGGGCAAACTGAGGCCAAAGATAGGAGTACATGACTCAACTCAAGGTCACATAGCTAGCAACTTTGCAAACCCTGCATCTTGTGCCAGAGGTGGTGCTCTTGATCCTCAGCACTGTCTCGGGCTAGTGGTGAAGTCAGAATAGGAACCCAGCCCTCTGAGCCTCACTCTAACCATCCTTACACTCAAGTCATTGGACGAACACATTCAGACAGGATGAAACTGATGCATCACATTCAAATCCTGCCTCTGTTGATTGCTAGCTGTGTCCTGGGCCATTTGATGAATGTCTCTTGCTTCTTTGTAGCTTTAGCTATAAGGCAGGTAAGACTTGACCCACCCCCCTGGGTTGCTCTGGTAATAAATGAGGTTCCATTGATCCCAGTGATTTTCCAGATTTTTAACCAAACAGATGCTCAATAAACATCATTTCCCTCCCTTACAACTCATACCTTCAGCTTTTCTCTGTTCTCTGCATATTCATAAACTCCTACAGCTCTATATTCCAGAGAAACAAACATTTGAAACAACTAATTGACAAGATTTCAAATTAATTGGGATTCTGTTTTGGCCAATCTGTGGGGGAATGCACTGAAGAAAATGTATTTTTTCAGACAACATTTTACTAATGGTGTTTTCTAATCCATTCAATGTCAGCAAGAGAAACATACAATCTGTAGATTGCTGAATATCTGATTTTAATTCCCAAATCATCCATTACTTGCAGAGGATCTACACAATGCAATTAAAGAATGGCCTTAGTTGTTTCTTTTAAAGTAAAAATTACTGTATCAAGCTATGCAACTATTTTAAGTGATGTGCTTTTCCAGAACGTGAAATAATGGCCAATATAAAAAAAAAAACACCAAAAAAAATATATCACATCTCAAATTACAAAACTATGTATAGTAGGCTGTAAAATGGCCCCTGAAGAGATATGTTCAAATCCTGACCTCCAGTACCTGTGAATAGAAAATAGGATCTTATGTGAAATAGGATGTTTGCAGACTCTGTTAAGAATCACAACCCCAAAGACTGTTAACCAGCCCAGTCTCCTCCTCCTGCAGTCCCGTCAACTGTGAGTCTCAACTCCCCGCACACAAGCAAACAGGGAAGCGATGTGCATGGTGGTGGGTGCGGAAACGCTCAGTCCTGACCAAGGTGGGAGGGAGCAGGAGCAACAGCATGGCATGGCCCCAAGAGCAGTGGCAAAAGAACAAACAAAACTAAGATAAATCAGTATTTATCTTCTTTGAAATAGTATGTAACACATTCACCCCATGCAAAATCCTCAAGATAAATCAGAATTAATGAACACGTAGCTAGTCGATGGGAAAAAAAAAAATTGTGTCAAACATTTCGCCTTTTTGGCCTTTCCCCAGCAACTCTCTGCTCCTGGGGGAAAACTCTCTGCGCCTCTCAGAAATGACTACACGAGCCCAGCACATGCCAGAGGAGATAAGTTCAGTGAGTGAAAGAAAAGGTCATGTGTGTTTACACTGCTGACTAAAAGGGGTTTGGGCAAACCATGTTTTAGAAGTTCATGAAATCCATCAGCTTTTATAAAAGGTTCCTTTAACTGCTAATATTGTCATCCCACGAGAGGTGTTAACACTACTGAAATCAGACAATCCTAAGAAACAGCATACCGTGCAGCAAAAGGAAATGAAAGACAAGAGCAACAATCTGAAGGGTTGTACGGAAGGCAGTCTACACCTGGAGACCGGATCTGTTTTCCTATCATGTGTATTAGTTTGCCAGGGCTGCCAAAATGCCACACACTGGGTGACTTAAACAATAGATACTTGTTTTTTCATAGTTCTGGAGGCCGGAGGCCCAAGGTCAAGGTGTCGGCAGGTTTGGCTTCTTCTGGGGCTCCTCTCCTTGGCTTGCAGACCTCATCTCACTGTGTCCTCACATGGTCTTTCTTCTCTGCATGAGAATCCCTGATGTGTCTTTTCTGCTCAAATTTCTCCTTCTTATAAGGTCACTAGTAATGCTGGACTAGGGCCCACCCTTGTGACCTTATTTAAAGTTAATTGCCCCTTCAAAGTTCCTATGTCCAAATACAGTCACATTCTGAGGTACCAGGGGTTAAGTTTTTGTTTTTATATTGAATAAACTTTTTTTAAAGAGCAGTTTTATGTTCATAGCAAAACAGAGAGGGAGGTACAGAGACCACCCCCACCCCCACCATACCCTCTCCTTCACACATGCATGGCCTCCCCCAGTACAATATCCCCCACCAGAGTGGGGCATTTGTTACAACTGATAAATCTACTTTGACACGATATTATCACCCAAGATGACATTTACAGTAAGGTTCTCTCTTGGTATTGTAAAAATGAACCGTGAGTAAATGAATACATACAAAGTATTACTTTTTATCTTTGTTAAGAAGCTGTTATGGTTCATTTTATGTGTCAACTTGGCTAGGCCTCAATACTCAGATATTTGGTTGAACATCATCATCGATGTTTCTGTGAAGGTGCTTCTTAGATGAGATTAACTTTAAATCGGTAGATTTTGTATAAAGCAGATTGCCCTCCATAATGTGGGTGGGCCTCATAGAATCACCTGAAGGCCTGAAGAGAAAAAGACTGACATTCTGGGAAGAAGAGACAGATTTCGGAATCAAACCACAACTCTTCCCTGAGTCTCCAGCATGTTGGCCGACCCTGTAGATTTTGGACTTGTCAACACTTCACAATTGCATGAGCCAATTCGTGAAAGAAAACTCTTGCATCTTATCGATACATCCTGTTGGTTCTGTTTCTTTGGAAAAGTCTGACCAATAGACATGCTGATGATGTAAATGTTTAAAGCACACACAGCAGTTTACGGATACACACATATGTGAATGACATCCCTGGAGCAGTGCACAGTGGTGATCTCCTCAACCCTCAGCATGCGTGAATATAGTCCATCTGCCACCTGCACAGCTGTCAAAGGTGGTTTCAGCATCATATGAACATGTAGACAGTGCTGAGGGACAGACAGACAATTCTGAGAGTTGCATTTAAAGAGAGTTTCATTATGCAGGAAAGTGACTATGCCTCCCTTTCTAGCATAGGAAGAGTTGTTCTTCCTCAATTATAATTCGAATCACTGGACCTGATCTGAAAACTACACAGAAGTGTTATATCAGTATAAAAACTCCACATCACTCAGTGGATGCAATAAATACACATTACCCATCCTCCTGGGCTGTCATGTCTTATTTTTTATTTTGTAACAGAAAATAAATTATATACTGATGTGTATTATAATTTACAATGTGTATTTTTATTATGAATTAGAGAAAAAATATGCTGTACTAGCTTCTGGACCATGTCAGACATCACTCAGGTATGACACTTAAATAATTCAATGCCTTCTCAGCTATTACGCTATGCAGACAGATGCATAGCTGCAGGTTATTTTTCTTTTTGCACAAAATTATATGCCAATGTATGAAGGTGATGTGGCATGGGAGCTGCCTGCTGTATAGCTAAATCCTATGAAATGATGATTCCAAAAGAAACCCAAACACTAAATGACGCTGACATATTGAAAATCATCTGCATACATTCATATTCTTCTTTTTGTATAGAAATGGCTCAAAATGTTTTCTAGTGTACCTGCAACTAATTTCTTTAAAGAAGACTTGGTAAAACCAATTGATAATTAATTTTAACACCATGTCAATTATGCTAATAAAATTCTAATTAAAATCCTTGTGATATAAATCAGTCTTTGTGTGTTGTATGAGTATACCTGTTTGTAAATTATTATTTAGGCTGTAAGCCATCAGATGCTTATTAACTTTATCATGAACTTAAACAGTGGGCTTGTACATGGATCTTCTGACATATCTAGTTCTACCTGGCATAAGCACTGGGCAAATTATGAAGAGAGTTTACTATTTAAGTACCATAGATAAAAGTAGGGATGCTCATTCTGGAAATGAAAGAACCCAGGAGGCAGGAAGGGACCGAGAGTTAAGAACTAGCTTTTTTTATGGTTATTGATTTTTAGAGACACAGAGAGAGAAACATTGATGTGTTATTCCACTTATTTATGCATTCATTGCTTGATTCTTGTATGTGCCCTGACTAGGGATTTAACTGGCAACTTTAGCATATTGGAATAATGCTTTAACTTACTGAGCAACCTGGCCAGGGCCAGAACTAGTTTTTTGTTTTGTTTTGTTTTTGGAATAGGAAACAGAGGATAGGGCACTTGTGATGTTAGTTGTCATATTTCAGATTGATTACAAACAATTGGTACAATGAAAAATATATATGACAATCACAGCAACTTCTTTGCTGTAGGATACAAGGGTTCTTTGTGGGTGTGCAGGATATTGTAACTTCAATTGCTGCTAAATGTGGAAACCCAAGTAAAACAAATATGCACATTTTCATTTCAGTCCGAATTACCAGCCTGCCCTGGGCTAGGTTCTGGGGATACCACTAGACAACACACAGACCCTGCCTTAAAGCAGGATGCTGCCTGGCAGGGACAGAAGCAGTCAACCAGAGAGTGTGATACAGAGTGTGTCGTGCTATGACGGGGCATCTCATCCAGACGGAGAACCTTGGGTGGCTTCCTGGAAGAGGTGGCAGTGGAGCACAGCTCTAAATGATAAGAAGATTGACAAATGGGGGGTGAGAAGGCATTCCACATCGAGAAACAGCATGCCTAAAACCTCCCAAAGGACAGAGAGAAATTAATTGGGGAAGAAGTTTAGCCGTAGTCTGTGGTTGGAGCTTAGCCTTGGGGTAGAGCTTAACCTTGGGGTTCATAAAAAAGGAGGTTGAAAAAGAGAAAAAGGAACAAGATCCTGACTGGGCTTGAGGCCATTATGGAGAGTGAGTATTTTATGTTGAAAGTTCTCTTATTTATTTGCGAGTGAATTTGCTAGGCAGGAAAGGCCCTTAGGTTAGAGAAAAGTAACACCTGGCTTCAAGCTCCTAAGTGGCCATCCTCATGGTGCAGGGGGAGGGCAGAATGGGAAGAGGCCTGGCACCCCAGAAGCACGCCCTTATTTACATGACCGGGGATCCAATTGGATGGCAAAAGCGCTTATTTTTACACACACCACAGAAATCAGTGCAGGGCACTAGCCTGTCATGCACCACAGAAATCAGTGCAAGGCACTAGCCTGTCATGAGTCCCATGAGACAGGGCCGCTAATTAGGATGAGGACAGCTCCCCTGCTTCTTCATATATGCGTGCAGTTAGTGATCCGATCTACGTCTAAACATGTGAGCTCTGGAAAACCACACACGGTGCATATTTGCTCATAAATCTGAAAAGTCTATAATTAGGAATTCGCCACTTCTAAATTCTACCCAGGGAAGGAAAGAACGCTGAAAGCTAATCAAAAGCAAAGGCAAATTCTAAGGCACTAACTCTCCTCTCCACTTAGGAAAACACGTGTGTTTGCACCCTCATTTTCAGGCAGACAAGCCTAATACATGTGTCCTGGGGAAAAGCCCATCGGAACACGGGCCTCTCCTGTGTGAGGGACCGAGCACGTGATGATGTGGTGATTCATTGCCCCTCTCATTAGCGTCCTTAATTTCCAGGAGACCTTTTCTCCTGGATGTAACTGAACTTTTCTGTTCAGTGTTCTTCAAAGAAAAATAAATAATTCAAATGAGAATGAAAGAAGGGATTTTTCTGTTTAGAAAGCAAATAATTGTCACTTGTAAATACGATTTTCTGTATTAAAAATGTGGACACTAAAGGGAATATCAGAGAAATTACATTAGCAGAAGAAGAATATGCCAGAAAGTTTTAAGAATAAATCCGTGGTGGTGGCAATGGGTGACAGCGGATTAGCAGGCTGGTCCTGATTCCACTCCTGCCCCTGTTACTTCACCAGACGGAAAGTACCCGAGTCCAAATTGTGTGACAGGCATTACGAGTGCCATAGGGACACAGTAGAAGCTCTCCAGTGCCTCTGACCACCTCTAATTTCAGCCGCCACTGCAGAGGACATTTCCCTGTGAGCTAGATGGACACTTGAGTACCTGCCATGGTCTGGTTGTTTTCAGCCTAGGTCCTTCACCAGCACCATGCCAACTCACTTGGCTAAGTTCTCAGAGCCAAGAGTACAGGAAAGTTAATGACCCAGGGAACCCACAACCACTGTGGATAAACAGCGCTCCCTCCCTGGACCACTGGGGCAGGCATTCTGCATGCTTCTTAGAAGGACTGGCTGATTAACCCATCACTCAGTGCCTATGGCAGTGACCTTGATAATGACCCCTTAGTTACTTTTCCTAAATAGATGACCTGCACCCAAGTTCTTATCTCAGGTTCTGCTTTCAGGGGTCCAAACTTATGACAGAGTTAGAAAAGTGAGATCACCAAATCCAGTTCTCAAGGCTGCATGGTGAAAGGGGGGTGTCGGAGGGGAGGAGGAAGAAAAAGCCCAGCCAAGAAAGCAGATGAGGGAGGCTGCGGGTGAGGAAGTCAGCGATAGACCTGTGTGCTAAGGAGAGGCCCGAGCACCGGCCTGGACTCCAAAAAATCCTGGAGTTTCCCAAGCAGCGAGTGGACAGCAAGCAATCCTCACTTCTGCTGGGACCCTGGTCCCAATGCCCTGACCATCATGGTCCCCCACTTTTTTTCTTGCAAATGTAGAAATACATTTTGCTTAGCAGTTGAGAGCACATGTACATGTGTACATACACATATGTCTATCTATATTTATTATTTATTGAATATATAAATAAACAAAGAAGTCATAACACTGTATTTTTACTACATGTGATACAACCTGACACCTTCCATTCTGTCATATTTATTCTCTCTCTCCTTCTCTGTCTCTTAACACTCAACATGCTTCACAAAAGTGATTCCACAACCCTTACCAATAGGTTGCAAACTGCAGTTTAAAAATCACTAGTCTAGACTAGTCTTCCTAGGTAATTCAAGGAACCATCACTGTCTGTGGCTTACTGTCTTATTTGGTAAAATAATGAAGAGGAGATGAAATGATGATGGGTATTCTTTCTGTCTTTCAAAGGATTTTATGATTCTATGTCAAATGTATATTTAAATGTCAGATCTGATACTCAATTTTCCATTAATTCTAGTAATTAAAAGAAGACAATTTAAATAATTACTTTTAAAAAGTAATTAAAAGAAGACACAATTTAAATAAAAAATTGTCATGTATTTTCTTCTGAAAATATGTTTACACTACGATGCTGCATATCCTTTTAGTAATATTATACTTTCATGTCCAGAATTAGGATATAAAGTCATAAGATAGTTGCAAAGATATAAGTTTAATTTTTTATCTTTTATATATTCTAGCTTTTTCCCCCTCAAAAATCATTAGTTCTGCTTCTTACATCACATTTTTCTTGCTCAATTGCCCTGAAAGTAACACCATGACTTTGTACTTAATGGTCCCTTCATGTAGCTATGGACATTCTATCAGCCTCAGCTCTGATTTCCCCCTCACCCATGAGCCTGTTCTAGCTTGGCCATCTTCCTGGCTGTGTCCCCATGCCAACTGGCTGCACCCCTAGCAAAGTCTCTTTTTTAAAAAATATATTTTATTGATTTTTTTACAGAGAGGAAGGGAGAGGGAGAGAGAGCTAGAAACACCAATCAGCTGCCTCCTGCACACACCCTACTGGGGATGTGCCTGCAACCAAGGTACATGCCCTTGACCGGAATCAAACCTGGGACCTTTCAGTCCGCAGGCCAACACTCTATCCACTGAGCCAAACCGGTTAGGGCCCCTAGCAAAGTCTTATCAGGTCGTAGTACTGTCATTTATTTCTGTGGCTCTGAGCACCTCAAGCAGGAAACCTGTACTATTCCTCTTAGCACTCAAAGTACCTAACACAATACCCAACACAATGCAGGGAATCATGGAATGTCCATTATAAGAACAAAATATATCATGTCTTTCCAATTTTTATTGAGATGTTCATAGTTACCCCTATCTTACTGTCACACTCCGATACCATTTCCCAGTGCATGAACAGCTATTTGGTAGCACAAATGAAGACATTCCACACTGTCTAATTAGACTGCATATGGCATCTTCTCTTATAAAACTGAATTTGGCCAAAAGAACAGCAGTTGCGCACTGGGAAAGTTATTCACAGTCTACTCACAACAGAGCATCTCCTTGCTCTCAAATTGGTGGTCAGTATCACAAGTACAGGTTTGTTCTTCTGCAGATTCAGTTTCTGCAGCATCCACTGCATCTGTGGGATCTGGTTGTAAGTGAGAGCAACGCAAGAGGAAAAAACAACAAGTGAGTGGCCCTCTGGGCCCAGGGAGCTTATCATTGGGCTTGTGCAACCTTCTGAAGAGCCAGTTCAGAAGGAGCCTCAGGGTCCCCCTCTCCGGGTCCCATCACTGCCTCTCTGCAAATACTGCCCCTCATCACGCCCATGGCCACTCGCAGTGTTGGTTTCTCACTCTTCACCACCAGAGATGAATGCAGATCATCCTATTTGGTCCCAAGTCCAAAGTTCCAGGGAAGGGCTCTCATGGGCTCTGCCTGGGTGAGGACCTGAGTCCTGAAGCACTCACTGTCCCCAGAAGGTGGGGCACTATGATCAGTGACCTCTGGAGAAAGAAAGCTACTACTCTGTGCACATAAACGGAGAGATGCCTACTGCACATTCCTAGAGAATATCACCGTTTTTACATGGTTTCCCATATTAATTTGTAGCAGTTTCCTCTCCACTCATGAGCAAGGGTCTATACTAAACTTACTATATAAGTCTCTTTAAGTAATTTAAAAAATCATCCCATTTCCTCTTAAACTAGGTTTTAAGCTATAGGAGAACAAAGTAGGCTTTTAGTTTGGTTTAGAACTAACTATGAAGTATCTAATAGGAAGCTCCTTGCACAAGAAAAACTACACTAAACATACCCACAATTGTGTCTTTGTGATATGCTGCCCCCAAAGCTGACAGTGCATTCTGCACTCACCTTCCCTTTCAGCAATAAAAACGATTGCTTGTCTTTTACCATTTCTACTTCCACCACGTCTCTCTACAGTGAGAATTACATCTTCTCCATGTACAAATGAACTCATATGAATAAAACAGCCCAGATTTCATGGTGTCAGAGAAACAAATGATTTTGAATGCAACTGTCATCGACCTTCAGAGAGGGCTTTTAAAAACTGTAAAAGGGTCATATAAAAGGTTCTAATTCATGGAGGGCATTGGGATTAGCCATTATTGGTCCTTCTCCATCACTTTTGAAAGTGACCCTGGTGCTGTGGTTGAGTCTCATGCTCTGACTCCTCTTTTACATTAAAATGCATGAATCAAAATCTGAGTCTTCCCCAGACCCTACTGAGTTTAACAGAGTAACCTTAGTTGTTTCTTTACCTCAATATAGTAAAGCAGGGTATACTGGGACTCTAATAAAAGACATGTGCAGGCAGCTGGTTTGGTGAAATTTAACTAAACTGCTGATTTAAGCAGAGTCCTCGGGAATGAACATTTTGCTGCATTAGAGTTAGTTAAGCTGCTGAGGAAAGAGAAGTTGGACACATGCAGAGAAGCTGCCCTGATCATTTTCAGGGAATGGAGTGTTTGCTGGCATCACGGTGTGCCTGCTCCTGACCCAGGTCCAGGTCTGGTTCCACGTGGGACCCCTCTGCCCCGCATGTGCTATCAACTGAAGGCTAGCCATTCAAACCCTAATGCCACCGCTTTCCACAAATCCATTTCCCTCTGCACTTCCCTTTATTTTTTTTTTCCGTAATACCACACTTTCTCATTATCTTAGACTCGAGATTTTGGAGTAAATTCGATTGCCCTCTCACTGTTTACTTTCAGTCTCCAATTACCATCATCATTTCCTCCGTGGGTTTTCTCCTAGTCATTGGTTCCCAATTTCATCCACTTCCTGTGGGTGAAATGCCTTCTGCACCTGCTGCACCAGGGCCCGCCACTTCCAATCCATCGCTCAATTATTTCCAGGTTAGTCTTCCTCAGAGACAGTCTTGCCTGTGCCTGTTTCCTGCCCCAAGTCCTCAATTGCTCCCATTGCCTTTAGGAAAAGCAATGAACATAAAGAAAATGAGTTTGGTCCTCCTCTGCCTGGCACCAGTCTCTCTCTCCAGAGGAATTCCTGGAATTCTCTTGTGCCTGTTGTCAAATTGCTTTCCTTTTATCCAAACATATCTCTGGTTTAATGACTTAGCTCCCAAATTTCCCCAATACACAAATACTTACAATAAAAACTACCTCAGTGTCTGGTACAAAACAAGGAGTTGATAAATGTCTGAATGAAAGAATGAAAGCATATGTAGGTAATATATAGGCAAAGCTTTTATTTTCTGATGATTAGCAAAACTGCATCTTCATCCCACCATTCTATTCTGGTTTGCATTTATAATTTTCACTTGATATACCAACCAGATTTATAAAGATCCATAAATTTTTTTTAAAAATCCACATCCTGACTTATCCTCCCTTCTCGCCAAAGACCTGCTCCTTTGAGTTTCTTCGTTCATTGTAGTTTATGTATTTACTCGGTTGTCAAAACTAGAGACCAGAGAATTCTCTGCTCATCCCTGTTATCTCTACTGCAATATAGCAACAAAACAACATTAACAAAACCTTACATTTACAGAAGGTTTACAAAAGGTTATGGGTTGTATCTCCCCAAAATTCCTATGTGAAGTCTTAACCCCCAGTACTTCAGAATGTGCCCTTATTTGGAAATAGAATCACAGCAAATGTAATTAATTAAAACTAGGTCATCCTGGAGCAGGGCGAGTCCCTTAACCAATATGAGTGTCTGGAGTCCTTATTCGAAGGGGAAATTGGACACAGACACGCACACAGGGAAAAGGCCAGATGAAGGTTACAGCTATGCTGCCTCCAGCCAAGGAGCCACCAGCAGCTACAGGAGAGGCCTGAACAGATCCTCCCTTGGCGCCTTAAGGAGCGTGACCTTGCCAACACGTTGATCTCAGACTTGCTGTTTCCAGAACTTTGGGGTGAGAATTTTCTACTGTTTGAGCCACTCAGTGTGTGGCACGTAGCAAACTAATTCACTAGGAACTGGTCAACAGGCTAAAACCCTCCAGCGACTTATAGTCATCAAATGCTCATAGCATTTGAGTCATCTTGAGTTAGAGGTTCATACAATCATTACCCCATTTTACAGTTTTGAAAACAAAGGCCATGGTCACCCAGATAATAAAGGGAAGAGTAAAGCAAAGTGACTAAGATTCCAAAACCCAAGTTCATGATCATCTGCTCTAAGCCTCTGGAGGACCTTCCCTGACACCTTCAGGCTGAGACAAGGTCACCCAGGTGGCCCTCACACAATCCCAGTGCACCATAGAGTTTCTACTTAAGACATTCCTCAACCTCTCCATGGAAAAAGACAGTTGAATAAAATAATTCATTTTATTGTAGATGAGACCATATTCACAAAAAGGCCCCAAAGGGGACATTATTTTTATCTAGTTTATCAGATGTGTTATTTAAAATAAAATGATGCATAAACAAATCTAACATGCTTGGCTGCATACTTCTTACTGTTTCTTTTATAATGCCAACATAATATTACTACTGCTAAAAGAAATTAAAATTGTAGCATCACGCTGTGCATAAATAATGAAAATTAAATTCTGAAAACATTTCAAAGTATGTATTTATTCTTAATAAGTAGTGTGCAACCGAATGAAAAAGCGATCAACAACCTAAACATTACCCACTGATTCAAAGCATTATGTATACCACTGAACATAGAACATAACCGCCTTTCTTTAAGCATTAACCATAGGTAAACGCTATTCAATAAAATGTGCTGTTTTTTTTAAAAAAATACTTTAGGGCAGAGGTGTGAGTTACTCTATAACATTTTCCTGGTGTTGGAAATAGTCATTGAATCATCACAGACCAGGGCTAACCTAGAGCAGCAATTCTTTTTAAAATATATACTAGTATATATTTTTTTTTTATTGATTCCAGAAGAATAGAGTTTTAAAAAAATATATGTTTTTATTGATTTCAGAGAGAGGAAGGGAGAGGAAGAGAGAGATAGAAACATCAATGATGAGAGAGAATCATTGTTCAGATGCCTCCTGCACGCCCTCTACTGCAGATTTTGCTGACAACCCAGGCATGTACTCTGAATGGGAATCAAACCATGGCCTCCTGGTTCATAGGTCCATCACTGAGCCACACCAGCCACGCTAGAGCAGCAATTCTTAAAGTCTGGCCCAGGAAGCCGGGACTCCTCTCAGACATTACAAGGTTATGACTATTTTCATAATGAAATTACGATGCTAGTTGCCCTTTCAGCTTTGTTGACATTTGCACTAAAGCTGCAGAAGCAATGGCGATGAAACTGCGGTGCCAGAACAGAATCATGACAGTGAGACCAAACTTATACTCCTCAATGTCACACACACACACACACACACACACACACACACACACACTCCAGTTCCAATTAAGAATGCCCTTGATGTAGTGGTAAAAATTATTAATTTTTACTAAATCTTGATCCTGGATTGAACATCTTGCTAACATTCTGAGTGACAAAATGGTCCGCTCTTGGAAAAGCACTGGCTGTGTGTTGAGCTGTGAAGTGAACCAGCTGCCTTTTTCAGGGGACACAAATTGTACTTGAAGGGAAGACTGATAGACAAACTGTGGTCACTTAGTCTTGGGTATCTGCAGGCCTTTTCTCATGGACAACAATGAACAGAGTGAGCTTCTGACCTCAAAGGTAATAACTGACAGTATTTGTTGCCAATGACAAAGTTCGAACTTCCATGAAAGCAGTAGAATATGAGAAACCTTGAATCCGTCACTTTGAATTTAAAATTTTCCTACCACTTAAAGACTCTCTGCTGAAGAGTGTTGGGGACACTAACGCATACGGCCTTAAAAAGTGACTATGAACATAAATCGTACAATAGAATATATCAACATTTAGAATATTTGCATAAGTCAGAGCAATATATGCTGACCCCATGCATAAGTGAAAGATCCATTCAAAGCATTTGAGGTCCATTCAAGGCAGAGTAATGAATTTTAAGTAACCCAGTATAAAAAGTTCATTGCTATATATTAAAATTCCTTATTTCAACTACACTGCAAGAAACTACAACTTGTGGAGTTTTGGTAAAGTATCAAAGAATATTCACAATTATCTAAAAAGCTATGAAAATACTCATCCCTTTTCCAAGTCTGTATTAGCATGAGGCCATATCTTCTTCATGTACTTCAAACAAAATGTATTACAGACTGAACAGACTGACAAAGAAGCAGATATAAGAATATAGCTGCCTTCTCTAAAGACATACACATGAGAGATTTGAAATTATAAAAGAATGTCATACTTGGAAAAACATAGTTATTTTTAAATAAAATATTTTTATCAATATATAGTGGGTTTATTACGATTACTAAAATAAATTCAGTAAATTGTTAATTTAATAAACTTATTAGAAATGAATATTTAATGACTATATTAAATATTAAACACTTATCAATTTCAATATCTGATATGGTAAATATTAAAAGATGTAACTCACAGAGACAAAAGCTCTTTGACTTTTTCTGTAATTTTTAAGCACATAAGAGAAGGGGGTCTATCTAAAAGTTTGAGAACTGCCGTCCCAGAGGATTTGAGAGGGAGGAGTGGGGACTATGTAACAAAATGCCGAAGTAACTCACAGAGACAAAAGCTCTTTGACTTTTTCTGTAATTTTTAAGCACATAAGGGAAGGGGGTCTATCTAAAAGTTTGAGAACTGCCGAAGTAAGCACGCGTTCAGGTTTTATCCCAGGGTGCAGAAATGTATGCCACCCACCGTCTTCTAACAAATTTCCAAGGGACCCCATTTTTAGTTATTTTCACTTCAAAATTCACAGTGATAATCAAGACAAAGTGAAAACACAGTCATCTGAACTGTGTTAAAATACCAAACAGCACCTCACACTGGGCAGTCAGTGCTAAGGGACACTGGTGGTGAGCACAGCCATGCAGGGGCCCCTTTCTTGACTTTCTGCGCATGTCATGCATTTTATATATGGGACTACGCCACTGTCACTGCATCCAGTCATTGAACCTTCACGCCTTAACAACAGTATGACAATCTTTAAAGGATAACAAATGCTCACTCTCAACACCAGTTGAGGACAGTCTCGTTAGTGAATTGTTTTATTAGAGTATAAAATGATAGTGACGCGTATCAGTCAGCTCTTTAGGTTCTCTTTCCATGTGCCTCTTTCCTTAACCGCAGTGGGTCTCTGTCTGGCTTACCCACCAGTTCCTACGGTTTGAATTGACTTTCCCACGCTCATGACTTCTGTTTTTCTGCCTTTGTTTTTCTCAATAGATAAGAAGCTAAATGCTACTTCCATCAATGTGGTTAGGGAATCTTTTCAAACTATTATTAGAAAAATAGGCTCCTGGGGCCAGCATGGGGTGGGTCCAGGGATGTCTGTTTTCCTATAGCCGTTTTCTAATTGAAATGTGCCAGAGTTATCACACCATCCATTGGATTAAGAATCAAGCTATTTGTCATTTGGTTGCCTTGGAAACAGAATTTAGCTTTCTTGATCTGCTATCTTTTCAGAACACACAGGTTCACCTTGGGCCTGTTACGCAAGGCACAGCTATCTTTAAAATGTACGGGTTGCTTTCATATCCATGTACGCACAGGACTGTTGGATGCTTTGATCTTTGATCGTGTTGCTGAATCAAAATGCCAACATGCCTCAAAGGTTTGGCTTGCATTGTGCCCAGCTAAAGGCACAGAGAACCAAGTTTGATCTTAAATTCATAAAACCCAGTCTTCTGTCCTTAGTGTTAGCTCCCACCTTCTGCCTCAGCGAGGACTACTACCTTCACTGTCCCCTGTTCCCCTCTGTGCACTGCCCTGGGAGAAGGCTGGAGGCCTGGGTGCAGGCTCCCCCTGGAGCCTGGAGGCAGAGCTCCAACCAGTGTCCAGGGAGGTGCCCACTGGCGTGACTGCTGTCCTTTACTGTGGTCCCTTCGGGAGGCTGAGTGGTAGTAGATGAGTTGCTTTGCTTGGAGTTTGATGTCTAAGCTTTTTCTCTGAATTGCCTCCGGAGTCCTGTATCAGTCCTCAGGGTCAAATTAGTCTTTATAGCGCTCGTAATTATTTCCCTACTAAGTGTTTCCTTCCTTCTTTCTCTGCTTTTGAGGCAATAAGGAAGAGAGTACAGATCAGAGGTCTATGCCCTTTAGGCAACACGCAAACCACAAAGCGGTGTGTGTGTGTGTGTGTGTGTGTGTTCCCAAGTGTTCACGGGCTCAGGGCACAAAGCAAAGGGTCCAACAGCTGGAGGCAAGCTGGTGGAAGGGAAGCCTCCTTATCCCCAGCAGGAGGTGGCTCATGTGAGATGGCTTTTGTGTGGACGTGTTGTGAAACAATAAACAGGCCAAGGGGTTGAGGGAAGTGCCAGTGGTTGAGCATGGCCTGTATTTTTTTTTAATACGTTCTCAGTGGTAATAATTTGTATTCTATTAACTCATTGTCTAATGAGATCAGTTTATGCTCATTTTAACTTGTGCTCACTAAGAGTTTTCTAGGAAAAAAATTATGGTTCCATAAGAAAACATCAGTCATTTGGTTTAACTACATAAAGAGTGTGAATTATAAAAATAATTTTCAGAATAAGGGAGATTTATTACTAAGTACATTCATTAAATTGTATTCATAGTGCTGCCTATTAAAAGCTTTGCTTTAATTCCTAGACGCAGAAATGTTGCATAATTAGTTTTTTAAATTGTGAGCCTAAGCCACATTATTCTCTGCTTGGATTACATTTTTTTGTAAGGAAGCTGTCGATCTAATGCATTTATAAATCTACTCTTTTTTTAAATATATTTTTTATTGTTGAGAGTATTAGATATAACTTTTCACAGATTGGTTTGGAAGCAGGAGTCAGCAAACTTTTTCTGTGCAGAGCCTGTCAGGCTTTGCGGGACAGTGTCTCACACTTACCCAGCTCCTCCGTTGCAGTGCAAAAGTAGTGCACAAACAAATGAGCATGACTGTTACAATAAAACTTTATTTACAAAACAGGCTGTGGGACAGATCTGATTTACAACCAACCCTGATTTAGGAAATGTAGTTTCCATGCTCCCTAGGCTCCATGAATCACAAACTCTAAATTAGTGATAGACTACATGCAATGTGAATTCTATGTTAATTTTTTAAATATGTTTTGGTTTTGTTTTTATTTTGAAAAGTAGATTTAGCTTCGTTTGAGGAAAAAGTAATCTGAAGCAATTAATATTGATGTCAACCCGGGAAATATTTTTAATTGCTCAGATCTTTTCATTTGGATGTGCCACAGTATGTTTGTATGTGTTTTTTAAAAAATATATGTACTAATTTCAGAGGGAGGAAGGGAGAGAGAAACATCAATGATGAGAGAGAATCATTAATCGGCTGCCTCCCATACACACCCTATTGAGGATTGAGCCCACAACCGGGGCAGTTGCCCTGACCAGGAATCGAACTGTGACCTCCTGGTTCATGGGTCCATACTTAACCACTGAGCCACTTGGCTGGACTGTGTCTGTCTTCAATCATATTTGAGCCCTTCCAATGGGTGAGATCTTGTGTTAGGCAGTGGCTAGACAGAATAACCCAGCTAACCCCCAGGCTCCCGTGGAGTCTGAATGCCCTCAGTACCTTGTTCATTACAAACCCAGTGTTGGGCCAGGCCTGGTGCCTAGTAGGTATTCAAAACATCTTCGCTGATTGACTGAACTGCTGCATCACATTTGACACATCTAAAGTGAATCCTTAGCTTCCCCTCAAACTTAATACCTCCTTCTGCCTTCACTGCTTCTATTTATAAGATTGTTTTCTAAGGTTTAAATCCCCAAAGTCATCTTTGGTGACAGCTCATGGATCCATCCCTTCACTCCGTCCTACACGTTATAATCACTTTAATTTTCCTACAACTCAGTTCTGATTCTGTCAGTCCTTGTTCATAACACCTGGGGAGTCGTCCTTGACTTTCAGAAACAAAGGCTGTGCTGCTCTTCATGAGGAGGTGTTCCATGGGGTCCAGGTTTAATGTCCCCTTCCTCTCAACCCCTCCTACCCTCTGACACACACACACACACACACACACACACACACACACACACACACATTACTCATGCACATGCACACTTACACACTTATCCACACTCAAAACCTCCCACACTACACTAGACAGCTGGCTTTTTTTCCACATACTCTGTTTATTTTCTAAATACATTTTTGCTTTGGTGTTTTACCCTTCCAGAATTCCTTTATCTCCAAATCAAAACACCATTAGAATCTATTTTGACTCGTGCTCTCTGTGGAGAATTACACGGCCCTGATAGCTCCTGTGGAGTCCAGCCCCTGTGTCCTTATCACACCCTCCTGGAGCAGACTGAAAGCTCCAGCAAACACCTTTTAATTATGCCATACAAGAATCCTATGATGGTAAGTATAAAATTAGGGATGTTATTGTCGTCATTTCATATTTAACTGAAACAAGTCACAGAGAGACTAGTGACTGCTCCAAGGTATGCCAGCCAGGCCCCAGATGAGCTGAGGTTTGAATCAAGGTAGCTCATGTCCTTGACTGCACAACATACTGTCTCCCTGATTTTTATCCACACTACTGTCTATATTTTCTCACTCATATTCTGGTGAATCCAGCAAATCAGGGTCGTAGCACCCCACTCCCCAAACCTCGTGATGTGAAACCCAGTGGTTCATTCTCAGTCTTCAGCAGCCCATGGCTCTTGGGATCACAGCCGCTTTCTTTAGCCACTTTCTTCTCCTGACTTCCAGAACACAGCATTTGCCTGTGTCTCCTACTTCTCCACTTGGATATAAAACTGTATCTCAAAATGGACAAGCCCAAAACTATTTCCACCTTCCTCTCCACCTGCATCCCAACCTGCATATCTCCCGAAATTTCCCATTCCAGGAAATGGAACCCCTGTTCTTCCCAGAACTCAGGACAAAACCACAGCAGTTGTCCTTGCCTCCTCCTTTTTTCTGAAACCACAAATTTAATTCATCAGCAAATACTGTAGGTTCCACCTTCACGAACCTTTTATGCACATATACCAAGTGGGTTTGGAACTCAGGGCCTTTGCACTTCTAGTTCCCTCCAGCTCAGACTCTTCTCCTAGATACGTCTGCTGGGTGACACCCACCTCTTATTTGGGTCTCTATTCAAATGTCACTTCCATAGAAAGGCTTTTCCTTACCACCGTGGGTAAAGTAGCATACTGCTTCATCCTACATCTCCTTATCTTGCTTTATTTCTTCTGCCTATTTGTGGTTGTATTTCCTTGTTTAATCTTCCCTCTCACTACTGTGTAAATTCCAACAGAATAGAAACGTTGTCTGTTTCCAATATCTGGAACAGTGCCACGGCCATGGTTGATGCCAATTAGTATTTGTTGAATAAAGAATGTTAAATACTTACACCATGACTTTGTGTAAGATAGATAGCTTGAAGAATAAACAACCTAATTATTTGTAAATTAAAATGTATATTCCATGGATATACTATTTAAAGTAATCCTGTCAAGTTATGTACAAAATTATTTTTGCATGACAAAGCACAGAATAAGTCCACAGTTATATTCAATTTCTCATATTTGGATTTTCTTTGATGATGGGAATGTTTTGATGCATCCTATTTTACTCTAAAATGGAGAATTCATTTCCTATTTCCATGAAGCTGTTGGGCCTGCAGCCTCACAAACAGAAGCTGCATACACACAGGCACTGACCCAGTATTTAGGAACACTAATCACAGTGACATGGAAATGATGCTGAGTGCTTTGTACCATCCAATCTGGAGCTCGCAACCAAGCTTACTGGTCATAGGCACATTGCTGCCATAGGCCACTTACAAGAGAAGCAAGTACCCAAAGGAAATACATGGCTGTTCAAATACAACATTTTGTGTAACTCTTTTTTTTAGTGTTCATAAACTTGACAGTTGACACGTTTTAGTTCCTTGGGTATCTCTTTTGCTCAAATAAGTAATGTTACTTCAGTTTTTATTTTACTTTTTTGCATTAGGTTTTATTTATCTAGACTAGAGGCCCAGTGCATGAATTTGTGCACTAGTGGGGTCCCTCAGCCTGGCCTGAGGGATTGGGCCAAAACCAGCTCTTTGACATCTCCTGAGGGGTCCCAGATTGTGAGAAGGCATAGGGCAGACTGAGGGACCCCACTGGTGCATGATCGGGGCCAGGGAGGGATGCAGGAGGTTGGCCAGCCAGGAAGGGACTGTGGGAGGGATTCAGGATGTGTCTGGCCCTTCTCGCTCATTCCAGATTGGGCAAACCCCAGCAGCAAGCTAAACTACCAATCAGAGCATCTGTCCCCTGTAGTCAGTGCACGTCATAGTGACTGGTCGACTGGTTGAACGGCCTACCAGACGACCGGGCACGTAGCATATTAGGCTTTTGTTATATAGGATATTGGTTTCCTCATTAAAACCAGCAACTAAATCATAGCTTTAAAAAAACATCTGTGAAATAAAGAAATTAAATAAATAAATAAAAACATCTGTGAGTGAGGAAAAAGTACAGAATACTAAACATTTAATTAGTCCAAAAATTGAAAACAACTATCATAAAACAAAGCTAAAGGAATACTCAATAATCTTCTAAACTTCTAAAAAGTGGCACCAATTCTTAAGATTAAAAAAACATAATTTAACATAGTTTTATGCAACCTATTTTTCATCTTAATAAATAAAGAGTTGTCTTCATAATTATATGTAATAAATTATGTCTCCTGTGTTGAAAATCATGCACACCATCCCTTTTTTTCTCAAATAAATGCAGAACGTGGCAATGCATACTAAAAATCAGTTTTATCACCTTTTTAATACATGTAACATAAAACTAAAATGGAAATGGATCCACCAGCAAAAGAGAATGAAAACCATTTAAGCTATCAGAAAAATTGACATAATAATGAATAATATTTTACAAAACAGTGATTTTCTACATTAAAACACTGAAAGGTATTTACTTTTCCCTTCTTGTCACTTGCAGGAGTTGTATATGATAAGAAAGATTATTATGTCAAATCAATACTACACTCCACGGAACACCCACTGCATTTGCCAGGTGATGGTGGTAAATGGATACAGGTTTAAAGTTTTAAACGGCAGCCATCAAGCCAGGAACAAATAGCTCTGATTCACTGCTGACATGACACCCTTCTCCATCATGCCCCCCCGCCCATGTTGCCATTTAAGAAAGTCCTGTCCTCACTGTAATATCCATCCTATATTATGGCCTTATCAACAGGAGAGATTTTGATAATGCTGTAATACAAGTGTAAAGTTGGAATTCTGAGAAGTTCATAAGAAATGGAAAGTA
This sequence comes from Myotis davidii, assembly GCF_000327345.1. Taxonomy (NCBI): domain Eukaryota; kingdom Metazoa; phylum Chordata; class Mammalia; order Chiroptera; family Vespertilionidae; genus Myotis; species Myotis davidii. The sequence continues at coordinate 5,206,581 of NW_006294876.1, read as the reverse complement.
ACACAGTTGAATAAGAAAGATGGGAAATGTGTGAGGGACCAGATTGTCTTGTTGCAAAAACATTGGAGAAAAAAGAACCACACACCACCACACACACACACACACACACACACACTCTGAACAAACACCCAGTCAAGATGTGGTCCTTTGAACATGGAAGGCTGGCTCATAACACTATCCTCCCCTGTCTGATTCTAAATCAGAGGCCAGCTTCCCAGATCCAGCCTTATGTTTTCCCACCCTCTGTGGTCTTGATTGAAGACACAATAAAGAAATCTAATCCTGCCATCTCCCACCTCCATGCCCTTCAGAACAATGGAAAGGCTCGCACACTTCGCCCCCTGGTGGTGACCTGGGCTGCCCTCCCCTCCATGCATCAGCATCTCCCAGGCTGGATTCCTTTTGCTTCCTACACACATCACACTTTTCCTTTCACATCATCATGAACCTGACTTGGGAACTGCTCTGCCTCTTCTTCATGCAGCATCTCTGGAAAGCCTTCCCCACCTCCCGTTCTCATTAAGTGCTCGCCTCAGATGCCAACAGCTTAGCATTCTCATAGGACTGTCACTTCCCCACAGACATCCCAAAGTTTCTTGAAGACATGGGTACATCTTACTCATCTCTGGAATGTTAATGTTATCACAGTATTTGCTGCAGGGACTCTCTGTCGACATAATGAAGGCATATTTGCATGATATTATATAATAAACATTTATGAATTGCTTCCAAAAAGATTAGCACTGTCCCACATGAAAGTTTCACTGAAGTGTTTATATATACACCAGAGGCCCGGTGCACGAAATTTGTACAAGGGGCTTGGCCTTCGCAACTGCCGTGGCTGCCTTGACCCTCACAGCCACGGCGGCTACCTCCGACCCCGGCAGCCCAGCTTCATCCAATAGGTCATCTAGAGATCATCTGGATGGTCATTCCACTGTTTGTGGTCTAATT
>NW_006294876.1:5204978-5205593 GCF_000327345.1 Myotis davidii | reverse complement strand
TTCCTTTCATACCCTCTTTAAATTTGCATAGTATAATATAGCATGATATAATGTACATAAAGTATCTCTCTCGCATGCATATTATGCTTATATATATATATATATATATATATATATGCAGCAAAGTTACACTGTAATAATTATGTTTTCAATATTTTATGAAATTGCTCAATTATATGTATTTTCAGTGGCCTCTTGAATGCATACACAATGAAAGTTCTTTTATTTTGACAATTATAGGATAAAAAAGTCTTTTATTACAAACAGACTTAAGATGTGTATAGTATAGAAGAAAACATATTCAAAGTCAAAATTAGTTTCTATCAAAGTATAGGTGTTTTGCTTTGGAAGTTAACAAAGCTCATGCATGTTTTTTTAATGACTTAACTTTTGAAAAGCTCATATGTGGACCTATTCTATGTATGGAGACACATGAACTCTAGAGAAGGTTATAGGGCATTTTAAAAAAATCATGTAAACTTAGAGTTTAGAAAGCAAAAAGTAACATGGTCTTTAGTGCTGGGAGCAGAGGCAATCATTTGTCAATAACTGTACACAGCACAGTCAATTTATGTCACTGACATGAGACACCACTTTAGTGATACTTCTGATTCC
>NW_006294876.1:5204321-5204955 GCF_000327345.1 Myotis davidii | reverse complement strand
CCCCCCCCCCCCCCCACTCTAACTCTTAAATTCAACGCATCTGGAAGCCCGTGAGCCACATGATCTATGGAGACAACCTAGTGGAGAAGGCACTCGTCACTCTCATCCCAAAGAGCAGATGACCAGGTGAGTCACTTTGTGCAGCCTTTCCCTCGAAGGGACACCATCCTGAAAAGAAGTTCTGATCCACATTTCTGAACTCTCCCCACAGAGAAGGAAACATCACGTGCTGACACCCACTGAGAGCATCTAACAAGGCTCATGACTGACACCTTCATTTCATGTCTCCTCTAAGTACAGCACACTTCATGTTTACTTTTTCCCTTATCTTCAGGATAACTTTAAAAGATGCCAGACAACCAAGAAAATCCTCTGCAGTGGTTCTCAACCTTCCTAATGCCGCGACCCTTTATTACAGTTCTTCATTTTATGACCCCCAACCATAAAATTATTTTCGTTGCTACTTCATAACTGTAATTTTGCTACTGTTATGAATCGTAATGTAAATATCTGATATGCAGGATGGTCTTAGGCGACCCCTGTGAGAGGGTCGTTCGACCCCCAGAGGGGTTGCAACCCACAGGTTGAGAACCGCTGGTTTAAGTTAACCTAAATTGATATGAAGATTTGAAAT
>NW_006294876.1:5180542-5203945 GCF_000327345.1 Myotis davidii | reverse complement strand
GGAATTGTATTATTATTTTCCTGACTTTATTTATTTTGTTTTTCTAAAAGATACATCTCAAGCATTGTGGTTTCTAGTGTCCAGAATCAAACTGTGTGTGTGTGTGTGTGTGTGTGTGTGTGTGTGTGGCGCACACACGTATGTGCCCTTGAAACCTGGTTATTTGCCCAAGTTCCACCCCTCTGACTCAATTGTTTCACTTTAAGATTTCTCATAGTAGTTGGGCCCTGTTTCATTCCTCCTTTCCCCTTTTCCCTTCCCTTCCCTTCTTCAGACAGACCTGCAGATTTCTGCAGACCCTCCAGGGGGAGCACAGAGAGAAGCAAAAGAGATTATTCTCGAAATGGGAAGAGTGATTTGAATATTGGAGAAGAGCAAAGGGGAAAGGGGCTTTCAGTTGAGAGAAGAGCATGTGAAAAGCACAGATGCCTGCAAGGGCAGGGCAGCTCCTACAACGGCAGCTGGATCACATGGAGGAATATGGTAGGGATGGAGTTGGAGACTCAAGGTGGGGCAAATTTGTGCAGTCCTTTATTTCAGAATGTAGATTTGTATTTTATTCTGTAGGCAACAGAGCATGAGTAGAAGCTACTAAGAAGGGGGAATGGCATAATTAAGTTACTAGTAGTTTTGAAGATGATGCTTTTGGTGGCTGGGACGAGGATGCCTAGAACTGAGAGAGAGAGCTGGGGGCAGTGGGACCAGGTGAGAGGCTGGGCATCTTTCAAGGAGAGTGATGACAAGAGAAAAGCAGAGGCGGGGCTAAGTCTAGATGGGTGCCGAATTTCGGAGACAAAGTCATGGACAGCTTTGTGATTTGTGAAGAGGAGAAGGAGTTGAAGATTATCAAGATTTTTAGTTTAAGAAGTAGAAGGCTGCACAGAGCACCGGCTCACGGAAGCAGAACTGACTTAGAGTCTTCAGAGATGAGATACAATGCTTTTGAGATGTCTGGGATAATTACCCAAGAGATGCAAATACGGCACTCGGGAGAGGAGCCTGGCACTGGGGATTCTAGCTGGGCAGGTGGGGCATAAAGCAGGCAAGCACATGGCAGCAGGGAAATCTGAGCAGTGAGGAACAAGGTCCTCACCATGGACAGGATTGCAGCCCCCAGGAAAGAATGGGAATCACCAGCACAGAGTAAGCACCGTGCCTTAGGGGTGTTGAGCCGAGGTGCTGTATTTTAAAGGTGGGGCTCAGGGAAGCATGCCCTCATCTGGTCACTAGAAGTATGGAAACTGGCAATCTAGAAAAGGCAGGTTCTAGATCAGCAGTTCTCAACCTGTGGGTCGCGACCCCTTTGGGGATCGAACGACCCTTTCACAGGGGTCGCCTAAGACCATCGGAAAACACATATATAATTACTTATTGTTTTTGAGATTAACCACTATGGTTTAATTATGTTCTATTTGTAACAATGAAAATACATCCTACATATCAGATATTTACATTACGATTCATAACAGTAGTAAACTTACAGTTATGAAGTAGCAACGAAAATAATTTTATGGTTGGGGGTCACCACAACATGAGCAACTGTATAAAAGGGTCGTGGCGTTAGGAAGGTTGGGATCCACTGTAGGTGAAAAGGGGACCGGCCTGAGCCTGATGTTGGAGCTTGATGTTGGGTTCTTGGAGCATGACTGACATGGCCTTCAAGTTTTCTGACTGTAGTCTGGTTGATTGCAATGCCTGGAGGGGGCTACACCTGTTCGTGGGGAGGGAGGGCGGGCAGAAGCGACTCTGGATGCCCAGTGAAGCCTCTCTTATGTTCCCATGCCAAGTGCCAAAATGATCCAATACAACTAAAAAACAATGCCTATGCCATTTCACAGGTGATACTGCCCTGTCGGACTGAACTCCTGCCGTGTAACACCAGCATGCAACATGCTTCCTTCATGCACAGAACATTCTCTAAGTCACAGCCTACATGCTCTCCATGTGTTACCAGTTGGGAGAGAGCAGAAAAAATATTAAAGGGCATATAGCAAAAAGGAATTACATGCTCTCTTCTTTTCTCCTTGAAACCTTACCAAAGAGCCTTTCTGATCATTGCAATGATCCTTGAAAGAAAGCATGCTTTTCGCTTGCATAACAACTCGGGAGTAGTTGAGAATATTTCCCTTCTCTTTTTCTAATAATGGTGAAAAAACTAAGCGGAGTCGCTCCTAACAGGGTTGGGGGCACGTCAGGTTACTGGCAGGGAAGAATCCTGGCTCTCTGGAAAAGATGAAACGCCCGAGGCTTCCCAGCCAGAGGGCAGCCTGCCATTGCTGCACAGTGTGCCATTGACCATGGAGAGGGGCACAGGATGGGAAAGAGCATAGTTGGAGCATTGTTTAAACGGGGCTGCAGACATCCTTACTTGCTGTGTATTAATTGAAAGACACTATTGGTTTTGTGGCTAGAATAGTTTGCTTCTGAAATTTGCTAGATAAATGGGTGCTGATTTCTCAGAAAACTCAAGGCCAAGTTTAATTTTTCCAGCTTTCAACCTAACCCATTATCCTTCTTTTCTGAAGAGTGAAAGCCTTAAATGGAAATCAAAGTCTGAAGCGCAAGCGCTGACCCTCTTTGCCTGAACTGGTGTTTAAGAGAAACGACACTCTGTGTTTCCTTTCTCGCTTCTGAGAAACTGGTTCAAAGGTCACGCCTAATGGAATTCTTCAGAAGTTTTGTTTTCCTTTGCAGTCTTAATAAAAGGCTCCGAGCCTGACCCAATAAAATTTAGACTATGAAGCAATCTCGGTTGTTGAAGGAACCTCCATGGATTCTTCCCTTTAAAATAATCACATATAGGAGATTAAAGGCAGTGACTTGCTATTTCATTAAAACAACACATCAACTCATCCACACTTATGCAGAAATCCTTATTTCCTTTGCAGATATAACTTTTTTATTTTCTTTTGGATTGAGTTATCAACATAGGTATGATAATTAAGCATACACATTTTGATCTGCCATTATGAAACACGAAATATAATTTTATTGAAAATGTATCCCTTGATGAGATGGATGTGGGGGATTCAAAATTAGTTTTTGTATCCATGCAGAAGTGTTATATTTTTGCCAAATAAGACAGGTCAGTACCAAAATTTCTATACTGGACTTTTATAGATACAACTATTAAAAAACTGTTCACATAAATATGTGGTGAGGCTCAGGATGAGTATGAGGTTGGCCTTTATTTGTAAATAAAGAAGAGACACTGTGAAAGGGAGGTGGAAAGAATGGGTAGAGGGCAAATAGGTACTGGAGCAAATGAGGGTCTTGACTTTGATTGCCTTAGAGTGCTTAGTGCCCCTCACCCTGCGACCTGCCACCTTCTGGAAGCCACTGGTCCAAATTTACTTTCTCTAGAACCCCATGCTTCCTGACAGTTTTGCCCCAGATTCTTCCCTGGGGGTGCAAAATCCATAACATTGTGTAAGAAATATTAAGGTCTTTTAATATGACGTAAAGGGAAATGATTGGGTAACACTGACCTTCAGAGCAAGGCTTCTTAAACTTTAATGCAAAATGAATCGAAAGGGATCTTGCTAAAATGCAGATTCTGTAATTTGATAAATGTGTGGACTCATGCCAATGTTGTCAATCATCTCATATCTGGTCTTCCTCTTTTCCCACTGCCTTCAAAATACCTGCATTTCTAAAGGCTCCAAGCTCTAAGGTGGGTCTGAGGCACCTCTGGGGATGCGCTTCGGCTGGAGAGAATGGTCTTGCATCTGCCTCCATGCTGGTGAGGTGACGAGGAGCACCCACCTAATCTGTAAGGAACACGTACAAGGCACCCACAAAGGCAGCACCGAATCACAACAGACCACAAAGTGCCGACGTTCATGGAAGGGTCTCAGGCTGAGCAGGATGCTATGGGCTGAAGTTAACCAGGAATGACGGGATGTGGCTGTGCATTACACTGGGTCTGATGGAGGCCAAGGGCAGGCCGGTAAGGGCAGAGAGAGGGGATACAGCGCTGAGCAAGCCCAATTCTGCACAATTAGTTCGGATGACCTTGGCTAGCTGAGAAAGGCTCACTAGGAGAGGGTTTAGCTGGGGACAGGGAAGGCGGAGAATTGCTGGAAATCTCTAAAAGGCAAGTTGAAAAATTTGACAGTTTTAAAGGGAATAACACCATCTCATAAACTACAATCCCTGGATAATAAATAATCAAAGAAAAGAGTTCCCAGAACAGAGCACATAAGAGCAATCTATGAGGGAACAATTATGTAAATGGCGTTACATCTATTCTATGGATGCAGTGCTTAAACGAACAAAGTCAGTCTACATATTTTGACAGAAAAGGTTCCCACATCATATGATGTAAATAAAATAAAGTTGCAGAAAAATAAGGATACATTATCATTATTGCAAAAATAAAGATAATATATACTGTGAGAATTTTTTTAAAGTAACTTATGTCTTGAAAAATCCATTCTGCAACATGTTAAAAAGTGAGTCTGAATTTTTATTAATTATATTTAATTATATATTAATTATATAATATAATTATATATTAATTATATATTAATTATAATTGAGCACTTGGTTTGCAAAATATTTCAGACTTTTGATAAAATAAGGAAAAACTCTAAGACTGCAACATTAAACATATGTTTTCATATGTTTAATGAGTTATGTGTGCAACTAGTACCTTATTATGATGCTAAAATTAAATACAATAAAAATCACATTTGCAAGGTCAAATATGATTAACAACCTCATATCATAGGTTGATCTCTAACTTCTGCAATAAACCGGACATGGCATTTGAGAGAAGGCTCTGACTAGCCATCAGTGATTAGGACTTTCTTGTACAGGAATCCCTCTTGGTATCCCATCAAACGGCAGACTCTCAGGGAGGGAGTGCACTTACAACCAGCACCCGGGTCCCACACCATGTTTTGACAGCAAGGCTCTAGAGAAGGTGCTAGAAAGTTCAGGTCATTCTAGTATTTGTAATTTTTTAAGTACAATAACATATTTTGATGTAAAATTCAGAATGTGGTTGACTGAGTACATTGTTTCAATGATTTTAAAACTGAAGAATGAAATGAATGATAGCGATTCTTATTTTGTAGAAATCATTCCATTTTCATAAGTGGGTATATCCAGCTTATCAAAGCAATAGTGATTTATTATATTAGATTGATGTTTTCATATGTTTAATGAGTTATGTGTGCAACTAGTAAAAACTATTTTTTTGTAATCTCATTTTCTATAACCTGTTGTTGTTACATGTCATTGAGTCAGCTCTGACTCCGGATGACCCTATGAATGAGTGATGTCTGCAATGTCCTATTCTCACCTGCCCTTCTCAGCTCCTATAGACTCATGCCTATGTTGTCAATCATCTCATATCTGGTCTTCCTCTTTTCCCACTGCATTCTATTTTTCCCAGCATTGTTGTCTTTTCAAAAGAATCCTGCCTCTCATGTGTCACGCATCTTTTCAAATGTAGAGAGGATAAATGTACATATGTTCACTTGCATGTTGCATTTTAAACACTATTCAAAATTCCCCTTCAGCAAAGGAATGTCTATATGAGCAAAATGACCAGACAGCTAACCTGCCTCACTCTGACCTTCTGAGAGCGGCTGCCACACCCCAAAGGCCTCCTTTGAGGATACACAGGCGTAGATTCCTATAAATTTCACAGCAGCTGAATGCCTTGGGGTTCCCATGGATCCAAAGGCCGCTCTGCCTGGGGGTGGCAGATGAGGTAGCCTGAGCTCTGTCCAGCAAGTTTTATCCCGAATACCTACTCATTGCTCCAAACATAGCCTCTTGCATTTGTCAGTGTCCTAGGGCTGCCGTAACAAAGTACCATAGGCTGGAAATGGGTTTTCTCACAGTTCTGGAGCCGAGAAGTCCAAGATCAAGGTGCCAGCTGTTGGGTTTCTCCTGAGGCCTCTCTCCTTGGCTTGCAGATGGCCACCTTCTCCCTGTGTCTTCACATGGTCTTTTCTTTTATAAAGACACCAGTCACATTGGATGAGGGCCTCACCCTCAGTGGTTCTCAACCTTCCTAATGCCGTGACCCTTTAATACAGTTCCTCATGTTGTGGTGACCCCCAACCATAAAATTATTTTTGTTGCTACTTCATAACTGTAATTTTGCTACTGTTATGAATCATAATATAAATATCTGATATTCAGGGTGTATTTTCATTGTTCGCGACCCACAGGTTGAGCCCCTGTATCCCTTTAAAGACCTTCTCTCCAAATACAGTTACATTCTAAGATATTGGAGACCGGTTCTCAAACATATGTATTTGGGGAGACACAATTCAGCCCTAGCAGCTCTCCTAAGCCAGTATGAATTCAAAATACTGTACAGTGACACATGACCAGAGAGAGGCAAGAGAACAGGGCAGAAGCCGGCAGCAGCAGCCCTGGCTGGCAGTGCTGAGAGAAGGAGGTTAGAGGGAAGCAGGGGGCAGGGGTAGACGCCCCACACCACAAACGCTCAGTTCTCAGCACCACACTCGGAGTTCCTGCCATGGCCCCAAAGCAGCTTTTGTATCCAGGACCGTGATTGGGTTTTCAATGAGACCTGCCTGGCCAGGCTGCTGCGGCAGCTTCCTGTCCCTTTCATACCCTCTGGAAACTTACAACAAGCTCCCATTGACTGAGACGACCACGGTGCATCTTTATTCCTTGCAATTGGTAAGTGCTTATTACCGGGAATGAGCAAATGTGACATGTTACATACAAGTGCTTCTGTAGACGGCATGGGCTTCGATGACATGCACATTCTATGCAGATGAATATGGGGGTCTCCTGTTACACGTTGCAAGCTTTGTCTTCATTTTTATTAAAGCAACAGTGCAAGGTAGTCAAACAAACCCTTTTCTAATAGATACAAATGAAAATTTGTCGTCATCAAAGGTTCACGGTTACTTAAGCAGAGCAGGTCTAGTCTGTGTGTGTGTGTGTGTGTGTGACCATGCATGCACACTGCCTAGCAGACAAGTCCAGTGTTTGTGTTTCTAAGGGCTACTTTACCATTTCAGCAGTATTGCCTATTACTTTCAGGCTGATTTATGCTAAACTTAAATCTGATAATTTTCCATAATCTTCAAAACAAAGCCCAGCAAATGCCTTGGATGGCCCCCTGCAGAAGCATTTCAGTCTACCTAACAGAGCCCATGCTTCATAGCTTCCTCCTTAATGTCAGGAGCACTTTTACTGCAGTATAGATGCTAATTGCCACTTATCTTAATGAGTTCTTTTCAAATATAAAATAACCTGGCTTGAAATATAGCAGACATCTTGGTCACAAAGAGACAGGGATAGGAGTTCTGCTGGCTCCTGGGAAAGATGGGCCATGTTTTATCCTGTCTGCTACCTTCCTGTTGGTTGAAGGCGTTCTGATCTGGGGTCTTGGAGGGAGGAGTTGCTGCCTCCATCTTCAGTGTGAGGGAGAAACACTCCGTGCACGTCATGGAATAGAACGTTGGCTCCGAAAGCCAAAAGCACAGCAGGCGCCTCTGAGGTTATTACAGCAGAATTACGGGGTAGCTGGTAAAATCAGTTACTACGGGCAATTTTTAATAAAACTGTAGCGGATAGTTTCAGTTTAAATTTGATTTATTTTAAAGTTTATATGATTTTTAAATGAGATTATTTCCTAGTTAATGTTCCTATCTCATCTCTCCTATCTAAAAATTTCTAGTGTCCAGAACAGTGCCTGGTGGCTCTGGGTACTCAATAAATATTTGCTAAATAAATGAATGAATGTATTTAAAACTGATCACCATAAGGCACCATTTCTCAAACAATGTTAATAAATATTTTTATTCTATAGAATAATATTGTGGCTCAATTTTAAAAAGCAATCTCACATTCATTATTTTAACCGAGTCTAATCGCTAATATATTAGGTTATATATTATTGTAATATATATTATTATTTTTATTTAATCATAAGAAAATGTAGGCAAGAGATTACAGGACTTACTTAGGTGATATAATTGGCAAATAATAAATGGGCTAGGACACTGCATGTTCTTGAAAAATGGGCCTCAGAGCTCCCCACAAAGTAGCAGAAAGCACTGCTTTGCAAAGGATAATGCTCAGGATCCATGTCCCACTTCTGTTCATTCTTCATCCCAGGGGCCCTCATCCACTGCTTCTCCATCTGACCTTGGCTTCTGTCTGTAAGAATAAGGCCTGAGCAGCCGTTGGCTGGCTCTTTTAGTTTCTCCTTTCTTTGCTTTTTGTTCTTATTGTAGCAACATATGCGTAACATAAAATTTATTTTAACCATTTTTTTTTACATACACAGTTCACTGGTATTAGGTCCATTAGCATTGCTGTCCAGAATTTTTTCATCTGCCTACACTGAAACTCCATTAAACACTAACTCCCCACTCCTCACTCCCCCTCCTCCGATCCCCTGGTAACCAGTATTCTAATTTCTGCCTTTCTGCTTTTGATGACTCGGAGAACTGCCTATATGTGAAATCATACAGTATTTGTCCTTGCTTGTGACTGACTTATTTTACTCAGCATAATGTCTTCAAGGTTCATCCACATTGTAGCATGTGTCAGAATGCCCTTCCTTTTTCAGGCGGGATAACGGAAGACCAAATATTAATGACAACATCATTGTGTGTCCAGACCACATTTTGTTTATCCATTTGTCCATCGATGGATGTGTAGATTGTTTGAACTTTTTGGCTTTTTTCTTTTAAGTAAGAAAAGTAAAAAGGTAATTTCCCAGGAGATATTGGGAGGGAAGATGATAGCTTGGTGAGATAACCAGGCAGATTAGGTCTAACAAATCATCTCACAGCTCAATAGCTGAAGACAGTCATCATCATTTATGATCTCACGGTTCCTTTATGCAGGAATTCAAGACAGGGACCAGCACGAGTGGTTTATCTCTGCTCCACAAGGTCTGCAATCGAAGCTGGAAGACCCAAAGCCCTGACTGGCACTGGGGGATTTGCTCAGAAGGTGGGTGGGCAGGTTGGCCCCTCACCCTATGGACCTCTCCGGTGTTGAACTGGCTTCCCTACCTACCACAGTCACACACTCAGTTCAGCAGTCTCCTGCTGGTCACAGAGGCCAGCCCTGTTCACTGGGGTGGGTACACACAAAGGTGGGAACACCTAGACACTGAGGTTACAGGATACTGACTACCACAAACCTTACTACTGTTAATTCCGCAGAGTAAGCTAGTTATATGGAGATTTTTTAGAAATAATTACGATTTTAGAATATTACTGCTTTGAAATGCATGGAAACAATCAAAAGAAAAATGTTAATTCTAGTCATTCATTCAGCAAATGCATTCAAATAGCATATACAGGCAAAGTAAACAAGATAACAAGCAGGATTTCTTTTTCACGTTTACTGGACATATATGAATATCTTAAGATAACTCTACATTACTCACTGGTTCGGATATGTGATTTCTGCCTCATGGTGGCTTCTAAGCCAGTAGTATCCAAACATCTGCCTGAAGCCAACTTCACTTTTTCTACAGGCCCTTTTCATGCAACTGAAAAGGCTTTCCTATATTCCAGGGGTATTTCACGTCTGCCTGTCCCGTGTACTAAGAAGGGGTTGGAGGAGATCATTTACAAAGTAAAAGACTGGCCACTCTTCCTTAGTAAAATAAAATCTAGGGCCCTAACTAGTGTTTGAATTCCAAAACTGTGGGCAAGCATGTGCTAAGCTTCAAAGCCAGCAGGAACCACCCTGGAGGTGCCCTGTAGCAAGCTTCCGGCCCGGGCAGCTGAGGGGAGACGGAGGCCCTCACTTTAGGGGCTTCTCTGCAAATGGCTCAGTTGTCAAACACAATCAGAGTTTTCTCGGTGTACTTACTTCACCTCTAAAGAGGACTGGTGGTCGGTGGCCACGTTCTAGTATAAAATTTTAAGCGAGGACATATGCTTCATCTCACTCAAGATGCAATTAAGTGCATAAAATATTCTGTATTGCAGGAACCTTTACCACTGAATTTCCCACTCAATGTCTTCTTCTCTTTCTCTCCTCCTTTTCTTTCTATTCCTCCTCCCCCTCAGACTCCAGCTCTTTCTAATAGCATTACCTGGACTCTAGAACACTCTTGGCTCAGCAGTTAAGGCCGTGGTCGGCAAACTGCGGCTCGCGGCTCTTTGGCCCCTTGAGTGTGGCTCTTCCTAAGCCTAAGGAATACCCTAATTAAGTTTGGCCTGGGCGAGTCTATTTTGAAGAAGTACTGTTGATATTTCACTCTGTTGACTAATGATTTTGCCGACCACTGATTAAGGTAATTAATTGACCATGACCTTCACTATATTTGATAATTTAAGTTACTAGACTTCTCAAGCTGCAACGTATCACATGCAATGGGAAATTCTGTTCAAAATTGTTAATTTTCTTACTATAAAATGCGAATTTTCTCTCAATAGTTGTCACTATCTCCAAATTAATACGTGCTATTATACAGCTGCAAAGCATCTCAACTGACAGTTACCAACTGGCAATCCACTACCACCTGCCATGTAAGACAATAAAAGTTTTGAATGCCCCATTTTTGTCCTCCAGTAAATGTTCAAAGTCACACGGCAGCAAGAAAAATATTATAACTGGACTATACATAAAATGACCAAAGCTATTTCAGATTTTTGCTTGTGATGGAATAAACAAGGAGGCTCTGAGGATGAATTGAGATCTGCTAAAAATGAAACAGGCCTCCATAGTTACAACAGCATAAGCTGAAGAAGACAGTTCTTTTAATTAAGAACTGGTCAAGTTCTCTGACAAGCACGGAGCACTTCAAACACCATGTAATTTCAAGAGGTTGAGCATAGCTATGTGGATGCCTATAACATACATAAATTAGCAACTAGGCTATGCCTTTTAATGCTCTCACAGATCCATATTTCCATAAGGGAAACAAATCTTGTACTTCTCTAATTTTGTGAATTTATGTTTTTAGTTTTTAACATTCTATCAATATTGATTTAAAGAGTGCAAACTGTTTAGAATGACTTATTTTTAAGTGGTCAGACAAAATAAAAGCAAACCATAGAGTTGAGAGAGCAGACTGATTAATAGGCAAGAAGAAAAATCAATACTTGTTATTGTGTGTCTTTTGTCAACTTAATAAGAGGGTGCTTATGCAAGTTTTATAGGTCTTATCTCTAGATAAATGTGTGCAAAGCCAATAAACAAGTAGACAGATTATGCGCATATACATGCAAACACATACTCTAGGTATATATACATACATAACTGAGAGAGAGAGAGAGAGAGAGAGAGATGCCATTTTTCTAATAAAATAAAGTTTAGGGCTGTCAAGATTCCCCCTAGAATTCAGCCCTGGAGGAATTATTGAACAAGTGAACTAATTCTGTCTCCCTGAGTTTTCTTGGCCTCTCTTTTCCTGGAAAGGACCAACCTTGGGAAGGAGGGATATTACTGTCCATTTTTATAATCTTACTAGAGGCCTGGTGCACAAAATTTGTGCATGGAGGGGGGGTTCCCTCAGCCCAGCCTGCACCCACTCCTATCGGGGACCCCTCAGGGGATGTCCGACTGCCCGTTTAGGCCCGATCCCTGTGGTGGGACAACGCTCTCGCAATCTGGGACAGCTGGCTCCTAACCACTGACCTGCTTGCCTGCCTGATCACCCCTAACCTCTCTGCCTGCCTGCCTGATCGCCCCTAACTGCCTCCGCCTGCCTGATCAACCCTAACTGACCTCCCTTGCTGGCCTGATCTCGCCCTCAACTGCCCTCCCCTGCCGGCCTAATCTCACTCCCAACTGTTCTCCCCTGCCGGCCTGATCACCCCTAACTGCCCTTCCCTGCTGACTTGATTGCACTCCCAACTGCCCTTCCTGCAGGCCTGATCTTGTCCCTAACGGCACTCCTCTGCCAGCCAATTTGGTTTTGATTGGTCAGTTTCTATGCCAGTCAGCGTCAAAAAGCTCTGCTTTCTAGGCAGTCAATGGCTCCTCACAGTTGACCCAGATTTGGTTCCGATTGGTCAGTTTCTATGCCAGTCAGTGTCTCTTGGGCCTATCAAGGGGGCCTGAACAGAAAGGCAGGGCTGCAGCTATTGGCCAGGCCAGGAGTGAAAGAGAGGCAAGTTCTGATCAAAGGCTGCCACAGAGGCTACAGATCAGACCCTGCCTCTCTCTCTGCAGGTCTCTCTCCGGGCCAGATCAGCAGCCTCCTAGGCAGTCAGTGCTGGGTCGGGGTGCCCACAGCAGCCCCAGTCAGTGCTGGGTCACCATGGCAACCCAGCACTGACTTCCGGTCTGGTTGATCCTTCAGTCATTACAACCCTGGCTCTTTATTATATAGATTATAATCTGGACCAACAAAACTCTCCCTTGATTTCTTTTGAAGCACAAAACCTTATTTTGATTTCTTCAAAACCACCTCTCAGAACCTTAAAAGGTATAAAGTGGGAAGTGAGCGAGGGGCACACAGACATGAAATAGAAACCGTGCACCAACATGGAGTTGAACTTTTGTAGCTTCCTGTCTGAGTCTGCAAGCCTTTTTAATTCTTTATGAGATTCCAGGGAGATGGGCTCTCAGCTTATTTCCAAGGGGTTCCATTTTTAATATTTACACTTTGTGCTCTTAAATATTCTGATCTTTCATTCCAAAATGAAAATGGGGGGAGAGATGTACTTCCTTTCTCACTTGTAGCTTCCTGCCTCAGAGCTCTGCTTCATCCTAAATGACTGGTATAAGGAATGACTTCATCTGCAAGGTCTCACTCTCTTTTTAGTATAAGAATATCTAATACAAGAGACATACACATTAACCACATAAACCTGGTTTTTAATGAGAAAGCAGAGATTATGAAGCAGAAAGTAATTTGAATTACTAGTGGGAAAATGTACTCAGAGCATAAAAGTATACTCCAAAATAATTATTTGTCTTACTTCACAATTCAAGACCCTATTTCTTTAACCCACCAATTATTTTTATCTGTTATCATTGTACTTCTCATTATCGGGGACTTTAAGATTAAAGATACTTTTGTTTTAATACTATCTGATTTCTAGGGATTCAACATACCCTGATGCTGAATGGTGTCACAAGATTCAGTCTCCCCTATCACCAGACTCAGTCTAGACAATCTGGTAAAGAATCCATGATAATTTAGTTATTGTGTGGAACTTCTTAGTTGCTATTAATTGGGGGAAAGACAGTATCTTTGTTCCTAGGACACAGAGTGTACTTGGTTTTACATAGAAGGGTTAAAAAAAAGTTCTGGACAGATTGTATAAGGAAAATCATTAGAGATTCAAGTGACAAAGGACAAATACATATTCCTCCTGGCTTCATTCTGGAGACCAAACCTAAGACCACCATAACCACATCCAGAGGATGGGTGGGGAGGGAACAACTGTGAGCATTAGGGAGAGGATTTTTTTTAGAAGAACAGGGTATGCAATAGCCTTTGCTTCTGTATGTTGGCTCTAGCTAACTTGGATTTGACTTTTTTGCCCCAAATGTGTAGGAAAATCCAGAATGCACACAGCCCACTTTTAAGAGGTAGGACTTGAGTTCCTCAGATTCCTCTGCACACCTGGAGGCCTGACTAGTGGGTGGGGGCCCCATGGGTGGTTAGCTCCTGGGCCATGTGCAGTTTAGTAAACTTGGGGAAAATGTCTGCTTTACTGAAAGCACATGGGTTGAGGGAAAAGAGGAGTTGGTTCTCAAGAGGAACACCTGTATACCAGAAAAGCACAGAGTGAAGATTTCCACCATCTTATCTGATAGACTATGTGCTAATGATTATTTAACTAATTAGTGTTCTGTGTGCATACAATTACTCCTCAGTCATGACTGCCTATGTTCCATCGCTCTTAACTGAGGAGTGTCATTGTGGCCCCTATGCCAGAACACTCTTCAGCAAAAACGAGGTGAGGGTAGTGTTGGAATGATTCACTGTGTTAGAAATGCAAGTGTTTACTTCTACAAGTGACTTTGAAGGCAGGAGACAAAGGGAGTATTCCAGGCTACAGGAAAATCAATATTAGTACAGACAAGTATTGTGTGTGAACATTACTTTAAACTGATAAAATGAATCCTGAAAAGGAAGCTTCTATGAAACAAACAAAAAAATTCTTTTGCAGTGAAGTCTTCTCTTCCATCTTTTAATTCTGTTTCTTGGCTGTGAGACCTGAGCTCTCAATCTTCCCTCCTTCATGTGCTGTGGCCTCATGAGATCCCCTCTCACCACTGGCCTCCAAGCAGGGCATTCCCCAGGGTTTGCTCCTGGGCCTCTCTTTGTCTTTCCAACTAGACAGCTTCCAGCCCCTCTGCCTTCTCCCATTTCTTCCATATCTTTGACTCCAAGTGCCTTTCTCAGCCTGACTCTGTCTGCAGGTGCTCCTGATGGCAGGAGTGCTTGGTGCAGCAGGAAGTCAGCGGCAGGAATCTCAGCTAACAATGGGCTCTTCGTGTGCAAGGAAATGGCCCAGAGACTTAAAATATTGCATTTTCACAATGACCATATGAGGAAAAGACTGTTATTATACCCATTTACATACAGGCACTTTGAAGGCAGAGCTGAGGAGCATCCTGGCCAGAATCAACGTTTGCTAAGAACCCTTTTCACCATAAATTGGACACCCTCCACAGTCCAGGCATCCACTGTTCCCCTGGAGGGTGAGAGTATGCACAGTAGGGCTGCACCAAGATCACCATGGGGGTGGGGTGGGGAGGAGAGGAGAACATTAAATTTCCACTCATTCATTTACCTGAAGAAAACAAGGAAATGAAGAGCTGTCATATTTACCCCATGGGTTGGCACTGGCCCTCTCACTGGGCTCACATTTTAGATGACAGCATGCCTGTCATTGGAAGTTCCAACATGGTGGTTGATGATGACACCTCTGCTTATTTGGGCACCTCACGTAGGACTCCTTATGGCTGCTGATGTGTGTTGGTCCATGCAAAATTTTGGATTATATTATCTATCTTTTTTAAAAATCTATCTTTATACTAACTCTCACAATATGAACAAGATAGCACTAATGATTCTCACAGGTTCAAAAGCCAAGACATGGCCAAACTCACACATCACACATCTGTCTATACCTGGAATGATGAACACCAGTCATCTTAACCAGTAAAAATAGTAATAATCTGGTTAGGTCTAACATATTTAACTGTATAACTCTTTGAAAAGAAAAGTTTTTATGACTGAAATGTACATTGAAATAAAAAGTTTTAATGATGTTGTTCCACCTTTAACAGACTGTTTTCAGTTCTATCTTTAGTGTACATTTACTATATAGTGTAAATTGTATCCAAAGCATATGTAATTAGTTGACTAGTATCTCCCCAGAATTCATGTCTACTCCTAAGCTCAGAAAGGGACCTTATTTAGAAATTGGGTCACTGCAGATTGATTAACACAAGGTCCTATTGGATTAGAGTGGATTCTAAATACAATGACTGGTGTCCTGATCAGAAGAGGTGAGGAGACACGGAGACCAAAAGAAGACCCTGTGAAGATGAAGACAGAGATTGGAGTCATGCAGCCACAACCCAAGGAGCAACTGGGGCAACAAGGGGCTGGAAGAGACAAGGAAGAATTCTTGCCAGGGCCTTTGAAGCAATGTGGCCCTGCACCCACACCTTGATTTTGGACTTCTAGCTTCTAGAACTGTGAGAGAATAAATTTTTATTGGTTTAAGCCACCCAGTTCCTGGTAGTTTGTGATAGAAGCCTTAAGAAATCAGTCCGCTATGTTTAAAATGTATAAGTGAAAAATAGTCACATACGGTGGTGGAAACTAACATTTTTCTGATTGGGTGGGAGGGCAGGGAGGTTCACGGACAGCTGCCCTCTACCTAGCAGAACCAGCTTTGAGTAATTCAAACAGGCCCTGTCCACTCCATTTCCAACCCTCTTTTCTTTTTAACTGTTCTCTCTGCTTAGAAAGCTTTTTCTTCCATTATTTTTTTCATTGGAAACATTGTCTACCCCTCAAAGTTTGTGCCAAACACTCAATGCCTCCTCCATACTTAACCACATCTGTCTAATTTACTCATGCATCACTGTCATTTGTGGATACATCTTTCTCTCCCATAATTCTGAAAGCTCTTTAAAGAATGAAGCTGATTCCATGCCTTAGTCAAACTGTAGGGCCTACCTGAGAATATTCCATGGAAAAGCCACCGAGAACACACCTGATGCCTTCGATGGACCTGGAGGGAGCAGCCCAGAGGAGTGAGAGCTGCAGGGCTCCGGCCTTGGGCCAGCTCTGAGCATGGTTGAATAAAACCTCACTGAAGACATATGTGTATGCCTGTCACATTTCCAAGGAGCAGTGGGGACAGTAAGCACACTGGATAACAGAGCTAGGACCGAGAAAAGATTTCTGCAGTATCAAAAAAATGGAATCACCTAACAAGCAGTGAATGTAAAATACCTAATTAGATAAAAAGAATGTTAAACATTCAAGGTAAAGATAATTGATTCATAGCTTTGCAGGAGTCACATGTGAAAAGACTGGGCGTTTTATTTGACTGTAGAGTTATGTTCCTACCTATCAGTCTTCACAGTAGTTAGAAACACGGGATTGGAAGTCAGTTTTCAGCTCTCTGTGCCTCAGCTCCCTCATATGTGAAATGGGGACCATAAAAAGTCATGTTGGAGGGATTTAGGAAGGGTTAAATACGATAATGAATACAAAAGTTTTATGCTGAGCATGAAACATATTACTTAAATAATTTTTGTTGTTAATCCTCACCTGAAGATAGTTTTTCCACTGATTTTTAGAGACAATGGAAGGGACAAAGAGAGGGGGAGAGACACACATTGATTGGTTCCCTCCCACATGTGCCTTGATGGGGCCGGGATGGAGCCTGCAACCCATGTATATACCCTTGACTGGGAATTGAACCCGAGATCCTTCATTGTAAGGGACCAATGCCCTAACCACTCAGCAACACCAGCAAGGGCACGACTTAAATAATTTTAATAATCATTGCTATTACCATCATTGTTATAAACATTTTTCTCATCTTAACTATCAAGAAAACCTAGTATGAAACCAGGTTGCCCACAGGTATCGCTTGTTTTCTGCCTATATGTCGATGACATGTGAGACAGAACTAGGAAGGAGACTGGCCACTGTAGGATGCCCAGAGAAGAGCCCTACACATGACAATGTGCACAGGGATTGCAGCTTGCATGGGAGCAGGAGGCCGGGCAATGCTGGGCGATTTAGTATCTGTGTGCAAAGGCTATCCTTTGAAGAAGGGATGGGTGATTCTCATATGATTTAGGAGGTTAGAAATAACATCAGGGAATGAGCGTACAGATTTTCTATCAATATAAATTAGTTTTCAAGGTTTGAGTTATTCAAAGAATTCATAAAATTCTCCCAGAGATAGTGAGTGGCCAAGGCATCCAAGCATAGAATGAATGGCCACTTGTCAGACTTGCTTTTAGCCTAACTGAATAAATGCCTTCCCAGTACTCTTTATACTCTGAAGGTCCTCAGATTGCATATGCTTTATCCTCCTCCCACCCCCAGACAATTCCCCAGTTAAATAAATAATTAATTAGTGGGCATTTTAAGTCAAATTCCCCAGAGATTCCCCACCTAAGAAAACGAAACTTCGGCCTGGATGGTGTGGCTCAGTGATTGAGCACCAACCCATGAACCAAGAAGTCACTAGTTCCATTCCTGGTCAAGGCACATACCCGGGTTGCAGGCTCAATCCCCAGTAGGGGGTGTGCAGGAGGCAAATGATTGATGTCTCATGGATGTTTCTATCTCTTTATCCCTCTCCCTTCCTCCCTCTCTAAAAAAAATCAAGAAAAACATATTTTTAAAAAGAAAACTAAACTATGAAGACTATCATATTACTGTTTAATTGCAAACAGTTCAGCCATGTTACTTAGGTTACATAATAATAGTACTTTAAAATTTAATAAAGATTTTTTAAAAATATTTTTTGAAACTTTACCTTTCAAAAATCAGTTTTGGGGTACATTTTGTTTCCTAAACCCTCAATTCACTACACACTCTGTGATTTGTTTAATTGAGTAGGCAAACAATGAAGAAAAAACATGTGGAAATGTTCTTAACACAGATTTACCTAATTATAAGGTATTTATAAGCAGTATTATTTTATAATAATATTTAATAATATCCAATAATGAAAAAATTATTATCTTAAATGTAGCTTGAAACAAAATATGTTGTATAAGTTTGACAGAACCACATTCAGCAGTGAAGATGTGCCCTTGTATTTATTTCTCTATTATGTTGAGTAAAAAAAAAAATAAGACAGATTTTTTACTGTAAATCATGTTTACAATAATTTAGATTCATTAAGCTTTTTTGAAAAATTGTTTTTGAGAGTGTATATGAATGAATATAATATCTTGAGAAGAGAGTAATCAAACATGATGAAAAGATGCTATTACCTATATGTTAAGCTATGTCAATAAATGTTCTACCCAAACTTTTCTTCTTTTATAGAGAACATTTATAGTACCGTTAGTCTACCAGGTATATCAGTCTTGCTTTATTTTTCTCCAGCTATTTCACTAATCACATTTTCAAAATAAGAATGCTATGTCTTCTCACTCCTAACATCACTGACACCTCATGCATATTATTTTGATTTGAAGATTTATATTTAACCTATATACTTAAAAACAACAGTATATAATGCTATCTTTGGTACAGCATCAAAAAATGTATTAGCCATGACAATAATTCTTAAGAGATTCACATTTTATGGAAGATAACATGCAATGAAGAAATAAAAGCTTCACAAATGTGGCCGTAAAGAAAAATTCATATATATAAACATTTTCAAAGTGACTTGTGACTATAAAAAGGAAATTAGACTTTACCATCTCCTGCATAAAAAGGTTTCTGCACATTCTTTGTTGAAGTACAGAGTAGGGGCAGTTAACAGTGGAAAGGCCAAAGTTTTGCAACAAAAATCTATATGACTGAGGCAGGCAAGCTGGAAAACCCCAACCCTTCAGAACCAAACCTTTCACATCCCAGGGCTTAGCAGTGGTTCTCAACCTTCCTAATGCTGCGATCCTTTAATACAGTTCCTCATGTTGTGGTGACCCCAACCATAAAATTATTTTCGTTGCTACTTCATAACTATAATTTTGCTACTGTTATGAATCGTAATAACCCATGTACATACCTTGTACATACCCTTCAATCAGTAATGTAAATATCTGATATGCAGGATGTATTTTCATTGTTACAAATTGAACATAATTAAAGCATAGTGATTAATCACAAAAACAATATGTAATTATATATGTGTTTTCCGATGGTCTTAGGTGACTCCTGTGAAAGGGTCCTTCGACCCCCAAAGGGGTTGCAACCCACAGGTTGGTGACCCACAGGTTGAGAACCGCTGGTTTAGAGGAATTAAGGGTTAGTAGGGGTTCTCTGGTTTCAAGTCTAATGACCGAATTGGGGCATCTTAACTTCAATTTATTATTTTAAAGTGCACACTCTGAAAACCTCTTATTGAATAATACTAAAACTCTTTAATAGTGAAAAGACACTGGTCTGCAAAAAGAGAAATAAAACAGACATTAGAAAAGAAAGGAGAAATAAAACAAAGGCCAATCAAAAAAGCAATCATCAGAGAGTAGATCTACTTAGACCATTTGCATGCTTTCCTTCATTTCTCCCAACACCTACATAAAGACACCTCGTACTGCCACCCTCCAAAAAATCATACAAGATGTGAGTATATTCTTTCCTCTTCCTTTTTGTTTTTTATAAGGAAATAAAAATGTTCATGCCATTATGTTCATGCCATAAGTGTGAATTTTATCTGCGTACCCCTGTGTCAGCACTGTGATCTTCATAAGTCATTTACACTCCAGTTTTCCCTTTATTTAAGGCATACGGAGATATTAGTTTTCCCCCACAAAGGAGAATTACATCAAAGATGTATATAAAACTGCTATGAAATTGTGCTATGGAGGCATGTTTGTAACAGCACAGAGGCTTAAATGGTCTGGTATTTAATGATAAATAAAACGTTAACACTCTCTTTAAAAACATATGTAAGAGAGCTGAAAGAAGTCTAAAGACTGAAAAAGCTTAAATTGTAAGCAATAATGCCAAAATAAATAATTGTGAATCCTAGAAGTTAAATATATTAGTTCTAGTAATAGTCACTTGGGGAAGATAAAAATTCATTATTTGAAGGATAATGTAAAAATGTTGTCATAAAAATATCATTAGGTTTTAGACTTGAATTTTGGATTTGGGATGTATCTCAATTAAATATGAACACTTAACTCTAGTCCTTTATTTTAAGAAAACTCTACAAGGCCTTGTTGTATTTTATACCCCATTCATTTTGCATGATGCCAGGGTATTAGTTCCTTTTGTGTTAAATCACAACAAGCCAGTTCTGGTTCTAGATCTGGTTCTGTCTGTTTCACTTGTGCAGCTGGACTCAGAACGGTGGTATGATTTTCTTTCTCAAAGTGAACACATTAAGGCCAATGCCTAGCATTCTTGAAAATAACATACTGAATCTGCAATTCATATAATGCTAATCTGCATATAAATTTTACACATACAAAAGATTAGTGCCCAACATTCTCTTATTCATTCTAACATTTCCTATTGGTGTTTCTCTTTTTTGGTTTATAGAGTGCACCCAATAAATATAAGTGACATAATCCATAACTTGAAAAGCTAAGAGCCATGACAATATACTGAAAGAAGGAAAAAAGCTATGCAAGTGACAGTAATATAAAATGGAAAGGACATGCCACTTAGTAAAATAAAATGCATTTAGCTCATAGCAAAAAATAAAGAAGCTTATCTGTAGCTAGAGAAGCATAAATTTGGTTTCTTATTAAGCCAAATTCCCTTAATATGAACATTTAAAACCTTCCCATTGGAGATAAGACACTTATCCTTAATTTAAATATGCAATGTTAAATAAAGCAATGCCAATTCAATATTCTACTTAGCATTTCTTAAGTTTTCAGTTGCACGTCAAGAAAATTTATTTTAAAATAGCATGTTGAACTGTTAATCTGAAGAATATTCTATCTACACATGATCAAACATATAAGGATTGGGGACAGATTTCAAGACCAATACTCTAGAGATTGCTGTTGAGATTGAAAACCTGAATATGCAGGATGGGGCACAATGTAAATGTAAGCATATTTCTTAGTTCTAGTAGTTAACAGTGAAGTGAACATTTACTCCAGCTCACTTTTACCAGGGAGGTTCTATCAAATATAATATTTGGCATGAACCCTCCAGCGGGGTGCAATTGTGCTGAAGTAGCTATCTCAAAGAATACCATAAAATAATCCCATTCTGCCTTTATGTATGTAGAAGTGATTTCTTTTTACAAAATACTCTATGCAAACCCCTCAACACAGTACATAAGCACTTGTGTGCTCCATCAGAGAAAATTCCTGGAGACAAATTTCAAGTATGCCACCAGAGTCAAGTCACATGCCCTGCTCTACAGAAATACCAGAAATCTGACATGTCGATGGTATTCACAGATGCAGATATATATTTATGGGACTCTATCAGCATACATCAAATGGCTATGAATAAAACATCATTTAATCCTGCCGGAATTCAATTCCAACTTCAGAAGTAGAGCATTGCTATATCCCTTGCCAATGTTGAAAAAGAAAGCAAACCCCGCCCCCCCCAATATCTCAACCTAACAATTTCTTTACTACATTACACTCATGTTTTTTATCAATGCCCAGACACCTTTAACCTCATGTTTACTTTCAGACACAGAAAAATGAAGATAATATTCATTTTCTAAGTTTTTCAATTTTTAGTATAGTCTGGTATATGGCCCACTTTACTTGCTGATAGAGACATGCAGAGTGACAAAACATGCATCCATTGAAACAGTAAAAACCTAGTCAGTGATATTTGAAGTCAACTGAGATCATTCACAATTCTCAGTTTCCTGAGCATTAAAGAGATAGTTGTTCTAGATCTCATCAAGTAGCTGGAGCACCTACCGATGTTCTGATCCAAAGATCATCTATACTGTTTGCTATTGAACCACAGAAGATACTTGGGATCCAGGACCAACACCCACATTCCAAATCAGACAAAAGATTATAAAACCAAAGTCAACCCTTTCATACTCAGCCCATGACATGAATGCATAATGTGATGTAGGAAAAAATATCGCCATTCACACAATGACTGGTTAAGAGAGCCTCTTGGACATAAGTAGGGAAAAGAAAAAGGTTCGTACCCACCTGGGATCTTTCTGAATGCTGTCAATGGATGGGGATCTGGCCAAGGTGCCTTCGGGCGGGAGGGTAGGGCCGGATTTGCTGTATGGAGACTCAACAGAGGGACAATACTGCAGCTGTCGGTAGGGGTCGGCGTAATTGGAGGCTGGGCCGGCAGCGTAGCTGGCCCGCTGGAAGGTGGCCGTGGCAGCGTTCGGTGGGCCATGCTGGCTGCCTGTGCGCTGCAAGGGGACGGAGTCGACACCAGGGGAAGATGGGGCTAGGACAGGAAAGTAGGGACAAAGTAAAAAATTGAGGACCTGCTCACAGAAACGGTTAACCAGGTCTAAGCAAGGGGGAAAATTACACACATAAAACAAGGGTTTGAAAGAATGAAAAAAAATAATTGGTCATATCTGAACCAATATATTCAATGTGATCCAGTAATGATAATTAGCATGCGATTTCAGAAATACACCTTTCAGCTCTAGAGGACAAGGCATCTATTGTCTGTTTATTACTTACCAACATCCAAGAGAAGGTTTGTTAATCTAAGGTAAAAACAAACCCAGAAGAGGGAATATTTTATAGGGAATCGTGGACAGTTAATTATTGTTCATGCTGAGAAAATTCAGAAGTGTTTGTACATGTGATGTTACGCTAAGTTCATGGAGGGTGCAAAACAAACTTAGGAACGTAGTTAATTTTCCTGAGTTAAAAAGGAAAAGTGAAGGAATGTGTGCGTGGGTGCAGGTGGGGCTCATGTTTCCCTAATTAGCACTACGGCAAAAAATGCAGGACTGCTCTAGTTTTTTTAAGTTGTTCGCTACAGATTTCCATAGATCTCTTTTCACCCAAAGCTGTCAGAGTAACACATAGATTAGGAGAAGGGTAGGCGTGCAGGAGAAGTGGAAGACCAGCCCAACTGTAACTCAGACAAAACAATGAGCTTTCTTGGCTTTCTCAAAGCATTTGCATCTTTTCAATGTGTCTAAATTATTTTGAGGAGATTTTTGCACCAGTTACCAAAAACCAGTATGACTATTTCTAAACTGAATTTCAATTTTTTGAAATTCTTCCTGTATTCTTTTTATTTATTTATTTATTTTTTATTTTATTGATTTTTACAGAGAGGAAGGGAGAGAGAGAGAGAGAGAGAGAGAGAGAGAGAGAGAGAGA
>NW_006294876.1:5167212-5180016 GCF_000327345.1 Myotis davidii | reverse complement strand
GCCCATCTTTCTAAAATAAAGAATGTACATTTCCAGAGGAGCTGACTTTTGAAATGAGGACTGCTCTGATGGATTAAGTTTCATAATGATCAGATTAGACTAATAAACATGAAGTTTACAACCAGAAAAGCTGTGTTATGTCTGTTAGGTCACAATCAATATGATAGTGGTGATAATTTAAAACTATAAAATCAGAATTCAAGTTGGTAACTCCAAATCGAAATAATTTAAACTGATCAATGCAGTAAAATAATGTAAAATACCAATACAAATATGGAGAAAGGTTATAGGGCCATATGGAAAAAACAAAAAACACGTGTGAGAATCTAACAGGTCTCAAACTAGCCATCAGTAATGCCACCATGTACTTGCCTTATGCTTTTAAACATGACATTAAAAAAATGACTTCAACACATAAAGATTCAATTCGCCCTTTCTGCAGTGCAGACCTGGTGTGCTTATGCAAACCACAGCTCTTATTTGCATGGATAAGCAGATGTTGGTCACACTACTAGAAGATTTTCTTTTAATACAACATTTCCCTTATTCCTGTCCTGTTATACATTTTCCTTACTTAAATTTTAGAGCTCAATTACCAAATCACCTGCCTGGTAGGATTACTCTATTCAGTTGAGCCTTCTTGTGGCAAACACTTGAAGTGGAAGGTGCTTCATCGGGTCTGTAAGCACCCCTCTTCTCACTTGCCCTGAAAACAGCCCCTTATCCCTCAATAAGCTCTTAGAACTCAAT
Organism: Myotis davidii; assembly: GCF_000327345.1. Classification (NCBI taxonomy): domain Eukaryota; kingdom Metazoa; phylum Chordata; class Mammalia; order Chiroptera; family Vespertilionidae; genus Myotis; species Myotis davidii. The sequence goes on along the minus strand of NW_006294876.1, from coordinate 5,179,266 downwards.
GAACCATCACACTGGTCTCTTTGAGGAGATTTTAGAATTTGCCTCTTCAGCAGGTTACTTGAAACTTCACCCGACATCTTTGTTGTTCATGAAATTATCTGTTTTCCATAGAGCTACACAAATAAAGGCCTAGCGTGTAAAAAGAGAGATGTTTTACACATTATATTTGAAAGAGAGGAAGAGAGATCCTTTTTAATAAAATCAAACATTCTCCAGGTACTCTGATGATGATAGATGGCTAATGTATTATTTACTGACAGTGGGAAAAAGAACACATCTACCATAAAATGGGTAGATGCGTATATACAGAAATATGAAAACATAAAAAAACACATTTACATATGTTACATAAATAGCATGCAGTAAGCTAATTAAATGCTATGAATTCCCTCTGCAAGTTCAGAAAATAAAGATGGCTTAGGTGACAGTGGGTCCAAGAACAAGGCCTACACACTCTTCAATAGAGTTTAATTCTGTTACTTTAGGAATGAAGGACCTTTAGAAACCAAGCCACTACATTTTCAACAGGATTATCATTTAGAATTGACCATAAAGGTCTTTTAATTTTCTGCGCTCCGCACAGGCTGATCCATGCCAAACGCAATGGAAAATACCCCAAGTAAACTTAAGATAATCTGTTAATGTCAGATATTATTACATTTGTGGGGAGTGGCATTTAATGCAGAATTTTTAGTAGTATGTAATCATTATTATTGGAGTTGATGTTTCTGAATTTTACCATGAACTGTTCTACTAGCAAACACTCTGTCTTCCTTTAGCTGTAATAAGATTTTTTATTTACACAATTTTACATATAAAAGGAGTTGATATAGGTAAGCATCTGGAAGCTCTTCCTAGCTTTAAGACACTATTTATCATTGAGCTTATTAAACATTTCCATTTGGGTGATAATGTGCCCCTGTCTTTTTAGATTAAAAAAAAGGTAAAATTGGGGTGATAAGGACACATTTGTAATACCTTAACTAATAATAAAATTAATTAATTAACAAATTAATTAATTAAAAAAGGCTAAATTTTAAACTAAGAAGTAATTTCACTTGCTCCAATGGGAAGTAATCATTTTTATAGTCTGAAGTAACAGCATTCACAAACAATAAACTGCGAATAATCCATATTTTTCTGGACTTAACTGATTTTAACTGCAAATGTTATTTATGTATCATTAAAGAATAAAAATAAAATTTTATGAATATGAAGGTTCTATGTAATTCTTCTATAACTTTATTAAGCACTGGCTGGTATTGCAGAGAATAAAGATTTTTAAAAATATTTTGCCTACATGTGCAAATATTTTTACCACATTCTCTTATTTCATTAAAATATTTTTATTGATTTTAGAGAGGAAGGGAGGAGAGAGAAATAAAAACATCAATGATGAGAGATAATTATTGATCGGCTGCTTCCTGCATGCCCCACACTGGGGGTCCAGCCCGCAACCGTGGCATGTGCCCTGACCAGGAATCGAACCCTGCCCTCCGGGTTCATGGGTCAGCGCTCAACCACTGAGAACACTGGCCAGGCATTCACCACATTCTTTTTTCTTTTTATGTTGCAATACTTGTCAACCTCATAATAATATTCAGCATGTTTTCCCCTTGCAATGTGTCTGTGATAATTCATTATTTTTTTTTAAATATATTTTATTGAGTTTTTACAGAGAGGAAGGGAGAGGGAGAGAGAGTTAGAAACATCGATGAGAGAGAAACATCGATTGGCTGCCTCCTGCACACTCCCTACTGGGGATGTGCCCGCAGTCAAGGTACATGCCCTTGACCGGAATCAAACCTGGGACCCTTGAGTCCGCAGGCCGACACTCCATCCACTGAGCCAAACCGGTTAGGGCAATAATTCATTCTTTATTACAAGCTGACACTTCCATTACCAAAAGCTCAATTTCTCCACTTACTTAGAATCACATTTATCTATCGGGAAATTCATGTGTCTATCACTGATGCAGACGTCGGCCATTCTCACTAGTTTAGAGAGACGTGTCTGCGAGGTTGTCAGAGGCAAGAGTTTGTGTGAATAAAATGACTCTTAAGTTGACAGTCATCGATGTGTCTTGAGTTTGAAATACCAATTCGTGTTATTTTGTTTTTGCTTAATAGACTTCAGTATAAGCAAATTCACGAGGCTCACATAATCCTTGTCTGGCTGTGTCTATTGTACAGACTCTGGTTTTGAGAAGCCTTTTCCAAGATGAAAGGTATGTTTTATTTCAACAGACACCTTAGTTAAGAGTGTGACTCTTTAGATTTTCATCCTGCAGGATGTTATATTGGTTGTCCTAAAAAAGCAGGTGGGTTTGTTCGCACCACAGTCCTCCTCACAGGCCTGCTTTTCCTGCTGCCGTCCACATGATTGTGGCAGCCTGCCTCTGCCTCTCTCTCCTCACTTACTGGCCCCACAGACAGGAGTGACTGCCATGTCTGGTGAGATGGCACCCTCTGGGGAGCCCTCTTGACCATGAACCACTGCAGATTCAGTAATTTTTACCTGAATCAGGATTTTACCTTCTCTGGGGCTGTGAGGCTGGCTTCTATCTCAACTTTCTCTCTGCCTCCCTAGTAAGAGCACATCTGGGCCCATGGAGGCCAGCGGGCCACCTGAGAGCCTGCCCCCTTCTGCTGGCCTGGTGGGCAAGAGGTCTGCGGTTCTTGTCTTGCAGTGGATAGCATGCCTGAGCCTGAAGTGTCTAAGTGAGGTCTGGGGCTGGGGGCGGGGGGCGGGGGGAATCCTCTTTAGACCATGTTCTCTGACATAGCTGTGGCCAATAGGGGGCTGCTCAGTTAAATAAAATCTTATTAATTTTACATGTGAACAGTGAACTTATTTGTATGTTTCACCATCCACAAGACTGGAGCAAAAGAGAGATGAGAAGTAGGATTTGCGTACCCTGATCCTCTAACACTGTGGTCAGCAAACTGCGGCTCACGAGCCACATGCGGTTCTTTGGACCCTTGAGTGTGGCTCTTCCTAAGCCTTAGGAGTACCCTAATGAAGTTAATAACAATGTACCTATCTATATAGTTTAAGTTTAAAAAATTTGGCTCTCAAAGAAATTTCAATCGTTGTACTGTTGATATTTGGCTCTGTTGACCAATGAGTTTATTGACCACTGCTCTAACATGTATTTAAATAAGTACAAATACTCGTAGGTAAATCTCCATCATTAGGGAGATTTATTTTAGGAAAGCCTAGAAAAGTTTTTCTGAAAACCCAAAGGTAGACTGTGCTCCTCATCTGACTTGATGTCAGAGATCTGCGTTACCCTTTATAATAAAGTCACAGGGTGAGTGGCTTAGTATGGCAATCAAACAGGATAGATGGAGAAGGAAGACCGAGAGGACAGATGAGAAAAGATGCTGGGAAGTTGAGCCCAAGGGGCAACGCTGAGAAATCCCCTTTGGTGGGAAGTTGAGGGAGCTTTAACATCTCATCTTCAGTATCTACAGCTGTTTTCCGGTTTTTGCTGTGCAGTCATCTCCTTGTGTATCTCTCAGCTCTAGAACTGTCTGTGACTCAAGAAAGCCTTTGTGGTGTTTGGGGCAAAGGAGATCCAGGGATGGGCCAGCCAAGTGCTGAGCAGGGCAGGGAGAGGAAAGTGGCCACTCAGCCAGGAGTGATGTCAGGGACCTGAGGTGGTAGGGAGCACAGCCGCTGCCCTGAATGACCAAGGTGGACGTGGTTGAAAAATCCACACCTTCCTGCAGCCCGACTCCTTGCCCGGAAAAGAGAAGAAGGCAGTCTCGGGATAGGCAGGAAGGGGGATTGCGTACTACACAATATTGAGTCACAGGTTGTCTAGGAAAGACACTGTGTTGTTTAGTGTTTTTATTAATACTTTGTCTTCAATTTTGTCTAGAATATTTATTTAGCCCTTAAGATATTACCATCCACTACCAGTTAATTTTTGTGATTTTTCTGTGATATGAAAGTGAATATGCTCAAGGACAAGGAGTTGATTTAAGCTTCTTTGAATGTGCCAGTGCATCTAGCACATGATATGTCCTGAACAGATAGTATTTGAATAACAAGATATATAAAATCCTGAAGCTCTATAGATGAGAAGGAATCTACATTTATTTTGTTTTTAAATGATGATTTTTATAAATGCAGGGTCAGTCAACGAAGATAACTATTAAGAGCTCAGGTTCTAAGGCAAGACTGCCTGGGTGTGAAGGTTTAAAGACTGGCTCTCTTTTTAAAAAATATTTTTTATTGATTTCAGAGAGAAAGCGAGAGAGAGAGAGAGAGAGAGAGAGAGAGAGAGAGAGAGAAAGAGAGAGAGAGAGAGAGAGATCATGAGAGAGAATCAGTAATCTGCTATCTGCTGCCTCCTGCTCAAACCCTAGTAGGGACTGAGCCAGCAACCAGGCACATGCCCTGACTGGGAATCGAACTGTGACCTACAGGTTCACAGATCTACTCTCAACCACTGAGCCATAAAGCTAGACAAGACTGGCTCTATTTTTACAGTTGCATAGTTATGGCATAAATGTACCACAACATTTTTATCCCCTCACCTACTGATGGGCACTTGAGCTGTTTCCAGATGTTAGCTATTGTAAATAGCACTGTCGTGAACATCAGGGTGCATATATTCTTTCTAATTGGTGTTTCAGGCTTCTTAGGATATATTCCTAGAAGTGGGATCACTGGGTCAAATGGCAGTTCTATTTTTTGAGGGATCTCCATACTGTTTTCCATAGTGGCTGTACCAGTCTACATTCCCATCACCAGTGAACTAGTGTTCCTTTTTCTCCACATCCTCTCTATCACTTGTTTGTGGATATGTTGATGATGGTAGCCATTCTGGCAGATGTGAGGTGTTACTTCATTGTTATTTTAATTTGCATCTTTCTGATGATTAGCGACTGAGAATTTTTTCATGTTTCTTGGACATCTGTATGTTCTCTTTGGAGAAGTGTCTATTTAGGACCTTTGCCCATTTTTTAATTGGATTGTTTGTCTTCCTTTTGTTAAGATGTATATGAGTTGTTTATAAATTTCTGGAGTGTATTATGCTAAGCAAAATAAGCCAATCAGAGAAAGACAAGTATCACATGATCTCATGAGGAATCTAATGATCAATATAAATTGACAAACAAAACAGATCAAGAGACATGGAAGCATGGAACAGACTGATGAATCTCAGAGGGAAGAGAGGAGGTAAGGGGGAGGGTGGGCAGGAAAGATTAACTCAAGAACTTATATGCATATATGCATAACCCATGGACACAGACAATAATGCAGTGAAGACTAAGGTGGGGGGAGCGAGAGTGGGATGGAGGGGACCAACAGGGGGAAGGGGGACATCTGTAATACTTTTAATAGTAAAGATAAATTAAAATAATAAATAAATGAAGGAAGGAAGAAAGGAGAGAGGGAGGGAGGGAGGAAACTGGCTCTATACAAACAGTATGACTTCAGGCAGATTACTCAGCTTCTCTATGTCTCAGTATTCTGATCTGTAAAGTGAGCATTATAATAGCACCTCCTTCATGGGTGGTTCTGGGGATTTGTAAATACATTCAAAGCATTTAGAACAGTCCCTGAAAGTAGTGGCATGCTACATACGTTGTCATCGGTCTCACCTGCTTGAAACTATGGCACCATCTGGCGATTCCCTCACTGTGTAGACAAGTACACTTGTCTTCATTCCCAAGTCCTGACTTCTTGAAGAGGGGCAACCAGCCTTCAATTCCCCTGCCCAGCTCTCCCAGAAGCATCACGTGCAAATGCTTTGGGAATTAAACTGGAGGAACTCCAGCCAGGGGCCTGATACTTAAGGGCAGAGATAAGACTGGTGCTCAACTCACCCGGCCACCAATCTGAGCCAAAAGCTAGTGGCGCCTGAACACTTCAAGTGTGACAGGCCCATAAGAGCATGTCCTCTTTCCCCCAGAGAGTTAGGGCACTTGCTCTGGCCCTGGAGCCTCTTAAAGGCCTGACCCAGTGTCTCCAGTGGAATGTACAGCACAGGGGATGTGAAAAATGTCCTCTTGGAAATGGGAAAGCCATCCTACAATGTTTCTTTATATCAATTTTTAATCTTGACATTTACTAGGTACAATTTAATAATATTGTATCATATGTATAAAATGTATGAGTAAATGATATGCCTATCTTACAGGCATTTTCTCAAACATGTGGGTTCTGATAGTCCCTAGAGTTACAGGGTTAGCTGAGAAAGTGTAAGGATTTTAAATGAAGGGAATTAAGTGTAGAAATAGCGAGTAACCAGGGTGGGTGAGAGCTCATGGTTTTATGCTTAGGAGCTGGAGGAGATGGTTCTTCCTACATGTAATCCTGCAAGATTTCCAGTGCACTTCTGGAAATGTCCCTAGTGTTGCATTAAGTCAGCTTATTTCCTCAAAAGTGTCTCAAGTTCCAAGGTGCAGGCTGGGGTGGGGTCCTTGACAGCTGGTTGTCACAGCCTCAGATCTCTGCCAGGGCAGAGGTTACTGTTACAGAAGCCAGGCAAACAGGTTTTCCCCTGTGAAGCCCTTAGACCAAAGGAAAGCACTCGTTCATTCATTCATCCAGCACCATCCTCCATCGATGGCTGAGAGCAGAGGCTGGCAAAGTTCCTCCTTAAAGTGCCAGAAGGTAAGGATTCTCAGCTTTACCATCTAGTCTCTGTCACAGCTACTCAATGCGGCCGCTGCAGCGGGAAAGCAGCTATAGCTGATACTAAATGAATGGGTGCGGCCACATTTCAAGACCTTTGTTTATAAACACTCAAATTTGGATTTTATATAAATTTTTCATATCACAAAACAGATTCTAACTTTTCATTGTAAGCCATTTAAAAATGTAATAATCCTACTGAGCTCACCAGGGCTCCTGAAACAGGCGGCCAGCGGGATCTGGCCCAGGTCCCCTGCCTTAGAAAAAACTCTACAGTTCTGTTTATTTTTTAGAAGTGCCAGCATCTTTCTTTGTCTTTAATCTGACATACATGCATGAAGTATTTATATCTTATTACAGCTGATTTTTCATTAACTCCCCAGAATTTTATTAATGAGATCATTCTAAGAGCATATGAATATAGAACTGAGAATGAACATAATCCCTTTAGTTGTCAGTGTTTATTCAGATTAGATATTGAACATCTCTGAGGTTATCACCATCTTTTATAAAATTACCTTAATAACATGCAACAAACTAAATGTTACACCAGCCCAATCTCACATGGGTGTGGGTTTAGCAGGCTGAAGGTGAGAGAGATTCTGACAGAAGAATAAATGGGTATTCTTTTTCTTCTAAACCAAGATAGCTATTATTAAAACTGGATGGAATTTACAATGTCAAAAATAAAATAAAGAGTATTTTATCCCTTGTTGCCTACGATGCTGTAAAAAACTGAAATGTAAATACCAATAATCAACTATAAAAGCAACTTAGCTTGACTGGATTTCAAGACGTGTAATTTAATATCATAATGCAGTTTAACAAAATTGCTTCGCTCTACTTGGTGGTAACTAGAAGGAACCATCTGAAGAGGCAGAGCCCTGTGTGCCCAGGTGTAGACCAGGGCTTTGCTTTCCCAGCCTCAGCCCCTGTCCAGGCCAATGCGGATCATTAGGAAGGAAAGAGAGAGCGCTGCTCTCCGCAAATCATCTACATGATATTTTCTGAGATTACTTATCAATGCTCAGCTTTATAATAAGTGCAATTCTCAACATCTCAATTATATCCATTTTATAGTTAAGTGTTCTCTGGTACGCTGAGTCATGACATTTGACCATTATTTTGCCAATGGCTGCGCATTCTGGGAAAATACATGTCTTTCTTCATATGGCCTCTGCTGGTATTCAATTCAAAATATAGATTTAATCCAGGAAAGTTAAACAGTTGACTGAACCACATGCAATGGCCAACATCCAATCTTTAAATAATAATTTCATATAATTCAGCCTAATAGTGTGTACAAAATAAATTCTCAGTTTGCCATACAAAGTATGCTACATTTTTTAGTCAATATGTTTTTTTCCCCAAGCTTGCCTAGTAGGTAGACTATATAATTTAAAAAAATACTTACCAGAATTAGGTATATGCCTTTTACATCCCATATAATGACCATGCTTTCTCGAGGACTTATATTCATTAAATACTTTAGTAAGGATGAATAAGGAATTAATCCTGCTTCCTTCAGTTTGCCTGTTTGACAAAATAAGCTTACACCCTCCATGGTATATCTTTCATTTACAACATACTGACGGAGGTAAACTGGACTCAGGTTTGGTTTCCATCATCACCATCACACAGGTATCATAATGCTTGTAAGGAGAGAGGACACACACACACACACACACACACACACACACACACATACACACACACACACACACATTCCTTCCATGAGGGAGGGTTGTGGGGCTCCCAAGCATGCCACCCACCCTGGAGAGGGCACGGGGTGGGGTCCTGAATACACACCTGTGCTCGTGCGGTAGGTGCCGGTGTGTGCTGGCGGCAGAGGGTCCCCCTGGCTCTGGCTGAGACTCCTCATAGGGGGCTTCTGATAGACGCGGTCTTCATAGATGGGGTCTATGTGGTGCTCTGGGGACTGCAGGGCCCGCAGCTCTGGGCCCAGGTGGCCGTGCTGGCTGCTGTATGAGGCCCGGGACCCAGCTGGAATAAAATAACAGCAGACATGAAGACCCGACCAATATTCAAACAAAACTTGTTTTATCAAAGGCATATTTGATTTTTTTTTCTGACAAAAATGTTGAAATCTGCAGAATATCAAATAACATGAAATGGCAGAAATATGTAAGTTAATCAGCTTATCGGCATCACCCAGCTGCCTAGCTTTGCTCCCAAACCTGATCTCCCTCTAAGGATAATGATTTTGAGATAAATCCACACCGAACAGGGCCACTGAAACATCAGTTTTCTCAGTCTAACGAATGTTGCTTGGCTTCCTCACTAACGGGATCAGGCAGACAGTCAAACCTAAAACCCTCTTATCCCATAGTCCTTGCACCTTAAATTTTGCAACAAATTATTAAAGTCATGAGCCACTGAATAAGCCACGATGGCAAGTCATCTTTATGTTGTTTCTGAAAAGTGGACCCGAATTTGTTCCCATCATCAGTTTTCCCCTGGACAATGAATGAACCAAAATGTTCAGACTTACAACAGCCTAAGTCTCTAAGAGAAGCAGACTTTTTTAAAGAATGTTTTAAAGTTATATTTTGCTTTATCCCTACCCTCTAAATTGAAGCATCTGCACTTAGTGCATCTTGCTCTGAAGAAGGTATAAATAACTGGCTTAATTTATAAATTGAGGCTACACATCACTCGCCTGATAGTAGTTGTAAATCACTGTATGTTTCATTTCCTTGCATTGCATGGGAAGAGGTGTGGCTTTGAAGCCATGCTGTGAACCTCTGCACACTGGGAAATAAAGTTTTATAAGGGCTAAGCGGTTGAGTTGACACAAGGTAAAGAGGACGCTGATTGAGAGCCAGTATTTCCTGGGAGGTACGAACGAATCACAGCGACAGAGTGGCAGGAGAACCATCTCCATGGAGGCAGATGGAGTAAAGGACACCTAGGGACAATGAAGGGCGTGGGCATCAAGGATAAATGGTTATCTAAATGAGGTGAGCAGAGAACACACAAGAGCCAAATGAGGCTGCAGCTGATGTTAGGAAAGACCCTTCGGCTAAATCTCCAAAGCTAATACCACATGGCACACTGGGATTTATTTAACTGTCAACTGCCTTTTGAACAGCCCGACTCTGAGCTCCCCATTCAAACCTACAGCAACAGGGTGTTGCAATTCCTTGATTTCGGAGCTATTTGTGGACAGCTTTACCTCCGTTCCTCTGGTCCAAGTCCTTCACTGGGGACCACCTTAAAACCTGCTTCCTGAGGACCCCTTAACCACAAGGATTTCAATATTCTTTTTTTAAAAATATATTTTATTGATTTTTTACAGAGTCAAAGGGAGAGGGATAGAGAGTCAGAAACATCGATGATAGAGAAGCATTGATCAGCTGCCTTCTGCACACCCCCCACTGGGGATGTGCCTGCAACTAAGGTACATGCCCTTGACCAGAATCGAACCTGGGACCCTTCAGTCCCCAGGCCGACGCTCTATCCAGTGAGCCAAACCGGTCAGGGCTCAATATTCTTGTCTAGTATATTTAAGAAAAAAACTATTCAACTGTTTTTAAATTGGCAATAAATGTTTTCCTAATATACATTTTATACAGGGTGCTGTAAATAAAACAAACAAATAGAAAACAGGATTTCCGAATGATTGGAGCAGTGCTAAGAATTCCATGAATTTAATGTTAATTAAAAATCACTAACTGTTTTGAGGAAAGGCAAGTTCCTTACCTTTCCCTTTGCTAGTAATTAATTCAATCCTGATTCAGATAGCATGCAGATGAATGATAAGTCCAAAATAACTGCTTTGCATAATTGGGTTCATTGCATCTCATTGATCACATTCCAACATCACACTGAATATTATCTCATTTTGATATTCCAAGAATATATTTTAAGTGTGATAATCCTTGCATTCATGCTGTCAATTTTTCATACTACTTGGAAGTTTTAGTAATATTGCCAAAAACTTACAAGTCTAAAAGCAAGAAAACAGACATTGCAATTGACCATTGAACAACCCGTGTGTTAGAGGCACTAACCCTCGCAGTCAAAAATCCCTGTGTAACTTCTGACTTCCCAAAATTTAACTACTGCTAGCCTAATGCTGACCAGAAAGAAGCCTTACGAATGACATAAATAGTTGATTGACACATATTTTGCATGTTTTCATGTATTATATATTGTATTCTTACAATAAAGTAAGCTAGAGAAAAATATTAAGAAAATCAAAAGAGAAAATACATTTACAGTACTACTTTTATTGATACCATAAGTTTATGTTGTCTGTTTACAAGATGAAAAAAGCTGCATATAAGTGGACTGGTGCATTTCAAATCTGTGTTGTTCAAGGGTTAATACACCTAAATGTTTTATAGTTAAATAAGCGTGTTACCCATCACTGGTAGATTTAGAGATGTAATTTTATCACAGTTCTTTATTCTAAGCTCTGAAAACATCTAAGGGTATGCAATGAAAACACCTGCTGACCTTTTAAGTCATGATATGATCTGAGGGCGTGTGTGAAAATCCTCTTAGTAAAAGCATTTACTGGGCATTAGGACATTTTTATTAGCATACAATGAATCAGAAATCAATGACCAAGGGACACGAATCTTACGATAAGGTCTACCTTTGTAGATATCACGATTACTATATGCTGATAGTAAGAAAAATATAATAGTAGAATCTAATCTAATAATAGACAAACATGGCAATTGACCATACCTCCGCTACGCTTCCCATTGGCTAATCAGCAGAATATGCAAATTTACCCAACCAAGATGGTGGCTGGCAGCCACACAGCTGAAGCGAGCAGGAGGCTTGCTTGTTCCAGTGATGGAGGAGGCTAAGCTTCCTCCCCGCTGCAGCCGGGCTCTGAGCTCCACTCTAAGCAACAAAGTTGCAATTGTAGAAGATAAACAAACCCCAGATACCTGCTTTCAGCAGGCTGTGGCCTCGGAGCTGGAGCAGCAACAAAGTTTCAAGTATAGAAGGTAAATAAATCCCAGAATAAAAAAAAAAGAAAGAACAAAAGGAGAGGCTGGGAGCTTCAGTCCCCGGCTTGGCCAGCCTGAAAACAGCCATCAGCCCCTCATCCAAACTGGCCAGGCACCCCAATGGGGGCCCTCACCCTGAAGGGGGCGTGACCAGCTGCAAACAGCCATCACCATCAGCCCCTCACCCAGGCTGGCCAGCGACCCAAGCGGGACCCCCACCCTGATCCGGAACACCCTTCAGGGCAAACCAGCAGGCCCCCACCTGTGCATTAGGCCTCTATCCTATATAGTAAAAGGGTAATATGAAAACTGACCCTAAAAGCAGAAATACTGGGAATGACTGGTCACTATGACACACACTGACCACCAGGGGGCAGACGCTCAGTGCAGGAGCTGCCCTCTGGTGATC